>NC_080173.1:86595931-86957308 GCF_950295315.1 Erinaceus europaeus
GGTTCCTTTGACCCCACACCCTCTCCAGCATTTGCTGCTGTTACCTTTTCTGATGTATGACATTTTCACAGGAATGAAGTGATATCTCATTGTTGTCTTGATTTGCATTTCTCTGACAATCAGAGACTTGGAGCATTTTTTCATGTGTTTCTTGGCCTTTTGGATCTCTTCTGTGGTGAATATTCTGTCCAAGTCCTCCCCCCATTTTTGGATGGGGTTATTTGTTGTCTTGTTGTTGAGTCTGGCAAGCTCTTTATATATGTTGGTTATTAAACTCTTATCTGATGTATGGCATGTAAAGATCTTCTCCCATTCTGTGAGGGGTCTCTTGGTTTGGGTAGTGGTTTCTTTTGCTGTGAAGAAGCTTTTTAATTTGATGTAGTCCCATAGGTTTATACTTGCCTTAGTCTTCCTTGTAATTGGATTAGTTTCATTGAAAATGTCTTTAAAATTTATGCGGAAAAGAATTCTGCCAATATTTTCCTCTAAGTATTTGATAGTTTGTGGTCTAACATCCAAGTCCTTGATCCACTTGGAATTTACTTTTGTATTTGGTGAAATACAGTGATTCAGTTTCATTCTTCTGCATGTTTCAACCCATTATTTCCAACACCATTTGTTGAAGAGACTCTGCTTTCCCCATGTAATAGTCTGGGCCCCTTTGTCAAAGATTAGATGTCCTGAACCCTGTCCTTCTATGTGATAAACTGTATGCTCTATTTGGTAAACAGAGCCACGTCCTGCCCCCAATTTACTCCTTTTCAGAACCTCATGTTTGATGTTTCTTTTGCTGGGTCAGAAGCTCGATTCTAAACCATCCTTGGGAGCCTCAGGCATGAAAGTCTTTTGCATAACCATTCTTCTTCTTCTTCCTCCTCCTCCTCCTCCTCCCTCCTCCTCCTCCTCCTTCTTGCATTTGCCCTTCTTCCGTAGCCAGTTAACAGCGTCAGGTTGACCATTATGCTGTCTCCCTAGCCCAGTTTTTGGTGCTAGGGATCAAACCCTGTACCTCATATAGTATTGTTTAAACTTTATCACAATTGATAACTCTATTAATATAGTCTACTACTGAGCTACATCCCTAGTCCTCCACACCGGTGTTTGCACTGATGGCAAACAAGAGGCAAAATGGGAGTAAATAATGGGCTGGCTGTCAGGAGGCAAGGAGGCCTGGAAACCCCAGAGATGAGCATGAGTGAGAAAAATTACCAAAGCTTGGGTCGAGTTTGTCAGAAGTACCTTCATGAGGACCAAGTCCTTTATTCCTTCAGACTCTCCCACGGAGGGAGAAGCCAGGTACTAAATGGGCCACCTATCAGTGTCAGTGGGTTGACCCTGTACAGAATACAAGTATCAACAGTGTCATGACTTGCCAGGTTTCACAAATTTCTCCAATACAAGCTGACACCTGAATATGGAGGAGAAAACACAATAGGGTAGAGGTAGATAGCATAATGATTATGTAAAGACTCTCAAGCCGGAGGCTCCAAAGTCCTAGGTTCAAACCCCGCCCCCCCCACCATAAACTAGAGCTGAGCAGTGAAAAAATACAATAGAGTTGTAGGTGTTTTTTTTTTAATATTTATTTATTCATTTTCCCTTTTTGTTGTCCTTGTTTTTTTTTTTTATTGTTGTAGTTAATATTGTTGTTGCTATTGATGTCTTCGTTGTTGGATAGGACAGACAGAAATGGAGAGAGAGAGACACTTGCAGACCTGCTTCACTGCCTGTGAAGCAACTACCCTGCAGGTGGGGAGCCGGAGGTTTGAACCGGGATTCTTAAACTGGTCCTAGCGCTTTGCGCCACCTACCAACCGCTGCGAGAGTTGTAGTTTTTTAATCCAGGGATCCGAGGTTCAGTCACTGAGAGGATTTAGGGGTCATGGAGCTAGGCTCTGGCCTGCGGGCAGGGCAGGGGCAGGGGTAGGGGTAGGGGCAGGGCAGGGGCAGGGCAGAGGCAGGGGCAGGGCAGGGGCAGGGCAGGGGCAGGGCAGGGGCAGGGGCAGGGCAGGGGCAGGGGCAGGGCAGGGGCAGGGCAGGGCAGGAAGAACTTCCAGGTTACTGTTGTAGTTCAAGCTAGTGGGAAAAGGCAGAGGCCTCTCGGAAGCTAGTGTGCTCAGTCTCCTGGATAGAAAGGCAGGACAGCCGGAGTTTGGGATTCACATGAGTTAGGAAAGGGAGCTCCCCACACTGGAATCTCTGTAGCCGAGGAGGATCTAAGATGCGAAAGAGAACATGAATCAGATGCATGTGATTTCCAGTCCCCACACACCATTTTCAACTTCAGAGATTCCCTACAGACCCCTCACCCCTCTCCTTCCTGTGACCCACTTATCTCTCTGCACTTACCTACTGGGATGATATTGGAGGGTTTCTTCTCAAGCTCAAAAGAAAGTACAATAGGGCGGAGGACAGAAATGCTGCTACAAAGTGTCCGGAGGAAGAGGGCTAAGGAATCATTCATCTTGGCTGAGGGCTAGCAAGGGAAACATAGTTATTAATCAGAACTCAAAATTCCAAAACCCTCTGTAATCTGGGTACCTGGCCACCCCACTCCCAGCTATTTTAATTAATTAATTCATTCAATTATTATTTAGTTTCCCTTTTGTTGCCCTTGTTTTAGTTATTGTTGTTGATGTCCACGTTGGATAGAACAGAGAGAGAAATGGAGAGAGGAGGGAAAGACAGAAAGAGGGAGAGAAAGAGAGACACCTGCAGACCTGCTTCACCGCCTGTGAAGTGACTCCCCTGCAGGTGGGGAGCCGGAGGCTTAAACTGGGATCCTTATGCCGGTCCACGTGTTTAACCCGCTGCGCTACCATCCGACCCCCCCCCCAGCCAATTTAATTTAAATTCAATATGTTACTTATTGGATAGAGACATGAGAAACTGAGAGGAAAGGAAGACACAGCTTGAACCCAGGCCCTAGTGCACTGTAAAAAGTATGCGCTCATATGGGTATGCCACTGCCCGACTCCCCCCCACCCCCCATCATTCCGTCATTCCTTACTTCCAGGTGGGCTCCAGTCCCTAGGAATTGCAAGGCTATTCTCCCCGGCCCTCGGACAAACTCTAGAAGGGAGGTCCACTCACTAGGACGTAGTCCTAGAGCTGTCGCCACATGGTGATTCCTACAGGTCACCACAGCCTCAGCAGTCCCGTCCTCCACCAGAAGCCTGGGGGGAGGAATTGAAACTCCCATGACAAACTTACATGGCTACTCAACTGGCCTCAACATGCATGCCTGCCGAGCGGTTCTAGTCTTTTATTTCATGTTTTCTTTCTTCCATTCCTTCTTTCATTCACCCACCCCCAAATAATTATCAAGCAATTTCTATAAGGCAATTTCTATATGCAAATACAGAGACAGCAGACAGACAAGGCTGTCTAGTAGGTAAGGAAGTAATGATGGTATAATGGGTGCCGCCATGTGCTCTCACCTGAGGCTTGCCTGACTTACAGATGTCTTACTGGGGCAAGTGGAACCCTGAAGAGTACACCTTCCCTGGAATAAAGAAAACAGTTAGGGGAAGGAGAAACAAAACAAAACAAAAACAACCCTCTTGGTCTCATCATATCTCTGTGGTGGCCTGTACCCAGCTCAGCCTATAATCTCCCGTACCTGAACACAGAGGCTGGTGCAATGAGAACACACCCAGCGGAGCTGAAGGCTGAACACACAGACAATGTGGCAAGAGGCAGTGGCCTGGAATGGGGTCTGGTCACTCCGCAGAAGTTCAGCCAGGTAGATGTGGGGCAGGGAAACACTAAATAGAGAGGTACCAGGTCAAGAAACAGCCAACGAAGACTGGGAGTATGGACCGACCAGTCAACGCCCATGTTCAGCGAGGAAGCAATTACAGAAGCCAGACCTTCTACCTTCTGCAACCCTCAATGACCCTGGGTCCATGCTCCCAGAGGGATAGAGAATGGGAAAGCTATCGGGGGAGGGGGTGGGATATGGAGATTGGGCGGTGGGAATTGTGTGGAGTTGTACCCCTCCTACCCTATGGTTTTGTTAATTAATCCTTTCTTTAATAAAAAAAAATTAAAAAAAAAAAAAAAAAAGAAACAGCCAACGAGGTTCTGTAAGCAGAGTGTGCTTAAGAAGGTCTGAACGGGAGTCGGGCTGTAGTGCAAGGACTGGCCTAAAGATCCGGGTTGGAGCCCCCGGCTCCCCACCTACAGGGAAGTCGCTTCACAGGTGGTGAAGCAGGTCTGCGGGTGTCTATCTTTCTCTCCCCCCTCTTGTCTTCCTCTCCTCTCTCCATTTCTCTCTGTCCTATCTAACAATGACATCAATAATAACAACAATAGTAACTACAACAACAACAAAAAAAAGGGCAACAAAAAAGGGGGAAATAGATAAATAAAAATTGGGGCTGGGTAGTGGCGCACCTTGTTGAGCTGACATGTTACAGTGCGAAAGGACCCGGGTTCAAGTCCCTGGCCTCTATCTGTAGGAGGAAAGCTTTACGAGTGGTGAAACAGGGATGCAGGTGTCTCTCTGTCTATCTCCTCCTTCCCTCTCGATTTCTGGCTGTTTCTATCCAATAAATAAAGATAATAAAAAAAAATAAAAAAGTTAAATAAAAATTTTTAAAAAAAGGTCTGAACAGGCACAAGAATGGGACTGTGCTCCCCTGAGAGTCCTTTGACCCCCATTTAAATTCCTGATCTCTCATTATCAGAAATTACTTTTTTAGCTTTGAACAATCAAAATGCTAGCCAAGAGAGGTATTTTCATTTTGGGCTACAAAGTTTGTTTTTTAAATTTTTTGTATTATCTTTATTTATTTGATAGAGACAGCCAGACAAAGAGAGGAAAGGGGGAGATAGAAGGAGAGAGGGGTAGGGCAGTGATGCACCTGGTTAAGCACACACACATAGTAGGGAGTGCAAGGACCCGCACAAGGATCTGGGTTCAAACACCTGTCCCCCACCTGCAGGGGGGACACTTCATGAGAGGTGAAGCAGGTCTGCAGGTGTCTTTCTTTCTCCTTCCCAACCCCCCCCCCCTCAATTTCTCTCTGTCCTACCCAATAAAAATAGAAAAAAATAGTGGTCTGGGAGGTGGCGCAGTGGATAAAGCAATAAAGCATTGGACTCTCAAGCATGAGGTCCTGAGTTCAATCCCCGGCAGCACATGTACCAGAGTGATGTCTGGTTCTTTCTCTCTCTCCTCCTTTCTCAATAATAAATAAATTCATATATGTATATCTGCTGCCCTGCTTCACCACTTGTGAAGCTTTCCCCCTGCAGGTGGGGACCAGGGGCTTATATCTGGGTCCTTGCTCATTGTAACATGTGCGCTCAACCATGTGCACCACCACCACGTCACTGCTCAGCTCTGGCTAATGGTGGTGCAGGGGACTGAACCTAGGACTTCGGAGCCTCATGCATGAGAGTCTCTTTGCATAACCATTATGCTATCTACCCCTGCCCCCTCCCAAAGTCTTTAATAAGGGACATGAGCACTAAATCCTTCTGGGTAAAATTATGTTTTGGGAATTTTTTTATTTGGGGCAGACTCAACACATCTACTGAGATTAGAGAAAACTAGTTATGAAAGAAACTCCAGAGTCAGAAACACATGTGGAATGTAGACCTAAGGCTATGAAGTTAGGGAACCAGGGTCTGGGACACTGACCTGATTGTGGCTTCTGGGGGGAAACTCAGGACCTGCACATAAGTGGATGACCGGAAACAACAGTAAATATTGTGGGACCTGTAAGTGGAAGAGGAAGACTGAGGAAGAGTAGAAAGAAGGCAATTTGAGGTAAGAGTTGGAACTGTATTACAGCCTTGGCAACTCCCCCAGGGGGAAGGTCTACCAAAGCAAAGAAGAGAATTAGCGAAGGACTGGTCTGAATCTTTTCATTTCCTTCTAGAATCTTCTTTTCCTTTAAACCAAAGCACGGCTCAGCTGTGGCCTATTGGCTGTTGGGGATTGAATCCGGGACATTTAGTGTTTTAGGCATGAAAGTCTTTTTGTATAACCATTATGCTGTCTCCTCAGCCCCTCTTTCCCTTCTTTTCTTCTTCCTCTTTCTTTCTGAAATGCATTTATTCATGAATGAAAGAGAAGAAAAGGAAAGAACCAGGACATCCTTGTGGTACTCGCAGTTGTAGATATCAAACTCAGGACCTCTTTTTTTTTTGCCTCCAGGGTTATGTTGGGGCTGGGTGCCTGCACCACAAATCCACTGCTCCTGGGGGCCATATTTCCCTTTCTGTTGTCCTTGTTGTTATTGCTGTTTGATAGGACTGAGTGAAATCGAGAGAGGAGGGGAAGACAGAGAGGGGGAGAGAAAGATAGACACCTGTAGGTAGACCTGCTTCACCCTGGAACTGGGATCCTTAAGCTGGTCCTTGTGCTTTGTGCCATGTGCACTTAATCAGCTGTGCTACTCCCAGCCCCCAGGATCTCATTCTTGAGGGTCCAACACTTTATCCACTTCAACACCTCCTGGGCTGAGGGGCTGGGATATCTTGTGAAAGTATCAAGCATAAATGCCAGATTAGCATTCCAAAGGCAAGATCACAGAGGTGTCAGCTTAGGCAGGTATGGGGGGCACATCAGTAGGGAGAGGAGGCAAGGTCAGCTGTATCCACAGATCTTCACCTGGAAATCTTTTTCTCTAGCTGGCTGAAGTAGACTCGGGCTCCAGGAAGGAGTCCCAGTGGGGGAGGCAGGTGTGGGCCGTTGATATAAATGTCCAAGTGAGGGGGGAACTGACAGTCAGCAATCTCCAGAGCGACAGTTAGCTTCACACATTCTCTAGCCACCTGAGCGTTCCCTGCAGAAAGGCGAAGGGTCAGTGGTATTTTTCTGGACCACAAGGACCCCCCTCCACTTTATTTCACACCTTCTTGTCAAAGGAGATGGACTTACCGGGCTTCATCTGGAGAGATGCAGAAAGTGGCTCACACAGTGTCCGTGACAAAATCTCAGCTGAGAAAGACACCAAGGAATCGGAACAGCTGGAGGGTCAGAGATATACATGGAAGGGCAGGGAGACAGTCAGAATGAGGGACAGGAAAAGAGGCTAAAGCATCTGCTAGAATGTCATCCATAAAGTCCTGCAAAACCTCACGCTATGTCAAATCACACAATAAAATAATGGGGCTTCTGAGAAAAACAAGAGTTTCAGGTGGGGGTAGATAGCATAATAGTTATACAAAGAGACTCTCATACCTGAGGCTCCATACTCCCAGGTTCAATCCCCCACACCACCATAAACCAGAGCTGAACAGTGCTCTGGTAAAAATAAATAAATAAATAAATAAATAAATAAATAAATAAACAAGAGTTGCAACAGATCACTCAGAACTTACAAAACTTTTTACCTAGAGGCCTTACAAATTAGGGTTGGGGTGATGGCATAATGGTTATACAGATGTCTTTGATGGCTGAGACACTGAAGTCCCAGGTTCAATTCCTAGTACTACCATAAGTCAAAGCTGAGTGGTGCTCTGGTCAAAACAAAACAAAAAACAAAACAAAACAGTGAATCAGTAGTTAGTAGGTCTCTTCTTGGATTCACACCTAAAATCTCATTCAGTTAACCATTTACACCTCTATAAGCTGCAGCTCATGTAGTCTTCAATGACTCCACTGTTCCTGATGGATATATGTATATTTCCTTTTCTTTTGGTCATTTGGGATGTACTACTCCAGGCAGATTTTTTTTTTTCTCAGATAGACGGAGTCAGAGAAAAACACTATAGTTCTGAAGCTTCCTTCGGTGAGGTGGAATATGGGCTTGAAATTGTGGCCACTTCCTCCCTCTTTCTTTGATAGACAGAAAGAAAGAGGGAGACAACACAAGGATTACACAGACAGACTCTTCGTGCCTAAAGCTCTGAGGCCCTAGGTTCAACTCCCCATCCCCACACCACAAGCCAGAGCTGAGCAGTGCTCTAGTGAGAAGGGGTAGAGGAGAGGAAGAAGATGAGAAGGAGGAAGAAGAGACACCTGTAGTATTGCTTCATTGCTCATGCAGCTTCCTTCCCCATGCAGGTGGGGATGGGGAGTTGAACCCAGGTCCTCATCATGGTAACATGTGCTCCACCTGGTGGTCAAGTTCTTAAAAGTCAATTTGAACAGTTTTTATTTATTTATTATTATCTTTTTTATTTATTGGATAGAGACAGCCAGAAATCAAGAGGTGGGGGGGGGGTGATAGAGAAGGAGAGAGATAGAGAGACACCTGCAGCCCTGCTTCACCACTCGTAAAGCTTTCCCCCTGCAGGTGGGGACCAGGGGCTCAAACCCGGTTCCTTGCGCATTGTAATACATGCGCTCAACCAGGTGCGCCACCACCCAGCCCCCTAAAAGTCAATTTGAAGAGACAAGCTTCATAAAAATACACATACTATCATGTAAGATTTTGGTTTTGTTTTTATATAGGGGAACTATCTCTGCAACTTCTTCATTTGTACTTGTAGCTACTCCAGAAGTATAGTTGTTCCTAAAGTTATAAGCCAGCCAATCCTTGAATGAAAAGGAGGCCCTTCTTTCTAGACTATGTACTTGAAATTTTATTTCTTAAATAAGGGGGGGGAGAGAAGAAATTTTGTTTTTTAAACTTCCTTTATTGCAACAGCATTTCCTTAACCATAAGAAAGTGTTCTCATGGTCTGGGAGGTGGCGCAGTAGATAAAGCATTGGACTCTCAAGCATAAGGTCTTGAGTTCGATCCCAGGCAGCACATGTACCAAAGTTATGTCTGGTTCTTTCTATCTCTCCTATCTTTCTCATCAATCAATCAATAAAATCTTTAAAAAGAAAGAAAGCATTCTCTTAATGATCGCAAGGCAAAAACCTGCCTAGAAAACTGGTATAAACAACACAACCTCCATCTAAACACAGATAGCACTGCTCTAGCTAGAGGTGGGGGACATGTGGCCCTTGGGCGACAGACAGCCCACACAATCATTTGGTCTAGCCTTGCCAAAACTACCAAGCCTTTGTTTTTTCCCCCATAGCAACATTAAGAGCTCTTGTACGAATAATGCTATACATATCCAAATGGGGCAGGGGTAAATAGCATAACAGTTATGCAAAGAGACTCTCATGCCAGGTTCAATTCCCTGCACCACCATAAGCCAGAGTGCTCTGGTAAAAAACTAAAAATAAATAAATAAATAAATAAATAAATAAATAAATATCCAAATGGCCTTTGGCAGAAAAAGGGTTCCCCACCCCTGTTCTAGGCTCTAAATCACATCAAAGAAACATAAACGCACACTGTAGCAGAGAAAGGACCTTTTATCAAACCCAAGCACAGGGCAGGGAGAGAGTAGTCAAATGAGCTGGAGAGAGTGGAGGACATTTACTTGCTACTGAACAGGTCACTCAGAGAGGTTTCAGCCTTGTTGACACTTGGCACATCTGGGATGTCCTGAGAGCTCTCAAGTTCCAGAATCCAGTCATCCTGGACAGTGAGGCAGGATGTACAGCCAGCCAACTCCAGAGGACGCTGAGACATGCAGGATGGATCATCCTCCTCGAACAACAATGGCGTCTGCCAGGAAGAGGAAGATCACGATCTCTGAGTATGTTCTCAGCCAGAGGGAGGTTCATGAAACACTATGACCTAATTTGTTTTCTTTCTGGACTCAGGTGAAGAAAGAAAGTGATCTAGATAATACACATTATTTTATTTAAATCCACCTGTCTTCTAACCATCTAGTATTAACTAGGCCCTGGAACTCCAGCTCCAGCTCCCAAGTGGGGGAAAAAAATTCCTGCAAAGAGTATGATTTAGGGGGGTTGAGTGGTAGTGCAGCGGGTTGAGCGCACATGGCACCGAGCACAAGGACTGGTATAAGGATCCCGGTTCGAGCCCCTGGCTCTCCACCTGCAGGGGAGTTGCTTCACAGGCGGTGAAGCAGGTCTGCAGGTGTCTATCTGTCTTTCCTCCTCTCTCCATTTCTCTCTGTCCTATCCAACAATGACATCAACAACAATAATAATAACCATAACAAGGCTAAAAAAAAACAAGGGCAACAAAAGGGGAAAAAATAGCCTCCAGGAGCAGTGGATTCATGGTGCAGGCAAGGAGCTCCAGCAATAACCCTGGAGGCAAAAAAAAAAAGAGTATGATTTAGTATGGTACTTACAGCCGGGCCAGGAGCCACGAGTCGGTACACTTGCCCTGGGTGCAAGAACTCGAACCAGCGAACCGAGGAGCCAACGAAGAGGAGGAGGACCTGTGAAGGAAGAAGAGCAGAGTGCTGGGCTCCCGGGCAGGAGCTCAGGGCAAGAAGTCCAGACCCAGCTTCCTGCAAGCCTTGTTTACCTTTTGATCCTTGCTATTGTCTCCTTTGGGTTCAGATGGTCTCCATGCAGTTCCCTCCTTCCTCTGGGTGCCTCCAAGCCAGCTCCCTGATACAAGGAAACTGAGGGGGAGCTTGGGCATCTCTGAACTGCCTGCTGGGGAGAGTGGAACGTTCCTCTTCATTAGCGCCTCCTTGTGGGACAGGAAGAACAGCCGGCTCTGCGCTATGTGGAGATCCTCTGGGAGGGTGGGTTTTGTCCGAGGAGATGTCAAGGACGTGGATAAGGGGCTGGAGAATCTGGGCACTGGCAGGATCAGGGCATCGGCCAGAAAGAACTGGACGTACACTCTGTTGGGGGAAATAATAGGTTCTCAGCTTTGAGAATTAGGAGCCCAGCACTCCAGCATCTATCTGCAAAGTCCTCCGCTCAGAGACTCAACATATGGCTGCTACCCACAGAACTGACCTGGCCTTCTGCTTCTGTATGTAGCTGGTGATGCTCAGCTCCTTCCAGGAAGGATAGCTGCTTTTGACGTTTCTTTCTATGATCAGCTGGAACCTCTCTACTCGCACCACAACACCTAGAGGAAGATAGTTTTCTATTTTACTAAAAAGAAAGAGTTGAGGATAGGCAAAGAAGCGGTTGGACGGTAGCACAGCGGGTTAAGCACACGTGGCATGAAGCACAAGGACCGGAGTAAGGATCCCGGTTCAAGCCCCCAGCTCCCCACCTGCAGGGGAGTCGCTTCACAGGCGGTGAAACAGGTCTGCAGGTGTCTATCTTTCTCTCCCCCTGTCTTCCCCTCCTCATTTCTCTCTGTCCTATCTAACGACAACAATAACTATAACAACAACAACAACAACAACAACAACAACAAGGGCAACAAAAGGGAAAATAAATAAAATAAAATAAAAGGTTTAAAAAAAATTAAAAAAAGAAGTGGATCTCCCTCTGGGTCCCACTGCTCAACCAAGGTGAGAGCTGCTCACCTAACACAAAGTGACAGCCTCTGTCTAACCTCCATCTTAGAGGGATGATAACCAAGGGAGAAACTGTTACATCTGCAAATTCATTTCCACCGCGAGCCCCTTAGGCTGAAAGATCTTGATTCTGTTTTCTCATAAATCCCCAAAATGCCTGTTTCTAGATCCAAGAAACTTTGCAGGGTTTCCCTAAATCCAAATAAGACTTTTATTTTCTCCTACAAAGAATGAAGTAAGAGGGCAGAGCATAGATAGCATAATGGTTATGCAAAGATTCTCATGCGAGGCTTCAAAATCCCAGGTTCAATCCCCCCACACCAGCATAAACCAGAGCTGAGCAGTGCTCTGGTTAAAAAAAAAAAAAATTAAATAGTCGGGCAGTAGCGCAACAGGTTAAGCACACATGGCGCAAAGCACAAAGACTGGTATAGGATCCGGTTCAAGCCCCCTGCTCCCCACCTGCAGGGGAGTCGCTTCACAGGAGGTGAAGCAGGTCTGCAGGTGTCTGTCTTTCTCTGCCCCTCTCTGTCTTCCCTCGTCTCCATTTCTCTCTGTCCTATCCAACAACAATGACATCGATAACAACAATAATAACTACAACAATACGGGGCCAGGTGGTGGCGCATCTGGTTGAATGCATATGTTACAGTGCACAAGGACCCAGGTTCAAGCCCCTGGTCCCCACCTGCAGGAGGAAAGCTTCACAAGTGGTGAAGTAGGGCTGCAGGTGTCTCTCTGTCTCTCACCCTCTCTATCTCCCCATCCCCTCTTGATTTCTGACTGTCTCTATCCAATAAATAAATAAAGATAATAATAGTTTTTTTTAAATAACTACAATAATGAAACAACAAGGGCAACAAAAGGGAATAAAAAATTAAAAAAAAAAAAAAAGAGAGAGAGAGAGACTTATGTCTGAGGTTCCCAGGTTCAAGCCTCTGTACTGCCAGAGCTGAGCAGTGCTCTAGTAAAAAAAAAAAAAAAAAAAAAAAAAATTCTCATCAGGTATTTCTTCCCAAGCCTCCCTTCCAGAAAATCTCTACTCCACCATCTTTCCTCCACCTCTGAATTCCAAACCTATGAATTGGGGATCACTGAAGGGTCTTGAGTCTTTGTCCAGAAGTAGACAGGGGAGGGAACCACTTTGGTCCCGAAGCTGCAGAAAGCCTTTATGAGATGAAGCCACTAGAACTCCAAGTAAAACCTGTAGGGAGTAAAGTCGAGGTGTCAAGTACTCATTAAACACAGATTAAGCATCTATGTTTCAGGCACCATGTTAAAGGTCAGCAACAAAGAAAACAAAAAACATGGGCCTAGACCTCTCCAAGATCTCTCCCTACTCCATCACTGGTCACTTGCATCAGGAACGTCATCATAAGCCCTTCCAAGGGCCTCTCCAGGACCTTACCCTTACTGTAGAGCAGCAATGGTAGGGACAGCCTCACTCTCCAAAGGGAGGCTGGGTCAACATACTCTGCCACTCAAGGAAGACTGCTCCTGAAATGAGTGCAGCCTAGAATGTTCCTTGCTGTGACCATGAACTGTGAGCTCAGAATGACAGAGACTTGGAGGTTACACAGACATCTGTGCTAAATATGAATATATATGGACCCTGGGTCAGATCAGTGGATAAACAGCTCATTGTACTTACATACTTTCTTCAAATTTGGGAGCTACTCTGTCCTAATCCAGCTTTCTAGCCCTATTCTCAATTCTGACACCATCTTCCTAGACAATATTTTCAGGTTACCTGCATGTTAGTTATCAGGTTCAGGTAAAAATCACTAAAGTCTGGGAGTCAGGTGGTAGTGCAGCCGGTTAAGCGCACTGCTAGACATATGGTTCAGGGATCAAATTGGGAAACTCAGGCATGAAAGTCTGATGCTTTACCAGTTGAGCTATTTTTCCCAGTTGCTGCTGCTGCTGCCTCCTCCTCTTCCTCTTCCAATCTCTCTGCCTCCCCCAACAAAGATTTATATATTAAAGAGAAATAGGAGACACACACACACACACACACACACACACACGGAACCAGAATATTACTCTGGCCTATGTGATGCTGGCAACTGAAACTGGGACCTCATACTTGCAAGTTCATTGTTCTACTCATTGTGCCACTTCCCAGGCCATGACCCTAACTCTTTTTAAATCAGTCTAGTTGGATTTTTGACTTAGTCTCATTGGTCGGAAGACTAGTGCAGGGCCGACAAATCAACTCACTTGGGTAGTGTGCTGCCACATGCACAAACCCGGGTTTGAGCCTGGCCCCCACTGCGCTGAAGAAAGCTTTGATGCTGTGGTCTTTCTCACTCTTTTTCTCTCTGCCTTTCTGCCTCTCACTCAGTTAGAATGACTACGGTAGTGGTAGCGGGGTGGCAAACTAGAGGAAATCCCTTGAATCTAGCAGAAGTCTCACCTGAGGGGGCTGGAAAGCAGAGGGCAGCAGACGGAGCCAGGACCAGGACAGGTGTTGATTGAGTTGGCAACTTGTTAAGTGAGAGGCCTCTGGGAGGGGCAGAAGGGCCTGAGGATCAAACGCGTCCCAGGCCCTGCGCTCCCCTTCCTTAACCACAGTGGCTAGTGCAGGGAAAGAACAGGGAGTCTGCAGTCGAGTATACTGTCAGGGAGAGAAGAGAAACCCAGTTGCATTTGCAGGTGTCCTCCAGTGCACAGCTCTGCCATCTACCTTTCTTCCACATGATAATACCTTCTGGAGTGGGCAGTGATGAGGCTCTCCAAGGATCACTTTTTGTGGATTCCAACTGGGGCTGCAGGGTGGAGCTAGGACATCCAAGTTGGGAGCCAGGAGTTGTAGAGCCAGGCTGGGATTCCCAGGGGAGGAATGCTGCAGGAACTGTCGGTGTCTCAGCACATGGGGACATAGCCTTGGTCAAAGAAAGAAGCGAAGTCACTTTGCCAAAGGTCTTGCCTCTGCCAGGATACAGCTTCCCTTACAGAGGAATGTCCAGTTCCCACCACCTCCCCGGTGCCAGACATGCTGGGCAGTGCGAACCCTCAAGCTCACTTGTGGGCCAGCTCCATCAGGGCCTTGACAGTCCACAGGTAGAGAGGAAGTGCTAACTGACGTTCCCACAGTAGCTGCTTATACAAGGAGGCCCCCTGGGTTTGGTGCGAAGGCTGAATCTCAGGCTTCAGACGGGAGAAGGCCCGAAGTAGCACGGCACCACGGAAGCAGGGGGCTAGCACTGGCCTTGTTGTTCCTCCACCCAATGACTGGAGGAGGTGAACATCCTGGAGCTGGGAGAAAGCAGAGGAAGACAGATAGATAGATAAGCAGATGTGAAGGCCCAAACCTGGGTCAAGCACACGGTAGAGTAGCACACAGTCCAAGTGAACTATTTTACTGGCCCAGCCGGCAGTTAACTTCAGCTAAACACAATTTCTCCTGTAATAGCTTTCTTCCTTCATTCCTCCACGCCTTGCCTTCTATCACAACGCACTCTCCATGCAGTAAGCCTTCATGGCCCATGAGCGTCACCCGATCCCGATCCCTGTGCATCAGGAACCTCCTGCTACTACGGCAGTTAGTCCCCAGGATGCTAAGATTACCCGGGTCCCCACCAGTGCTACAACCGTAGCATCTCCTCCTTCCATTAGGGGATGCTTTGGCCTCAACCCCTCCACCCGGTGCCCCAGATCTGAGCTTTCCCTGATCAAATCGAACAATCTCCCCGTCCAGCACATACTTAGTATTTTTATCTTTTTGTTGTTGTTGTACAAATTCCCACCCTGTTGCAAAAATCAGACTAGTTCTGTCCCCAGCTCCAAACTTTCACATACCTCCAGACTGACTCCTGGCCGTATCACCTGCCTGATGCCAGGGAACTGCTGGTAGGCAAGGCAGAGCTCCAGCTGTCTGTCCAGCTCAAAGAGGCCTGCAGGTTCGTTCAGCACACCAGTGACCATTCCCTGCAGAGAGGGCAAAGGGATCCCTATTTCCTCCATATTGCAGACTCCCATGTCCTGCCCCCTCAGCTCTAGTATTCCTCCTTTATGCTCACCATATATGATAATACTCTGGAGTCCCGGACAAGATCTTTTTGTTCCTTTCTGTTTCGGGAGTTTCTGGGCATGGGAAGTGGTCTGGAGTCAGCCTCCGAGAGGGGTCTATCCAGCTCCAGGTCCCACTCATGCACACACTCCAGTCTCAGTGGCAACAGGTGGGAAGAGGGACTGGTCCTCCAAACACGGTTAGGATGACCAGAGACTCTGGAAACTCGCAGGTTTGTCAGCACATAGGCCCTACCAGGCTTAAGGGCTCGGTGCCACACCAGCTGGGCAGGGACCTGACTTGAGCAGAAGTGGAGAATATGGTACGTGACACAATCCTCACAATGCCCCTCTGCCATAGCCCCTTTTCTATCCTGATTTAAACTCAAAGACCTACTCTGTATAAATCTTGTCTTCTGCATCTTCTTGCTTGCCATTTTTCAAATTAATAAATATGGTTGGATGGTGGCATGCTTGGGTGAGTGCTCACGTTACCATGTGCAAGGACCTGAGTTCAAGTCCCCAGTCCCTGCATGCAAAGGGAAGCTTCAGAAGTGATGAAGTAATGATACGGGTCTCTCTCTCTTTCCCTCCCTCTTCCGCTATCTTCCCTTCCCCTCTCAATTTGTCTTATTCTATGCAACTAAAAATAAATATTAAAATAAACAAATCTTTTGATATAAATTTAAATTTTGTTAAAATGCTCTCTTCATTATCTATGCCCCCACCTTGACCTAGTGCTCACCTGCACAATGATGGACACATGGCTAGCAGCTTGGCTGCCAGATAGGGGCGATCCACCCAGAGTGAGGACGAAGTAAGTTTCTTTTTGACTTTTTGCTAGAGCACTTAATCGAACCAGGGTCCCAGCCAAATTTGGTGGCACATCTTTGAGTTTTCTTCTAAAGAGGGAAGAAAAAAAAATAATTAAAAAGGAATTTGTTTTCTTTTACCCTATGAATGCCTTCCCTCCGACTATACTAAAGTAGTCTAGTAGTGTCTTAAAATGTCCATAGCCGGCAGTTGGGCGGTGAAGCAGGTCTGCAGGTGTCTTTCTCTCCCCCTCTCTATCTTCCCCTCTTTCTCTCTCCATTTCTCTCTATCCTATCCAATAACAACAACAATAAGTACAACCATAAAACAACAAGGGCAACAAAAGGGAATAAATACATAAATATTTTATTAAAAAAATGTCCACAGTTGGGAGCCGTGCAGTGATGCAGCAGGTTAAGCACACATGGCAGAAAGCACACAGACCGGCATAAGGATCCCGGTTCGAGCCCCCAGCTCTCCACCTTCAGGGGGTCGTTTCACAGGTGATGAAGCAGGTCTGCAAGAGTCTATCTTTCTCTCCTCTCTGTCTTCCCCATTTCTCTCAATTTCTCTCTGTTCTATCCAATAACAACAACAACAACACCAATAAACAACACGGGCAACAAAAGGGGAAAAGAATTTTAAAAAAAGGTCAATAGCCTGGGACAGGGAGATAGCATAATGATTATGCAAAAAGACTCTCAGGCCTGAGGCTCTGAGGCCTCAGATTCAGGACCCAGCACTACTATAAACCAGAACTGAGCAGTGCTCTGGTTAGTCAGTCTCTCTCTCTCTTAAATATTTTTAAAATGTCCACAGTTCATAAATGTCCTTCAAATGTTATTTGCTCTTGGATAAAGCTACTACCCTTGAGGACTCTTGTTTGTAAAATTCAGAGAGGGACCCGTCATGCCAGTGAGTTGGAACATTCCGTCTGCATTACTCTCAACAGCTTCCTTTCCTTTCTTCCACTGACCCATCAGCATCCTCTCAGTTTTACAGCAAGGCTTCTTGCTACTTGCAGGGAAGACTTACCTCTGCCTGAGCACATAGGAAGCAGCCTTTGGGTAGAGAACATGAAGAGGAGTGGCACAGTCAAGACTGGTTGTCATGGGAAACACTGGCACAGGGGAGTCCCACAGCTCCAAGTGTCCTTCTCCTGAGGAATTACACCTGGCAGGAGGAAGGTAACTCCAACTGGGGAACAGAAAGAGACGGCCCATCCAAGAAAGGTCCAGATCTATAAGCTAGATTAAAAAAGAAGAAAAGGGAGTCGGGCGGTAGCACAGCGGCTTAAGCACATGTGCCGCAAAGCGCAAAGCTGGTGAAAAGATCCCGGTTCGAGCCCCCGGCTCCCCACCTGCAGGTGAAGCAGGTCTGCAGGTGTCTATCTTTCTCTCCTTCTTTCTGTCTTCCCCTCCTCTCTCCATCTGTCCTATTCAACAATGAAGACAGACAACAATAATAATTATAATAAAGCAACAAGGGCAACAAAAGGGAATACATAAATAATAAAAAAAAAATGACAGAGCAACTCACTGTTCAAGTGAGCTCTGTTTATAAAAAAAAAAAAAGAAGAAGAAGAAAAAAAGGTGGGGGTAGGTAGCATAGTGGTTATGCAAATAGACTCTTATACCTGATGATTCAAAGTCCCAGATTCAATCTCCTGCACCACCATAAGCCAGAGCTGAGCAGTGCTCTGGTAATAAATAAATAAATAAATAAATAGAAAAGACGGGGCTGAGTGGTAGTGCAGTGGGTTAAGTGCACATGGCGCGAAGTACAAGGACCGGTGCAAGGATACTGATTCAAGCCCCTGACTCCCCAACTGCAGGGGGGGTCACTTCACAACTGGTGAGGCAGGTCTGTTGGTGTCTATCTTTCTCTCCCCCTGTCTTTCCCTCCTCTCTCGATTTCTCTCTGTCCTATCCAACAACAGCAGTAGAAATGGCAATAGTAACAACAAGGGCAACAAAATGGAAAAAATAGCCTCCAGCAGCAGTGGATCTGTAGTGCAGGCACACCGAACCCCAGAGATAACCCTGGAGGAAAAGAATAAAAAGAAAGAAAGAAAAAGAAAGACCAAGAGTTAACCAGATATACACACCCCTATGTTCACAGCTGTGTTATTCACAATAACCAAAGAGTAGAAGCAGCCTAAATGCCCATCAACAGATTACTGACTAAAGAAGTTCGCCAGTATATGGAATATATATTCCATGGAATACTACTCCACAATCAAAAAAGATAATAGATATTGTGTCCTTTGGGACAAAATGGGTGGATCTGGAGGTGATTATGCTTAACAAAATAAGTAAAGAGACAAAAGACAACTACCAGATGATTTCACCCATATGTGGAGTCTAGAGATCTGATCCACATGAACTTGCCAAAAGAAGAAAAGGAAAGAAAAAGAACCCAGAAGCAAGCAAACTGTCTCTAAGACTTGTGAGAACTATAGTGGTCGGTTATCTTTTGGAGGTGGGAGGGTGGGGATATGGAACTTTGGGGCTCCCCACCTGCAGGCAGGTCCCTTCACAGGCGGTGAAGCAGGTCTGCAGGTGTCTGTCTTTCTCTCCCCCTCTCTGTCTTCCTCTCCTCTCTCCATTTCTCTTTGTCCTATCCAACCACAACAGCAATAATGACAACAATAACAATAACAACAACAACAACATCAAAATGGAGAAAATGACCCCCAGAAGCAGTGGATTGCAGATACCAAGCCCCAGTGATAACCCTGGAGGCAAAAAAAAAAAAAAAAAGAAGTTTGGTGGTGGGTGTGGTGTAGTGTGGAACTAAACATTGTAATCTTAACAATCTTGTAAC
The DNA here is from genome assembly GCF_950295315.1 of Erinaceus europaeus. Lineage (NCBI taxonomy): Eukaryota > Metazoa > Chordata > Mammalia > Eulipotyphla > Erinaceidae > Erinaceus > Erinaceus europaeus. The sequence continues at coordinate 86,614,850 of NC_080173.1, forward strand.
ATACTACTAATAATAACAAACAAAAAGAGTTAACCAGGACCCTAGTGTTCCAATCACCCCTCAAAATCTTTATCCCTCAGAGACATAATTGCCTTGATTCTTAAGACACCATTCTTGTTAGGATCTGATGTAATGGACCTCCCTTCCTACTCACCTCACAAGCCAGGACACCAGTATTATCTTTCACATAGAGGTTCCCATTTCTGCCCTCTTGTTCCAAGTTCTCTGATAGGTCTGTTAATGTTCCTAAAAATAGCAGACGCTCCCGGGGCAGAGGGGTCCCACTGGGTTCAGCCTCTTGGACCCAAGTCTGGTATGCACTACTGCTCCAGGACAGATGACTGCAGCATGGGAGGAGTTGGTGGGTTTTAAGGTCCTGAACGGAGACAAAGCTGCAGAATGAAGAGAGCAGAGGTCTTACAGAGCTGCACCCAAATCTAGGAAGTTAGGATATAAAGCTGCTTCCAAACCTAGATTCCCACAAGATCCTGAGAAGTCAGTGGGGAACACGGACTAACAGGATTTTGATTGACTGAAGTGTTAAGAGTCATAGAATAAACAGCCTAAGAAAGTGGGTCAAGTAGATAACATCATCAGTGGTGCATCAGTTAGAGCACTGGGCTTGCATGCCTATAACCCCAACTTCAGTTCCTGGCACTGCATATGGCACAGTAGTACCCTGGTACTTTCTCTCTTTCATGAAATAAATAAAACAAAGTTTAGAAAGGAAAGAGAATCAGCCTGGGAGGTAACACAGTGGCTAGTGTTGGGTTTACAAACATGAGGTCCTACGTTTGATTCCTGGTTTGTAAGTGTCAGAGTGATGTGTAGGTTTTCTCTTCCTCTCTGCCATACATAAATAAGTAAGAGTGGGGAGACAGTATCATGTTTATGCAAGAGACTTTCATGTTTGAGGTTCTGAGGTTCCACGTTCAATTCCCAGCAGAACTGAGCAGTGCTCTGATCTCTCTTTCTCTCTCTGTTATAAAAATAAACAAAATATTAAGGGGCCAGGCTGTAGCATACTTGGTTGACTTCATGTGTTACAATGTGCAAGGATTTAGGTTCAGGCTCCTGGTCCCCACTAGCAGGGGGAAGCTTCACAAGGTGAGGAACTTCACAGGCAGTGAAGGGGTGCCGCAAGTGTTTCTCTCTCTCCCTTTCCGTCTCCCCCCTTCCTTTCAATTTGTCTTTATCCAATAAATAATAAGCAAACTATTTTAAAAGGCAGTAAGGTGGGAGTAGGGTGGTAGCACAGTGGGTTAAGTGGTTAAGTGCAGGTGGCACGAAGTGCAAGGACCGGCATAAAGATTCCAGTTTGAGCCCCCAGCTCCCTACCTGCATGGGGGTGTCACTTCACAGGCAGTGAAGCAGGTCTACAGGTATCTATCTTTCTCTCTCCCTGCCTCCCCTCCTCTCTCCATTTCTCTGTGTCCTATCCAACAACAACATCAATAACAACAATATTAACTACAACAATAAAACAACAAGGGCAACAAAAAGGAATAAATAAATAAAAGAAATCTTGAGATGGGCAGACAGCATGACGGTTATGCAAGAGACTTTCATGGCTGAAGTCTCGGGTTCAATTCCTAGCCTCACAATAAGCCACAGCTGAGCTGTGCTCTGGTTCCTTTCTCTCTGTATTTCTCTCATTAAAATAAATTAAATAGGGGCCGGGTGGTAGCACACCTGGTTGAGTGCACATGTTATAGTTCACAAGGACCCAGGTTCAAGTCCCCGGTCCCCATCTACAGGAGGGAAGCTTCACAAGTGGTGAAGCAGTGCTGCAGGTCTCTCTCTGTCACCCCCTTCCCTCTTGATTTCTGGCTGTCTCAATCCAACAAATAATTATTAAAAAAATAATAAAATAGGGAGTTGGGCGGTAGCACAGCAGGTTAAGCGCATGTGGCGCAAAGCGCAAGGACCGCCTAAAGGATCCCGGTTTGAGCCCCCGGCTCTCCACCTGCAGGGGAGTTGTTTCACAGGTGGTGAAGCAGGTCTGCAGATGTCTATCTTTCTCTCCCTCTCTCTGTCTTCCCTTCCTCTATTTTTCTCTGTCCTATCCAACAATGATGTCATCAATAACAACAATAATAACTACAACAATAAAACAACAAGGGCAACAAAAGGGAATAAATAAATAAATATTTTTAAAAAATAAATAAAAGAAATACAATGATTAAGGGAGACCACCCGGGACCGAAACAAGACAGGACTAGAATGACCACAGGAACCCAGTAAATCACCGAATCTGGAGCAGAGACAGGAAGGGACACCAGGGGACAGAGATCTAACCAGGAAACTCAGAAGACCTATACCTCGGTGGCATAGCTAAGGGGCTGTGAAAGTCTCTTTGCATAACCACTGGATTATCTCTGCCACACCCTGCTTTATCTCTTGATCAGGAGTCAGTGATTAAGCTAAGAAGCCTATTGATAGTTTAAAAGCCCTCAGGCTCCCATAGCCTACAGGGAAGGAAAAAAAAAAAAGAAAGGCTTTTAAACCACTGAGCTCCAACTCAGGGATTGAAAAAACTGTTAACTTCCACCTTTAATTAAATTACTTTAATTAAATTACCTTTAAATTACTTTACCTTTAAATTACTTTACCTTTAATTAAATTACCTTTAAATTACTTTAATTAAATTACCTTTAATTAAATTACTTAAGTCAATCCAGGCAATAGTGATCAATAATTTGAAAAGTACTGATAAAGGGAACTCATAACATAATATATAAAATGGTTAAAACAACAAGAAAAAATATTGAAGACTCGAACCAGGACAAGAGTCCAGCTAAAAGTCCTTCAGAGGGTGAAGCACAAAACGAATTCAACATCCAAACATTAGCTAAGGAAATAATAACAGGAGTGAGTAAAGAATTTGAAAAAATTGTAATCAGAAATACAGGAACAACAAATGAGAATATGGAAGACAATACTAATAATCTCATGGTTGTTAGAGAGCTGAAAGCTGAAATCGCTGAACTAAGAAGGCAACTAGCTGAACAAGCTAAAACAGTATCAGAGCAGGGCAACAAAATAGATGAACTCCAGAAAGCAGTAGAGGGCAGAGAGAATAGAATCTATGAGGCTGAAGACAGAATTAGCAAGATTGAGGATGAATTAGAGACAACTAAAAAAGAAGTAAGAGATCTCAAAAAGAGATTAAGAGATGCTGAAAACAACAACAGAGTCCTATGGGATGACTTCAAAAGAAACAATATACGCATTATTGGCTTACCAGAGGAAGAAAGAGAAGGAGAGGAAGAAAGCATTCTCCAGGCCGTAATAGCTGAAAATTTCTCTAGTCTAGACAACACCAAAGACATAAAGATTCAAGAAGCCCAGAGGGTCCCAAACAGAATTAACCCAGACCTAAAGACACCAAGACATGTCATACTTAGAATGGAAAGGAATAAGGATAAAGAAAGGATCCTCAAGGATGCAAGAGAAAAACAAAGAGTCACCTACAAAGGAAAACCCATAAGATTAGCAGCAGACTTCTCCATACAAACACTACAGGCCAGAAGAGAATGGCAAGATATCTATCGAGTGCTCAATGAGAAAGGCTTTCAGCCAAGAATACTATATCCTGCTAGACTGTCATTCAGACTAGATGGAAGCATCAAAACCTTCTCAGACAAGCAACAGTTGACAGAAGCAACCATCACCAAGCCTGCCCTGAAAGAAGTTCTGAAAGGTCTCCTATAAACAACCAGACCACCACAAATAGGACATATATCAAAACACTCTAAAACTCTACAAGAATGGCATTAAAATATCTTCAATCTTTGATATCAATAAATGTCAATGGCCTGAATTCACCTATTAAAAGACACAGAGTAGGAAGATGGATCAGAAAACACAACCCAACAATATGTTGTCTACAGGAAACTCACCTAACGCAACTAGACAAACACAGACTTAAAGTGAAAGGATGGAAAACTATCATACAAGCCAATGGTCCACAAAAAAGGGCAGGAACAGCTATTCTCATATCTGACATGATAGACTTTAAAATAGATAAGATTAAAAAAGATAGGAATGGACACTACTTAATGCTCAGAGGATCAGTCAATCAAGAGGACTTAACAATTATTAATATCTATGCACCCAATGAGAAGCCATCTAAATACATCAAATTTCTACTGAAAGAGCTACAGCAATATATTAACAGTAACACAATCATAGTAGGGGACTTCAACACCCCACTATCTCAACTTGACAGATCATCCAGGAAGAAAATCAGTAAAGACATAAGGGAGCTAAATGAAGAGATAGATAAACTAGAACTATTGGACATTTTCAGAGTCATTCATCCCAAGAAACTGGAATACACATTTTACTCAAATCCACATGGATCATTCTCAAGGATAGACCATATGTTAGGCCACAAAGACAGCATATTCAAGAGCACTGAAATCATCCCAAGCATCTTCTCAGACCACAGTGGAATTAAACTAACACTTAACAATCAACAAAAGATTAGTAACAGTGCCAAAATGTGGAAGCTCAACAGTACACTTCTTAACAACTTCTGGGTCAAAGAGGAAATCAAGGAAGAAATCAAAATGTTTCGAGAGTTCAATGAAAATGAAGACACAAGCTATCAAAATATTTGGGACACAGCTAAAGCAGTCCTAAGAGGGAAGTTCATAGCTACTCAAGCACACATTAGGAAACAAGAAAAGGCACAAATAAACAGCCTGATTGCACATCTCAAAGACGTAGAAGAAGAACAACAAAGGAATCCTAAAGCAACCAGAAGGACAGAAATCACTAAAGTTAGGGCAGAAATAAATAACATTGAGAATAGGAAAACCATACAAAAGATCAAAGAAAGTAAATGTTGGTTCTTCGAAAGAGTAAACAAAATCGACAAACCTTTAGCCAGACTCACAAAACAAAAAAGGGAGAAGACCCAAATAAATCAGATAGTAAATGAAAGAGGAGAAATCACAACAGACACTGCAGAAATTCAACATATCATGCGAGGCTTCTATGAACAACTATATGCCACCAAGCTAGAGAACCTGGAAGAAATGAATGATTTCCTAGATACCTACCAACTTCCAAAACTAAGTAAAGAGGAAGTGGATAACATGAACAGGCCCATCACAGCTAATGAAATTGAAAGTTATCAAAAATCTTCCCAAAAATAAAAGTCCTGGACCAGATGGTTTTACAAATGAATTCTACAAAACTTTCAAAGAAGAACTAATACCTCTACTTTTAAAAGTCTTCCAGAAGATTGAAGACACTGGAATACTCCCTGCCAGCTTCTATGAAGCCAACATCACTCTGATACCAAAAGCAGACAGGGACACAACCAAAAAAGAAAACTACAGACCAATATCTCTGATGAACATAGATGCGAAAATATTGAACAAAATTCTAGCCAACCGGATACAGCAGTGTATCAAAAAGATTGTTCATCATGACCAAGTGGGATTTATCCCAGGCATGCAAGGTTGGTTTAATATACGTAAATCAATCAATGTGATCCACCACATCAACAAAAGCAAGACCAAAAACCACATGGTCATATCAATAGATGCAGAGAAAGCCTTTGACAAAATCCAACATCCCTTTATGATCAAAACACTACAAAAAATGGGAATAGATGGAAAATTCCTGAAGATAGTGGAGTCTATATATAGTAAACCTACAGCCAACATCATACTCAATGGTGAAAAACTGGAAGCATTTCCACTCAGATCAGGTACTAGACAGGGCTGCCCACTATCACCATTACTATTCAACATAGTGTTGAAAGTTCTTGCCATAGCAATCAGGCAGGAGCAAGGAATTAAAGGCATACAGATTGGAAGAGAAGAAGTCAAACTCTCCTTATTTGCAGATGACATGACAGTATACATGGAAAAACCTAAGGAATCCAGCAAGAAGCTTTTGGAAATCATCAGGCAATACAGTAATGTGTCAGGCTATAAAATTAAAATTCAAAAGTCAGTGGCATTCCTCTATGCAAACACTAAGTTAGAAGAAATTGAAATCCAGAAATCAGTTCCTTTTTCTATAGCAACAAAAACAATAAAATATCTAGGAGTAAACCTAACCAAAGAAGTGAAAGACTTGTATACTGAAAATTATGAGTCACTACTCAAAGAAATTGAAAAAGACACAAAGAAGTGGAAAGATATTCCATGTTCATGGGTTGGAAGAATTAACATCATCAAAATGAATATATTACCCAGAGCCATCTACAGATTTAATGCTATCCCCATCAAGATCCCAAGCACATTTTTTAGGAGAATAGAACAAATGCTACAAATGTTTATCTGGAACCAGAAAAGACCTAGAATTGCCAAAACAATCTTGAGAAAAAAGAACAGAACCGGAGGCATCACACTGCCAGATCTCAAACTGTATTATAGAGCCATTGTCATCAAAACTGCTTGGTACTGGAACATGAACAGACACACTGACCAGTGGAATAGAATTGAGCCCAGAAATGAGGCCCCACACGTATGGATATCTAATCTTTGACAAAGGGGCCCAGACTATTACATGGGGAAAGCAGAGTCTCTTCAACAAATGGTGTTGGAAACAATGGGTTGAAACATGCAGAAGAATGAAACTGAATCACTGTATTTCACCAAATACAAAAGTAAATTCCAAGTGGATCAAGGACTTGGATGTTAGACCAGAAACTATCAGATACTTAGAGGAAAATATTGGCAGAACTTTTTTCCGCATAAATTTTAAAGACATTTTCAATGAAACAAATCCAATTACAAGGAAGACTAAGGCAAGTATAAACCTATGGGACTACATCAAATTAAAAAGCTTCTTCACAGCAAAAGAAACCACTACCCAAATCAAGAGACCCCTCACAGAATGGGAGAAGATCTTTACATGCCATACATCAGATAAGAGTTTAATAACCAACATATATAAAGAGCTTGCCAGACTCAACAACAAGACAACAAATAACCCCATCCAAAAATGGGGGGAGGACTTGGACAGAATATTCACCACAGAAGAGATCCAAAAGGCCAAGAAACACATGAAAAAATGCTCCAAGTCTCTGATTGTCAGAGAAATGCAAATCAAGACAACAATGAGATATCACTTCACTCCTGTGAGAATGTCACACATCAGAAAAGGTAACAGCAGCAAATGCTGGAGAGGGTGTGGGGTCAAAGGAACCCTCCTGCACTGCTGGTGGGAATGTCAATTGGTCCAACCTCTGTGGAGAACAGTCTGGAGAACTCTCAGAAGGCTAGAAATGGACCTACCCTATGACCCTGCAATTCCTCTCCTGGGGATATATCCTAAGGAACTCAACACATCCATCCAAAAAGATCTGTGTACACATATGTTCTTGGCAGCACAATTTGTAATAGCCAAAACCTGGAAGCAACCCAGGTGTCCAACAACAGATGAGTGGCTGAGCAAGTTGTGGTCTATATACACAATGGAATACTACTCAGCTGTAAAAAATGGTGACTTCACCATTTTCAGCTGATCTTGGATGGACCTTGAAAAATTCATGTTAAGTGAAATAAGTCAGAAACAGAAGGTTGAATATGGGATGATCTCACTCTCAGGCCGAAGTTGAAAAACAAGATTAGAAAAGAAAACACAAGTAGAACCTGAAATGGAATTGGAGTATTACACCAAAGTAAAAGACTCTGGGGTGGGTGGGTGGGTGGGAGAATACAGGTCCATGAAGAATGATAAATGACATAGTGGGGGTTGTATTGTTAAATGGGAAACTGAGGAATGTTATGCATGTACAAACTATTGCATTTACTGTTGAATGTAAAATATTAATTTCCCAATACAGAAATAAAAAAAAAAAAAGAAATACAATGGTTAAAAAAAAAGAAGTAAAGACACAGGGGTAGATAGCATAATGGTTATACAAAAATACTCTCATGCTTGAGGCTCCAAAGTCCCAGGTTCAATCCCCTGCACCTCCATAAGCCAGAGCTGAACAGTGCTCTAGCAAAAAAAAAAAAAAAAAAAAGTAAAGACACTAAAAAATAACAAAATTATAAAATCTTAAAAAGGAGAGAGGGAGGTGGGCAGTAGCACAGTGGGTTAAGCACAGGTGGCCAATAGCACAAGGACCGTCCGTTCCAGCCCCCAGCTCCCCACCTGCAGGGGAGTGGCTTCACAGGCAGTGAAGCAGGTCTACAGGTGTCTGTCTTTCTCTCCCCTCTGTCTTCCCCTCCTCTCTCCATTTCTCTCTGTCCTGTCCAACAATATCAACATCATTAATAACTATAACAATAAAACAACAAGGGTAACAAAAGGGAATAAAATAAATAAATAAGTATATAAATAAAGGAGAGAAAACAGAAACATTTAGACCATTTTTCCCCCCTTTAGCGAGTTCCACTGCATTCTTATTTTCCCTCTTCCTTTGATTGGTCCTTTTCAATCCCAAATGTAAGCCCCCAGCCCCTACCCCACCTCTCTTCACCTGTAGCTGAGAGGCAATGTAAATCCATGGTTCACTTCCTGAGATAGCCAGACAGTCTTCACACAGTCAATTACCAACGGAGTCAACTGCACGCTGGGTTCCTCGCCAGCCGGACACAGGGACTTGTGGATGAAGGCCTGGGCATTCTCAAGCCAGGCTTGCTCCTAAGGAAAGTGAATCTAGTTAAAAAACTTTCATGACCATCCTGCCCAGCTGGGAAATCTAAGGAAAATAAAGGAAGATGGGCACAAGAGGTGGTACAAACAAGTGAATAAAACACAGGACTCCTAAGCATGACACCCTTAGTTCAACTTTAAGTATTGCATGTGCGGAAGTGATGGCTAAGGGTGTCATGCTTAGGAGTCCCGTGTTTTATTCACTTGTTTGTACCACCTCTTGTGCCCCACCCCTTCCCATACCAAAGGGATACTCTGGTTCTCCATCTCAGTTACAAATAAATAAATCTTGAGTGATATAAATGAAGATAAATGGGGGCGGGAGGTAGAGCACCGGGTTAAGCGCACATAGTACAAAGGGCAAGGACCTGAGGTCTGCAGGTGTCTTTCTCCCTCTCTATCTTCTTCTCCTCTCTCAATTTCTCTATGGTCTGGGAGTCGGGTGGTAGCATAATGGGTTAAGCGCACATGGCGCACAAAGTGCAAGGACCAGCCTAAGGATCCTGGTTCGAGCCATCTGGCTCCCCACCTGCAGGGGAGTCGCTTCACAGGTGGTGAAGCAGGTCTGCAGGTGTCTGTCTTTCTCTCCCCCTCTCTGTCTTCCCCTCCTCTCTATTTCTCTCTGTCCTATCCAACAACAACAATAAAAACTACAACAATAAAACAGCAAGGACAACAAAAAGGGAAAAATTCATAAAAACATAAATTTTTTTTTAATTTCTCTCTAGTCTACCAAAAAAAATCAACTTAATCACTATCCATTATACCACCTCCTGAACTATGTCTCTATGTATTTTTTTAATTTTATTTATAAAAAGGAAACACTGACAGAAACCATAAGAGGGGTACAACTCCATACAATTCCCACCATCAGAACCCTATCCCATCTCCTCCCCTGATAGCTTTCCTATTCTTTATCCCTCTGGGAGCATGGACCCAGGGTCATTGTGGGGTGCAGAAGGTGGAAGGTCTGGCTTCTGTAATTGCTTCCCCACTGAACATGGGCGTTGACAGGTCGATCCATACTCCCAGTCTGCCTCTCTCTTTCCCTAGTGGGGTGGGGTTGTGGGGAAGCCGAGCTCCAGGACACATTGGTGGGGTCGTCTGCCCAGGAAAGTTTGGTTGGCATCATGGTAGCATCTGGAACCTGGTGGCTGCAAAAAGGGTTAACATATAAAGCCAAACAAATTGTTGACTAATCATGAACCTAAAGGCTGGAGAGTTTAGCTGAAGAGTTGGGGGGGGTCTCTGTGTGTGCTTGTGCTTTTGTTTATTTAAAATTTATTTGAGAGAGAGGAGAGAACTAAAGCATCACTCTGGTACACGTAATGCAGAGCTCAATCCAGTTTTTAAGTATATAAGAAATAATTGGGAGTCGGGCTGTAGTGCAGCAGATTAAGCGCAGGTGGCGCAAAGCACAGGAAACGTTGTAAGGATCCCGGTTGGTGCCCCGGCTCCCCACCTGCAGGGGAGTTGCTTCACAAGTGGCGAAGCAGGTCTGCAGGTGTCTATCTTTCTCTCCCCCTCTCTGTCTTCCCCCTCCTCTCTCCATTTCTCTCTGTCCTATCCAACAACGACAACAATAATAACTACAATAATAAAAACAACAAGGGCAACAAAAGGGAATAAATAAACAAATAAATAAATTAAAAAAAAAGAAATAATTAAGGGGCTGTGTTAGTGCACCAGGTTAAGCGCACAAAGCAAGAGGCGAAAGGACCAATGTAAGGATCCCTGTTCAAGCCCCCAGATCCCCAGCTGCAGGGGAGTCGCTTCACAAGCAGTGAAATACGTCTGCAGGTATCTATTCCTCTCCCCCTCTGTCTTCCTCTCCTCTCTCAATTTCTCCCTGTCCTACCCAATATACAATAATAACAGCAATAATAATGGCAACAAAATGGAAAAAATGGCCCCCAGGAGCAATGGATTCCTGGTGCAGGCACCTAGCCCCAGAGATAACCCTGGAGACAAAAAAAAACAAACCTAAACCCTAATATATATATTTTTTAATTTTCCCTTTTGTTGCCCTTGTTTTTTGTTGTTGTAGTTATTATTATTGCTATTGATTTCGTCATTGTTGGATAGGACAGAGAGAAATGAAGAGAGGAGGGGAAGACAGAGAGGGGGAGAGAAAGATAGACACCTGCAGACTTGCTTCACCTTGTGAAGCGACTCCCCTGCAGGTGGGGAGCCAGGGGCTCCAGCCAGGATCCAGCTTAACCCACTGCGTTACACCGGGTTTCTTACGCTGGTCCTTGAGCTTTGCGCCACCTGCACTTAACCTGCTGCACTACCGCCCGACTCCCAATATATTTTAAGAGATGCAGAGAGAGAAACACTAGGGTACTGCCCAGCTCTGGCTTATGGTGGTGCAGGGGATTCAACCAGGGACTTCAGAGCCCAGGCATGAGAGTCTCTTTGCATAACCATTACGCTATCTACCCCCACCGCCTCCCCTTGACTTTTCAAATGGGTCAGAGGAGAAAGCAACCACCCGTAGGAAGGGGAAGCAGACACTAGACCCTGCTCCGAACCTCCCCTTCCCAGGATTCCCCATATAAACCTAAGCAGGAAAACTCAGGGCAGCTCTAGAATAGAAGGCTGCCTACTTAATTCACTCTTTCCCCCAAAAGAATCTTTATTGCATCTTTATTGTTAAGTTTGCTTTGCTTGCTGACTTACTTAGTAACTGTCAGCTTTTATTTCTGTGCCAACTTTGGGTTCCTCTGTAAGTATTTGACAGAATACTCTAAGAACTGTCAGCTCTTGGGGCCAGGTGGTGGCGCACTTGGTTAAATGCCCTCATTGCAGTGTGCAAGGACTCTGGTTCAAGCCCCTGTACTCCAATTGCAGGGGGAAAGCTTCACAAGTGGTTAAGTAGAGCACTCCTCAGACACAAACACAAAAAAATTCAAAATTCAAATCTTATCAAAACATTGTTTTAAATCCTTCAAAAAAAAAAAAAAGACTCCTGAGGTTGGGGAGGTGGCGCGGTGATAAAGCTTTGGACTCTCAAGCATGAGGTTCTGAGTTCGATCCCCGGCAGCACATGTGTCAGAGTGATGTCTGGTTCTTTTTCTCTCCTCCTATCTTTCTCATTAATAAGTAAATAAAATCTTTAAAAAAAAAAAAAAGTTTTAAAAAAAAGATAAATATGTGGTCCAGGAGGTGGCGCTGTTGCTAAAGCACTAGACTCTCAAGCATCAGGTCCAGTGTTCGATGCCCGGCAGCACATGTACCAGAGGGATGGCTGGTTCTTTCTCTCCTCCTATCTTTCTCATAAATAAATTATTTTTAAAAATCAATTTATAAAAAAAAAGGTAAATAAAGTCTTAAAGAAGATAAAAAAAAGACTCCCGTCTGGTTCTAATTGCTCAATGCCAGATTTAAAAACTAGCAGTTCCGACCTCCACTTATATCCAAATGAACTTCTTGAATTTTGCAAAGATATTTACCGAGTGTTCCTTTGAACATTTTACCTCTGCCTTGAAAACTCTTTTGGCGCCTTTTTTTTTTTGGGGGGGTGAGGCTAATTAGCTTCTACATGCACACATGCACTAAGTGTTTCATTAACCCTTTCCCCAATGACTGTGTCAGGGGGGTTTTACCGCGGAACCCACAAGCCTGAAGTTCGCCTGCAGACCGCGCTGGCTTCCCAATGGCTTCAAGTCTAGAGAGGGAAGTGCTGAGCGCAGACGCTGCAGGACCCGTAATGACAACGGTGGTTCCTCCAGCGAAGTCAGGAGGCAAACAACAAAGGCACAGGGAAAGAAAGAAAATCCGGGACGGACACACAAGAAAAAAAAAAGAGACGAGGGGCCGAGACACACTCACGGAGTCTAGAGGGTGAGGAGGGTGAGCAGCCATGACGCGCCCGGGTCCCCGCACCCTGGACACCCGCGAACAGCTGCCGGCGCAAGGGCTCACGGGAGGCTCTGCCTGACGTCACGCCGAGGGGGCGTGGTCGGGCTCCTCCCCCATCGGTTCTTCACTCCCTTTCAATTTGCCCGTGTTAACTACTTTCTGCTGTTGCCCGTGGTACTTTTGTTTTTGGGTGCCCATTGCGTGCCCATTGTACTTTGTTGGCTCTGTTAATCCTGCCCCTATCTCTGTAAAATACACTTATTGATTAAGCCTTTTTGAGGATGCCGATCTGATAAAGTCCTGATTAAAGCGTTCACATATTAATGTATTATCAAGGGTTTAAAGATGAACAAAAAAAGCGTACATAGCGCAGCGAGTTAAACGCACATGGCGCGAAGCGCAAGGACCTATGGATCCGGGTTCGAGCCCCGAGCTCCCCACCTGCGGGGGAGGGGTAGTCACCTCACGGTGAAAGCAGGTCTGCAGGTGTCTTTCTCTCCCTTCCTCTATTGATTTCTTTCTGGTTAAAACAAACAAGCAGACACATAAAGTGCGGGTGGATAGATAATATAGTGGTTATGAGACTTTTGTGCCTGATGCTCCAAAGTCCCAGGTTCAATTCCACCATAAGCAAGAACTGAGCAATGCTCTGGTAACAAGGAAAAAGAAAAAAAAAAAAAAGAAAAAAAAAAAGCCAGGCGGTGGCGCGCACCTGGTTAAGCGCTCACATCACAGCGCGCAATGGACCCAACTTGACCCAGGGATGAGATTTCCTCGGGCTCGGGCTCGGGCTCCGGCCCCGCCTCACAGGAGGCGCACGAGAATGACGTGTCTACATACGCCCATGACGTACTTAGCGCGACGATTCTAAGAACCCGGGAAAAATATTCCACGTGAGTACTGCTTTTGCGGGAGACCAGATTTCACTTCTTGCTGTACCCTTAAACTGTCCACTCGGTCCTGGTCCAGGCTGCTTTAGTAACCCCCTCGATTCTTCATTCCTGAGATCCTGCGTGCGGTTTATGAACGCCGGCAGAACCCACGCAACTCAGCTGCTCTTTCCCAGTTCATTAAGAAATATGTCGATTTCTTATTTTATATCAGACACCGTGCTAGTTGTTGGGAATACAGCTCTGGTGTAGACAGCCCTCCCTCTGTTCTCTTGAAAGTTCGATTTCACTGGGAATAGACGAAAACCAAGTGGTTTATATATGGTAATTTGTATGGGGAGGGCTACTGAGAGGCTCCAAGCTTTAGGCTGTGGGTTCAGCATGGGTAGCGTAGGAATCGGGAGAAAAGAATGAATTAAAACTTATCTGTGACTGAATGCTAGTTTTAAAAACTGATTTACTTTTATTTAGATAGAAATAGAGAAGGTAAAGAGCATGAAAGAGTCTACAGCACTGATGCAGTAATGCAGTGGGGGCCGGGCTTGAATCTTGATCACTCAGGGCAAAGCAGTACACTATCCAAGCGAGCTATTTCACTAGTCTTAAATGCTACTTTATATGCCAACCCAACCCAGGCTTCAGTCAAACCACCACCACACTGGAGGAAGTTTAGGTGATTTAACTTTCTCCTTTTCCTTGTATCTCTCTTCCTCTCTTTTTTGTTTTATTTATTTTATTTTTTGCCTTCAGGGTTATTGCTGGGGCTCTGTGCCTGCACAATGAATCCGCTGCTCCTGGAGGCCATTTTTCCCATTTTCTTGCCCTTGTTATTATTGCCATTGCTGTTGTTGGTGGTGGATAGAACAGAGAGAAATCAAGAGAGGAGGGGAAGACAGAGGGAGAGAAAGATAGATGCCTGCAGAGCTGCTTCACCACTTGTGAAGTGACCACATGCACACACCACCCGCTGCACTATATCGCCCGCCCCCTATATATATATATATATATATATATATATATATATATATTTAATTATTTATTTCCCCTTTTATTGCCCTTGTTGTTTTAGTTATTGTTGTTATTGATGTCATCGTTGTTCGGTAGGAGAGAGGAGGGGAAGACAGAGAGGGCGAGAGAAAGACAGACACCTGCAGACCTGCTTCACTGCTTGTGAGCTGAGCAGTGCTCTGGTAAAACAAGAACAATAAAACATCCAAGCCCACATTTTGTCAGAGTAGTTGAAACCCCCACAATTGCATTTTTAGCTTACTTTTTATTAACTTACTACTTATTTAAGAGAGAACCAAAGCATCATGTTGTCACATGCTGTACAATGCCAGGGATCAAGCTCCATCTCTCATGCTTGAATCCAAGACTATCTACTGGGCTACTTGCAAGCTGCTCTTTTTTCCTTTCTTAAAAATTTTTTTTTTAATTTTCTTTCTTTATATATTGGATAGAAACAGCCATAAATTGAAAGGGAAGGGGTGAGAGAGACACCTGAAGCCCAGTTAATCACCTGTGAAGCTTTCCCCCTGCAGGTGGGGACTAGGTGATCGAGCTTGGGTCCTTGTGCACTGTAATATGTGCATTAATAGGAGTTGGACGGTAGTGCATCGGGTTACCTGCACGTGGCACAAAGCGCAAGGACCTGTGTAAGGATCCCGATTTGAGCTCCTGGTTCCCCACCTGCAGGGGAGTAGCTTCACAGGCAGTGAAGCAGGTCTGCAGGTGTCTATCTTTCTCTCCCCTCCTCTCTACATTCCTCTCTGTCCTATACAACAATGACAACATCAATAACAATAATAACTACAACAACAGTGAAAAAGAACAAGGGCAACAAAAGGGAAAATAAATAAGAATATGTGCATTAACCAGGTGCACCACCACCTCACCCCCCCTTTTTTTTCCTTGAATATTAGATAAACAGAGTAGAGCAGGGCTGCAGATGTCACATTGAGAGAGAAACCAGAGAGCACCATTCTGGTACATATGATACCAGGTCTTGAATTGGGAAAGAGCCTCACATACGTGAGTCCCATACACTACCAGTTATACTGTTTACCCAGCCTCCTTGAAACTTGAAGCCAGACCAACAGATAAGCTATAGTTCATATTTGAGGTATTTGTTTTGTTTTAACTTAATTCAATTTCTCCAGCTGGGGATACCAGAGAACCTGAGAGATGTCCTTAGTTCTTCACTTCTTTGTCCGTCCCTCTGGCCATGAGGGGGCAGCCTCTGGGCACACTCGAAGGAAGCTGCAAGGGAAACTGCCAGAGTTGCAGGATATTAAAACTGAGCTGTGTTACAATGTGAACTGGTCAGGTAAGGCAAGAGACTGGATTCTTGTGAGAAGTACTCCGTTGCTGGAGCAGTCTCTCAGGTCCTTGCCCTGTCTCTGCAGCCAAGTCCCTCCCAAGCACTGAGGAGATGAAGAAGCTGAAATGGCTGTTTGGCTGCCCCTTGCTGTTAGATGATGTCGCTCAGGAGTCTTGGCTCCTTCCCAGCTCTACTGACCTGCTGCTGGAGGTTGGGCCCAGGCAAGTCTGTCCCTTCACCCTGTCTTACTCCCTGCCTAAAAAGCCATGTGCATGCCTTCCCTCTGTGGAAAGATGTCTTTGAAGACCGAGCCAGCTCTCAGGCTTATTCTGGAAGTAAAATGGGTTGTATTCTGAGCAGTTGAAATTGAAGCAGTTTGATGCTTGAAGGACATGTGTGGCTTGATTTGAATGATCTTTGAAAGCAGGCCTTGGTGCCAATGTCTGAGGCTGATGGTGAGGCAGTGTGGTAGGACTTTGGCTGGACAGCAGTGGGTCCTAAACTCTAGGAAACAATGAGAGAAGCAGGCAGAGAAGCTGCTTCTCCTCCTTACATGGGGATCACAGGTTCTAACCAGCCCTTCTCTGTAGGTTGAATTTCTCCACCCCGACATCCACCAACATTGTCTCAATATGCTGTGCTGTTGGACTGAAGGCTGTGGATCGAGTAGAGACTACCCGGCGCTACCTGCTCTCGGTAAGGTGGCCGGGGCTCAGGAGGAGGAGGGCCAGAGATGAAAGACAAGATCCTAAATTCTAGGGAAAGAATGGGAGAAGCTGGGGGATTAGCTCCTGGCTTTAGCCTTTCCCTGTTCTAGATGGTTCACTGCCTGATGCCAACAGGTCAAAATGTGAATGGGTCAGAAATCTAGCCTCTACTTCCTTTGTTAATTTGTGTGTCCTGACATCTTTCTAAGAGGGGCATCTCTTTCTTTTTTTCTTCCTTTCTTCCCTCCTACCTTCCTTTTTAAAAAGCATTGTTATTTATTATTGGATAGATTACAGAGAAAAATTGAGAGCGGTGGGGCAGAAAGAGAGGGAAAGAGACAGAAAGACACCAACAGCCCTGCTTCACTGGTGAAGGTTTCCCCTTACAGGTGGGGATCAGGGGCTTGAACCTGGGTCCTTGTATACTGTAATATGTGCACTTAACCAGGTGTATCACTACCTGGCTTCTTTCCTTCCTTTCCTCTTTCTTTCTTTTCTCTTTTTAATTTGGTGTGGTACACCAACCTTTTAAAGTTTTTTTAATATCTTTATTTATTTACTGGATAGAGACAGCCAGAAATTGAGAGGGAAGGGGTTGATGGGAAGAGAGACACCTGCAGCTGTGCTCCACCACTTGTGAAGCTTCCCCCCTGCAGGTGGGAACCGGGGCCTCGAACCTGGGTCCTTGTGCACTGTAGTGTGTACATTTAACCAGGTACACCAACACCAGTCCCCTTCTCTCTCTCTCTCTCCACCAGAATACCGTTCATCTCTAGCTTATGGTGGTGGTGGGTGGGTAAGGGGGATGGGGACTAATCCTGGGACTTTGAAACCTCAACACTGAGCATCTCTGCATAACCATTATTCTCTCTCCCCTGTCCAGGGCATCTTTTTCTAATCTAAACGATGGTTTCATATAAGCAGAGGATTGGTCCTACATAACTTGGAATGCAGAGGGTGTCCTTTCTTTAGCTATTTACTCCTTCCTTCTGTGTGTCTTTGCCCCAGTTTGTCCAGCCCCCTTCAGCTGAGATGGAGGCCATCGCTCTGTCCGCCCTGCATGACCGGATGACAGAGCAGCACTTTTCTCGGCCCATCCAGAGCTTCTCCCTTGGGAGTGTGCCAGCACCTCTCAATGGCTCTATCGACATACTGACTGAGGGCCGGCCAGCCCTGGAGAAAGCCAACCAGGAGTTAGGTGAGTCGATCTGCTTACGAGAAAGACCTGGGCCAGGCTAGGAGGGTGCTGCGACCTGAGGTAATGTGCCTGATTCCCAGCGTCAGCTTTGCCAGCCTTTGTCTCCTAGGTCTGGCCCTAGACTCCTGGGACCTGGATTTCTACACTAAGCGTTTCCAGGAGCTACAGCGGAACCCCAGCACTGTGGAGGCCTTTGACTTGGCTCAATCCAATAGGTGGGAAGGATTTGGAACGTTCTGATGTCTGGGGGCTGGGTGTTGAATGGGAAGGCCCAAGGGAATCACCTTCATGGTTCTCTCCTGGCCTAGTTGCTTCCCTGTGCCAGTCTGAGGGCCTGGACTCACCATCAGTCTAGTAGTCTACATTCAGATCTTAGTGTTT
Organism: Erinaceus europaeus; assembly: GCF_950295315.1. Taxonomy (NCBI): domain Eukaryota; kingdom Metazoa; phylum Chordata; class Mammalia; order Eulipotyphla; family Erinaceidae; genus Erinaceus; species Erinaceus europaeus. Next base: position 86,632,841 of record NC_080173.1, read on the forward strand.
ATTTCACTTTGGAGCTGGAAAATTCACAGTGACAGACCGTTTAAAGAGTGTGACATCTTGGGATATAGTTTGCACTATTTTTAAGCGTGAGCTGCCGAACTCAATGGTTCATTCTGGGGAGAGCCATGGCACCTGTGACCAGGGAGGTTACACAGTGAGGAGAGTGTAGGACTCGGAGTGTGAAGTCTTGAGTTGAATCCCCCAGCAGGTACTCTGGTCTCTCTAGTTAAGTACATAAGTGAATAAACACATCTTTGGGGAGGGGGGGGAGGAAGGACTGGAAGATAGCTCACCTGGGTAATACGTACGCCTTGCCATGTGTGTGGTCTGGATTTAAGTTCCAACACCATGGAGGAAGCATCAGAGGAAGCTTTGGTGCTGTAGTATCTCTTCCTCTCTGTCTCTCTTTAAAATAAAAAGAATGAAAATGTTGACCTGGGAGGGGTGAAATAAATGGAGCTTGTGTGAGGCCTATTGCCACTAAAAAAAAAAAAAAAAAAGACACACACGGGCAGAGAGGGTATAGCATAATGGTTATGCAAACAGACTCTCATGCCTGAGGCTCCAGAGTCTCAGGTTCAATCTCCTGCACCACCATAAGCCAGAGCTGAACAGTGCTCTAGTTAAAAAAAAAAAAAGAGAGAGACATGACATGACATGACATGGCCTGAGAAATGATATCCCATATCTCCCTGCCCCCTTCTTCCTGAACCACCTTCTGCAGTGAGCACAGCCGGCACTGGTTCTTTAAGGGCAGACTCCACGTGGATGGGCAGGAGTTGGCACACTCACTGTTTGAGTCCATCATAAGCACTCAGGCCACTTCTAACCCCAACAATGTTCTCAAGTTCTGTGACAACAGCAGGTAGGATGTGACCTCAGGCCCAGGGAAGGGTTGGGTTGGACAGCCCAGGTCGGGTAAACTAAGATCCCCGGATAGAAGCAAGATCCAGAGTGCATGTGTCCACAGTGCAATCCAGGGTAAAAAGGTTCGATTCCTGCAACCTCAGGACCCTACACAGCCAAGCTGCTTCCGGCAACAGCAGGGACTGAGACATGTTGTCTTCACAGCAGAGACCCACAACTTCCCCACAGGTGAGCTGGGTCCCTGGAGGGAGAGCTCAGAGTATAGATAAATTAAGTCCCCAGATCTCTGGGCTGACACTGGCAAAAACAGGCAGGTAAGTTGGTAGCCCTTGATTTCAGTGGGGTGGTCAGAAGTGGGTTTAACTCTTTGTAACTCTGCTTCCTTTCTTCACAGGTGTTGCCCCCTTCAGTGGTGCAACCACGGGCACGGGGGGGCGAATTCGAGATGTCCAGTGCACGGGCTGTGGAGCCCACGTGGTGGCTGGCACTGCCGGTTATTGCTTTGGAAATCTGCACATCCCAGGTTCCATGTCTGTCTGTCTTTCTGTCTTTCTTTTTTTATTCGAGAATTAATGGTTTATAGCCAACAGTAAAATAAAATACAATAGTTTGTACATCTGTAACATTTCTCAGTGTTCCACAGAACAATTCAAACCCTACTGGGTCCTCCTCTGTCTTCCAAGACCTGAAGCCCCACCCCCACCCCCGAGTCTTTTAGTTTGGTGCAATACACCAAATCCATGTCTTTCCTCTCTGCTATCTCCCGTTCCAAATTCTTTGCCCTAGCAGGCACTCACCTCTTTTATGTCACGCCAGGTGCTTTTTCTTGGAAAGGAGTCCCTGTAGCATAGCTCCTCTTTGACACCCGTGGTTATGACGAGGCCCAAGTTGTCAGACTGCCTTGGCAGATCTTCAGTTTTCTCTGTAAATTAACCTGGCCTGCAAGAACACTTGATACTGGGTGGTTATTACGACCACCCGCCTGTTGCCAAAATCTGATTTATGTAGAAAACCTTAAAAACTCTGACCACAAGAGTGTGGGAGGTGTGGAGCCAGAAGACTAATGTTAAATAGCACATTCTGAAGTAGGAGTTTCTAAAATATAATAATGGACCCATTGCAGGTGGGCCTTTGCGATTTTTTAAGTTTTATTTACTTCCTTTTTGTTGCCCTTGTTTTTATTGTTGTTGTAGTTATTGTTGATGTTGTCGTTGTTGGATAGGACAGAGAGAAATGGAGAGAGGAAGGGAAGACAGAGATGGTGAGAGAAAGACAGATACCTGCAGACCTGCTTCACTGCCTGTGAAGTGACTCCCCTGCAGGTGGGGAGCTGGGGGCTTGAACCAGGATCCTTATGCTGGTCCTTGCACTTTGCGCCACGTGCGCTTAACCTGCTGTGCTACCGCCCGACTCCTGGCCTTTGTGATTTAAACTTTGTGACTCTTCCTGAGGACTCTGGCTTCTCCATTTTCTGTCTATCCATTTTTTTCCCTTTCCCTTCCAGGTTACAGTCTGCCCTGGGAAGATACGAGCTTCCAGTATCCCCAGAACTTTGCCCGACCCCTGGAAGTTGCTATTGAAGCCAGTAACGGAGCTTCTGACTATGGCAACAAATTTGGAGAACCAGTGCTAGCTGGTAAGACTGTGGGCACAGTGGGGGTCGTGGGTACTTAGACCTGGAGAGGAGGGAGGAAGGCACATACCTTATCCCCTCATTCTGTAATGCCTGTGCTCCAGGCTTTGCCCGTTCGTTGGGCCTCCAGCTCCCAGATGGCCAGCGTCGTGAGTGGATCAAGCCCATCATGTTTAGTGGGGGAATTGGGTCCATGGAAGCTGAGCACGTGAACAAGGAGGCCCCAGAATTAGGTAAGAGTCTGCTACCTTCCTCCAGATTCAGATTTCTCCCTGACACGTGATAGATGCAGGAGAGGGATTTAGAAGATAGTTCACTGTTAGTTTTGGTTTTGTTTATTTAATTTAATTAATTAATTAATTTATTTATTTTTTAAATATTCCCTTTTGTTGCCCTTGTTGCTTTTTATTAGTGTTGTAGTTGTTATTGATATTGTCGTTGTTGGATAGGACAGAGAGAAATGGAGAGAGGAGGGGAAGACAGAGGGGGAGAGAAAGACAGACACCTGCAGACCTGCTTCACCACCTGTGAAGCGACTCCCCTGCAGGTGGGGAGCTGGGATCCTTACTCTGGCCCTTGCACTTTGCACCACCTGCTTAACCCGCTGTGCTACCGCCTGACTCCCCAGTTTTATCTATTAATGCATTGCTGGGGAAAGAAGCTAATGCCTGCCATAGCTGTTAATACTACCTCTCTAGCCTGGGTATGCATACTTCTGTACCTTGTATTTCTCACTTTGTTGCGTGCTTGGAGATCATTTCACATTGATGAGCTCACTGTGTTTCATTATCATGTGCAGTTCTCGCTCTCTCTCTTTTTTTACCTCCAGGGTTATTGCTGGGGCTCGGTGCCTACACCACGAATCCACTGCTCCTGGAGGCTATTTTTTTCCCTTTTGTTGCCCTTGTTGTTTTTTTATCATTGTTGTGGTTATTATTGTTGTTATTGATGTTGTTGTTGTTGGATAAGACAGAGAGAAATCCAGAAAGGAGGGAAGACAGAGTGGTGGAGAGAAAGACACCTGCAGACCTGCTTCACTGCTTGTGAAGCAACCCCCTGCAGGTGGGGAACCAGGGACTCAAACCTGGATCCTTAGGCTGGTCCTTGTGCTTTGCACCATGTGCGCTTAACCCACTGTGCTGCCGGCCGACTCCCACGGTTCTCTTTTGTAGTGGCTTTTTTTCCCCGCTTTTGTTGCCCTTGTTTTTTATTGTTGTTTTTATTGATGTCATTGTTGTTAGATAGGACAGAGAGAAATGGAAAGAGGAGGGGAAAAACAGAGAGGAACAGAGAAAGACAGACACCTGCAGACCTGCTTCACCGCTTGTGAAGTGACTCCCCTGTAGGTGGGGAGCCGGGGGGCTGGAACTGGGATCCTTACGCTGGTCCTTGCCTTTTGTGCCACCTGCACTTAACCCATTGCGCTACAGCCCGACTCCCTTTTTATTTTTTTAATCTTTAATTTAATTTTTGGGTAGAGGCAGCCAGAAATCAAGAGAGAAGGGAGAGAGACAGAGACACCTACAGTCCTGCTTCACCACTTACAGATTTCCCCCTGTAGGTGGGGTCCAGGAATCCACTGCTCCTGGAGGCCATTTTTTCCCTCTTGTTGCCCTGATTGTTTTTTTTTTATAGTTGTTGTGGTTATTATCATTGTTACTGGTGCCGTTGCTGTTGGATAGGACAGAGAGAAATGGAGAGAGGAGGGGAAGACAGAGAGGGGGAGAGAAAGACAGACACCTGCAGACCTGCTTCACCGCCTGTGAAGCGACTCCCCTGCGGGTGGGGAGCCAGGGGCTTGAGCCGGGATCCTTACGCCGGTCTTTGTGCTTTGCGCCACATGCCCACTTAACCCACTGTGCTACCGCCTGACCCCCTCTTTCTTTTGTTTGATAGGACAGGGAGAAATTGAGAATGGATGGGAAGAGAGGGACGAGAGGGAAACCAGCAACACATCCTTATGAAGCTTCCTCCTGTAGATGAGGACAGGGGCTTGAGTTAGAATTTGATTTTTGTCCCTGTCCAAGGGAATCTAGAAGCTACGTTCCTCAAAGTGCACTTGTTCGAGGAATGTGGACATTTGTAATTTGATTGCTTTTTCCTAATGTCATTTTCCCTTTACCCTCATGCTTCTCTCTGTTCATACTTCTGTTGTCTTCCACAGTGTTACTGATATTACCTCCCTTCCTCATAGGTATGAATGTTGTGAAGGTTGGGGGTCCAGTCTACAGGATTGGTGTTGGGGGTGGCGCTGCTTCATCTGTTCAGGTAAGTGGGAATAGCAGCAGAGACAGACTCCACGGGTGGAGTACAAGCTCCTAGACCCCCGGGCTGAGCCATGTCATATGCTTCCCAGGTGCAAGGAGATAATGCCAGTAACCTGGACTTTGGGGCCGTGCAGCGAGGAGACCCAGAGATGGAACAGAAGATGAACCGCGTGATCCGGGCTTGTGTGGAGGCGCCCCAGGGGAACCCTATCTGCAGCCTCCATGACCAGGGCGCTGGTGGCAATGGTGAGAGAAGGGGTTGGGACAAGGGATGGGGCTACCTGCTCTCCTGTCAGGTTTGGTTTCGGAAGAGGGATACAGGGTCTGCAACCAACTGCTCACCTCTGAATTCTGTGTTTTCTCTTTTTTTTTTTTTTTTTTTAAGATTTTATTTATGGGGCCGGGTGGTGGTACACCTGGTTGAGTGCACGTATTATGATGCGCAAGGACCCAGGTTTGAGCCCCCGGTCTCCACCTGCAGGGGGAAAGTTTTGCGAATGATGAAGCAGTGCTACCGGTGTTTCTCTGTCTCTCTCCCTTTCTATCACCCCCTTCCCTCTTGATTTCTGGCTGTCTCTATCCAATAAATAAAGATAATAATAAAAAAAAAAAATTTAAAGATTTTATTTATTTATTCATGAAGATAGAAAAAGAGAAAGAACCAGACAGCACTCTGGTACATGTGCTTCCACTTATTGAACTCAGGACCTCATGCTTGAGAATCCAGAGCTTTACCTTGCCACCTTCTGGACCACTGAGTTCTGTTTTTGTCTTTTTTAAAAAAATATTTATTTATTCCCTTTTGTTGCCCTTGTTGTCTTATTGTTGTAGTTATTGTTGTTGTTGTTGTTGAATAGGACAGAGAGAAATTGAGAGAGGAGGGAAAGACAGAGAGAGGGAGAGAAAGATAGACACCTGCAGACCCGCTTCACAGCCTGTGAAGGGAGTCCCCTCAGGTGGGGAGCCAGGAGCTTGAACCGGGATCCTTACTCCAGTTCTTGTGCTTTGCACCACGTACGCTTAACCCACTGCACTACTGCCCGACTCCCTTTTTTTCTTTTTTTAACCAGAGCACTGCTCAGGTCTGGCTTATGGTGTTGCAGGGGATTGAACTTGGGACTTTGGAGCCTCAGGCATGAGAGACTCTGCATAACCATAAAGTTTTCTTTTTTTTTCTTCTTTTTTTTTTAATTGGGGAATTAATGTTTTACATTCAACAGTAAGTACAATAGTTTGTACATGCACAACATTCCCCAGATTCCCATATAACAATACAACCCCCACTAGGTCCTCTGAATCCTTCTTGGACCTGTATTCTCCCCACCCACCCACCCCAGAGTCTTTTACTTTGGTGCGATACGCACCATAAAGCTTTCTTTTTCTTTTCTTTTTCTTTTTTTGTTTTCTTTTTTTTATTTTATTTATTTATTTTTTTAACCGTAGCGAATGACCATCTTCTGGGAAGTACAGGTTTTGAACCTGAAAACTCTGTCTGTCTGTGTCCTAGTCCACAGAAAGAGCCACTAGCCCAGCCAGATTTCACTAAAAGCCTTTTTTTTATTTTATTTATTTTTTTTAACTCTTTTTTTGTTTTCTTTATTTATTTGATAGAGATAGCTAGAAATTGAGAGGGAAGGGGGTGATAGAGAGGGAGCTAGAGAGACACCTGGAGCACTGCTTCACGACTCATGAAGCTTCCCCACTGCAGGTGGGGACCAGGGACTCAAACTTGGGTCCTTGTGCATTGTAACGTGCACTCAACCAGGTGTGCCACCACTGGCCTCACCATAAAGCTTTCTTTTTTGTTGTTGTTGTAATTATTATTATTGTTGTTGTAATTGATGTCGTCATTGTTAGATAGGACAGAGAGAAATGGAGAGAGGAGGGGAAGACAGAGAGGGAGAGACAAAGCTAGGCACGTGCAGACCTGCTTCACGCCTGTGAAGCAACTCCCCTGCAGGTGGGGAGCCGGGGGCTCGAACCGGAATCCTTATGCGGGTCCTTGCACTTAACCTGCTGTGCTACTGCCCTGCTCCTATCCATAAATCTTTCTATCCCAGCCTCTGGGTCTTGTTTTTTACCCTTCTCCTCTTGAAAATTCTGGACAGGCTCAGGCTTGGAGGACAGAAACCTCCTGCAGTGGAGTAGTTGGTAATAGGATGCAGCAGCCATTGGCATAGGGACATAATTAGGGACTCTTTGGAGACAGGAGATCACCCTGTGATTACCACAGTCAGATCAGTATCTCACACAAACCCTCTGACCAGGCAATGTTCTGAAGGAGCTGAGTGACCCCGCAGGAGCCATCATTTACACCAGCCGCTTCCAGGTGGGTCTTACCCCCTGAAGTCTGTCTTCCTGCCCCCTGCCGGGCCCCCACCCATCTTCCACCACTCCAGCCTGAACATGAGCTTAGGAGGGTCCACTCACCATTCTCTTTTCTCTTCCTCGGTGAACATGCAGCTCGGGGACCCGACCCTGAATGCCTTAGAAATTTGGGGGGCTGAGTACCAGGAGTCAAATGCACTTCTGCTGAGATCCTCCGACCAGGACTTCCTGGATCGTGTCAGCGCCCGGGAACGCTGCCCTGCCAGCTATGTGGGCACCATTACTGGAGACAAGAGAGTGAGTTGACCCAGGGAGTGGGTGATGAACTTTGGGTGGGCTTGAGCTCTCTGAGTATAGCCAGAGAGCAAGTTGAGAGGAAAATGGCCGCTGGTGGCACAAGATGTCAGAGGTGGTAATGGGTGGGACTCAGTCATAACCAAATAGGGCAAAAAGAGCCCTGTTTCCTAGAAGTGGTGCTCCCTGCTGATGTTCATAGTCTCATTCCCTGAGTGGTTGTTGTTTTCGCCGGGCTGGCTTCACGGGCGGGTAACAGACGACCAGGGACTCATGGTTGAGCTGTAGGCAGTATCTCTTTATTCATGCGGGACGCAGCGCAATCTATACCAAGCTAAGCTAAGCTAAGCTAACTACTACAAACAATCTTGTCCTTATAAATAATACTAGCCCAGTAGGGTGGGAACAGGATGCAACGCAGAGAGGGTGGAGAGAAAAGTGATGGTGAAACTCAAGAGTGTGACAAGGAGAGGGGGCGGAGCAAAAACATATCATGAACCAGTGGGGATTGAGCCAATGCCCTGCAGTGGTTATGTAAATAGAACACAGTGGTTATGTAAATAGAATACAGTGTTAAGCAGGGGGTATTAAACCAATGAAACAGAAGGGGTCTCATGCATACCAACAAGTGGTGACCCTGTGGTCTATAGATAGTGCTGGTGGATGATCGGGAGTGTGCCGTGGGAAGAAATGGCCAGGGGGATGGCCCCCTAACGCCTCCCCCAACCCCTGTGGACCTGGAACTGGAGTGGGTGCTGGGCAAAATGCCTCGGAAGGTATGTTGTGAGGGGCCTTTTACTCTACATGGGCTTTATCACTTGTGTGCTGAGCAAGTCCCTGTGTGCTCACACCCCCGCCACCCTCTGTGTTACAGGAGTTCTTCCTCCAGAGGAATCCTCCCGTGCTCCAGCCTCTGACATTGCCCCCGGGCTTGAGCGTGCGCCAGGCTCTGGAGCGGGTTCTCAGGCTGCCTGCAGTGGCCAGCAAGCGCTATCTCACCAATAAGGTTTCTCCGCACCCCTGCCCTGCCCCCTCAGCCCTCAGCCCTCTTCCTTCTGTATGCTGGTCCCTGGTTTCTTGTCTGTGGGAGCTGCTGCCAAGCTTCACCAGGCCCAACAACAACAACATTAAAAAAAAAAAAAGACAGTGGCAGTGCAGCCCCAATGACAGCCTGTTTCCCTGTTGTCACCCTGACTCTAGCTTTCGCCCATGTGATGAGGCCAAGCCCAGCCCATCATCCATCCCGATGTCCTTATCCCCTTGACTGACCCCTACCTGGTTCTGCAGGTAGACCGCTCTGTGGGTGGCCTGGTGGCGCAGCAGCAGTGTGTTGGACCCCTGCAGACTCCTCTGGCAGATGTGGCAGTTGTCGCACTGAGTCACCAAGAACTCGTTGGGGCTGCCACTGCCCTGGGAGAGCAGCCAGTCAAGAGCCTCCTAGACCCCAAGGTTGCTGCCCGACTGGCTGTGACTGAAGCTCTCACCAACCTTGTGTTTGCTCTTGTCACCGACCTCCGGGTGAGTCCCTCGCAGCTTCTGTCCCAGAGCCCTCACACCTTGGGACATGTTCACAGCCACATTCTTATCCGTCTCCCCCTTCATGCTTATCCCCTCCCAGGCCCCCTGCTCCCACCTAGAGTGCCCACATCTCTCTCCCCCTCTAATGCTGGATCCCTGCTGCCTCCCAGGATGTGAAGTGCAGTGGGAACTGGATGTGGGCCGCCAAGCTCCCAGGGGAGGGTGCAGCCCTGGCCGACGCCTGTGAGGCTATGGTGGCAGTGATGGCAGCCCTCGGTGTAGCAGTGGACGGTGGCAAGGACTCCCTCAGCATGGCTGCCCGAGTGGGCTCTGAGACTGTGCGGGCCCCTGGTGAGGTCTGGGGACCACAGGGAGAGGGGCAGGACCTTCAGGGCTGGGCAGGTGCCTCAGTCTTCCTCCTTGTTCTGTAGGGTCCCTGGTCATCTCAGCTTATGCTGTGTGTCCAGATATCACAGCCACTGTGACTCCAGACCTCAAGCATCCCGGAGGGAGAGGTACGGGTTTCTCTCTCTTGGCATTGTGTTATATACTCAGAGCCTGTCCTTTGGGTCTGCTTTGTGAGTACTGGTGCCCTTCCAGTAGGCAGTGGGTTTGCTATAGTTACTGAGATTGGTGCCTCAGGTGTCTCACCACATACTGGGGACTCGGTGCTCATGGCAGGGAGGGATATATATGTATATATGTGTGTGTGTGTATATATATATATATATTTTTTTTTTTTTTGCCTCCAGGGTTATCGCTTGGGGCTCGGTGCCTGCACTACGAATCCACTGCTCCTGGGGGCCATCTTTTCCATTTTGTTGCCTTTGTTGTTGTTATTGTTGTTGGATAGGACAGAGTGAAATTGAGAGAGATGGGGAAGACGGGGAGAGAAAGATAGACATCTGCAGACCTGCTTCACTGCTTGTGAAGCGGGCCCCCCTGCAGTTGGGGAGAGGGGAGCTTAAACCAGGATCTTTACACCAATCCTTGCGCTTTGTGCCATGGGCACTTATCCCAGTGCGCTACTGCCCAGCCCCCAGAGGGATTTTCAGTAGCTGTCCACCATCTCCTCTCTCTCCCCTGTCTCCCCAGGCCACCTGCTCTACGTACCTCTGAGCCCTGGGCAGCACCGGCTGGGGGGCACAGCTCTGGCCCAGTGTTTCTCCCAGCTTGGCAATCAGCCACCTGACCTGGACCTTCCTGAGAACTTGGTGCGAGCTTTCAGCATCACCCAGGGGTTGCTGAGAGGTGAGTAAGGCCCCGAAGGAATGGTGCTCGAGGCAAGCAGAACATGTGCCGGTGGACACAGTGTCTTTTGCTCTGGGGCTCTCACTGTGCCCACATCTTCTCACACAGTGTAATACTACAGACTCTTGAAGTAGGTGGAGGGCACCTGATTTGGACTCAAGGTTACTGACCACATTTGTCCTTTTTCCAGATCGAGTGCTTTGCTCAGGCCATGATGTCAGTGACGGGGGACTCATCACCTGCCTGCTAGAGATGGCCTTTGCTGGGAATTGTGGGATAGAGGTGGACGTCCCTGCCCCTGGGGTTGATGGTGAGAAGACTCTGGCCTGGGTTGCTTGCCCCACCTTGTAGGCTCCATATCCTGTCAAGGAGCAGAGTGTCCCCTCAGCAATTTTTTATATTTTTATTATCTTTATTTATTTATTGGATAGAAACAGACAGAAATTGAGAGGGAAGGAAGAGAGAGACACCTGCAACACTACTTCACTTGTGAAACTTTCTCCCTGCAAGTGGGGACTGGGGCTCAAACCTGGGCCCTTGTTTACTGTAATGTGTGTGCTCAACCAGGCATGCCATCACCCAGCCCCTCAACTCCTTTTTTAAATACACACACACACATATATATATATAATTTAAAAAATATATTTATTCCCTTTTGTTGCCCTTGTTTTATTGTTGTAGTTATTATTGATGTCGTTGTTGTTGGATAGGACAGAGAGAAATGGAGAGAGGAGGGGAAGACAGGAGGGGAGAGAAAGATAGACACCTGCAGACCTGCTTCACCACCTTTGAAGCGACTCCCCTGCAGGTGGGGAGCCTGGGGCTTGAACCGGGATCCTTAAGATGATCCTTGTGCTTTGCGCCACATGTGCTTAATCTGCTGCGCTATCGCCCAACTCCCATTTTATTATTTTTTTACATTTATTTATTTATTTATTTATTCATTCCCTTTTGTTGCCCTTGTTTTATTGTTGTAGTTATTGTTGTTGTTATTGATGTCATCGTTGGATGGGACAGAGAGAAATGGAGAGAGCAGGGAAAGACAGAGTGGGAGAGAAAGATTAGATACCTGTAAACATACTTCACCGCTTGTGAAGTGACTCCCTTTCAGGTGGGGAGCCATATACTGAGAGACAAGAGACCAGAGCACTGCTTAGCTCTGGTTAATGGTGGTACAGGATTGAACCTGGGACCTCAGAGCCATGAAAGATATGAAAGTCGTTTGCATAACCATTATGCTATCTACCCAGCCCATCCTCCTAACTCCTTTATTTACCTGAGTCCTTTGCCATCTTCTCTGACCACTGAGCCAGGTAGAATCCCGTTTCTCCTACCCCTCTGAGCCCTCCAGCAAGTGGTTGTGCCACACCCTTGGTCCTTCCTGTTCACCTAGACCTCACCCACCACTAGCCTTTCTATTCCTTTCCCTTACCCATATTCCCCTAACTCACCTGGAAGCTCTCAAGTCATCCTCAAACACCCCCACTGCTTTCCCAGTGCTGTCTGTGCTGTTCGCTGAAGAGCCAGGCCTGGTGCTGGAGGTACAGGAGTCAGACGTGGCCCAAGTGCTGAAGCATTACCGGGACGCTGGCCTCCAGTGCCTGGAACTGGGCCAGACGGGCGCCTCTGGGCCCCACTCCATGGTAAGGGAATGAAGAGCCGCAGGTGGTGGTGGGAGGCATAGTTTCTATCTGCCAGCCTCAGAGGAGGTCCCGGTTGGGCATCTTTGCTTTTGACCCCTGACAGATGTGCCTTCCTCTCCAGGTCCAGTTGTCAGTGAACGGGACAAAGATTCTGGAGGAGCCTGTTGGGCAATTGCGAGCCCTCTGGGAGGAGACAAGCTTCCAGCTAGACCGGCTGCAGGCAGAGCCACACTGTGTAGCAGAGGAGGAACGAGGGCTGAGGGAGAGGACGGGGCCCGGCTACTACCTGCCTCCCACCTTCCCCAAAGCTTCTGTGCCCCGAGAACCTGGTAAGGGAGTGTGTGCAGACACCTGGCTTCCAAGGCACTCTGGGCCTGGGGGTAGAGCACAAGACCTGGGTGTAGTAATGTGCTGGGGAAAGATATCTTGGGGAGGGCTGTTGGCTGAGGTAGTAGCCCTCTGGCATCCTCCCCCAGGGGGACCCACTCCCCGAGTTGCCATCTTGCGAGAGGAGGGCAGTAATGGAGACCGGGAGATGGCCGATGCCTTCCACTTGGCCGGGTTTGAGGTGAGTAGGGTGGCCAGCGGCGCTGGGGCTAACTAACCCCTGGGCAGTCTGTCCTCTGACATATCCCCCTTCCTATCATCCTGCCAGGTGTGGGATGTGACCATGCAGGACCTCTGCTCTGGGGCAATCGGGCTGGATACATTCCGAGGCGTGGCCTTTGTGGGTGGCTTCAGCTATGCCGATGTCCTGGGCTCTGCTAAAGGTGGGTGCTCAGGCTTTTGTCCACTCCCTTTCCAACACATTCCTGAAAAGATGCTTTAGCTCCTGTCTTCCTTGGTCAAGAATTAACTTTTCTCCTCTCTTAGACCAGAGGAGACTGAGTGTACAGGGGCTCAATAGTAGTAGAAGACCCAATGGAGATAGGTGAGTGAGTGGGGTGTTGCTAAGCCAGCCTTGAGGGCACACACCTGGTCTGAAAGAGCAGCTCCAGCAGAGGGTCATCGTGGAAAGCTGGCTCAGACTGAGAACCAAAAAGCAGTATGGAAGGTAGTCCAGTGGATAAGACTGTCAAGCATGAGTCCTGAGTTCGATCCCCAGCAGCACATGTACCAGGGTGATGCTCCACTTCTCTTTCTTTCCCTCCTATCTCTCTCATTAATAAATAAATAAAATCTCTTGAAGGTTAGCTATCTATATAAGAAATGTTCAAGTGTGGTCTGGGATGTGGCGCAGTGGATAAAACATTAGACTCTTAAGCATGAGGTCCTGAGTTCTATCCTCAGTCACACATGTACCAGTGTGATGTCTGGTTCTTTCTCTCTACTCCTATCTTTCTCATAAATAAATAAAATCTTTGAAAAAAAAATGCAGCAGGTTAAGTGCAGGTGGTGCAAAGCTTAAGGATCCCGGTTTAAGCCCTGGCTCCTCACCTGCAGGGGAGTCGCTTCACAGGTGGTGAAGCAGGTCTGCAGGTGTCTATCTTTCTCTCCCCCTCTCTGTCTTCCCCATCTCTCTCCATTTCTTTCTGTCCTGTCCAATGATGACAACAATAACTACAACAATAAAACAACAAGGACAACAAAAGGGAATAAATAAATACATAAGTATTTTTTTAAATGTTCAAAGTACTCTGCTAACCAAAGAAAAATATGTATAGGAATCGTTTCTAGCCTAGGACTTAAATACTAATTCAAGCAGATAGTCCTTTTAAGAAGAAAAAGAGGTTTATTTATTCAGGTTCAGTGCGTAGCACCACCATAAGCCAGAGCTAAGCAGTGCTCTGGTTTCTGTTGCTTGTCTTCCTCTCCATTTATTTCTCTTTTATTATATTCTATTTTTAATGAAACAGAGGTACAGAGAGAAAGAGACCAGAGCACTGCTCAGTTCTGGCTTATGGTGGTGCAGGGAATTAAACCTGGGGCCTCAGGCATGAAAGTCTATTTGCATAACCATTATGCTGTCTCCCCCACTCTTTCCATATATTTCTTATTAAAATAAATAAGTAGGGGGTTGGGTGGTAGCGCAGCAGGTTAAGTTCAGGTGGAGCAAGGCGTTAGGACCCCTGTTTGAGCCCCTGGCTCCCCACCTGCAGGGGAGTCACTTCACAGGCGGTGAAGCCGGTCTACAGGTGTCTATCTTTCTCTCCCCCTCTCTGTCTTCCCCTCCTATTCCCATTTTTTGCTGTCCTAGCCAACAATGATGACATCAATAACAACAATAATAACTACAACAACAATAAAATACAAGGGCAACAAAAAGGAAAATAAATAAATTTTAAAAATTAAAAATAAATAAGTAAAATATTTTAAAAAATTATTTATGGGAGTTGGGCAGTAGTGCAGCACGTTAAGCTCACGTGGTGCAAAGTACAAGGACTGGCTTAAGGATCCCAGTTGGAGGCCCCAGCTCCCCACCTGCAGGGGAGTCACTTCACAGGCGGTGAAGCAGGTCTGCAGGTGTCTGTCTTTCTCTCCCCTCTCTATCTTCCTCTCCTCTCTCCATTTTTCTCTGTCCTATCCAACAACAATGACATCAATAACAACAATAAAACAAGGGCAACAAAAGGGAATAAATTTAAAAAATTAATTTTTAAAAATTATTTATTTATTAATGAGAGAGATAGGAAGAGAAAGAACCAGATATCACTCTGGTACATGTGCTACCAGGGATTGAACTCGGGACCTCATGCTTGAGAGTCCAGCACCTTATCCACTGTGTCACCTCCCAGACCACAGTAAAATATATATATTTTAAATATATATATATTTTTAATATTTATTTTATTTATTCCCTTTGTTGCCCTTGTTGTTTTTATTGTTGTAGTTATTATTGTTGTTGTCATTGTTGGATAGGACAGAGAGAAATGGAGAGAGGAGGGGAAGACAGAGAGGGGGAGAGAAAGACAGACACCTTCAGACCTGCTTCACCGCCTGTGAAGCGACTCCCCTGCAGGTGGGGAGCCGGGGCTCGAACCGGGATCCTTATGCTGGTCCTTGTGCTTTGCGCCACCTGCGCTTAACCCGCTGCGCTACAGCCCGACTCCCCACAGTAAAATATTTTAAAAAGCATATTTAGTTACATATTTGTATGTGGGAGAACCAGATCATCAGTGTAGTATATGCAACGCCAGGGATTGAACACAGGACCTCATGTTTGAGGGTGTAGTGCTCTCACTTCACCACCTCCTGGGCTGCAGATAACCACTTCTTCCTTCACATTTGCCCTGACTTCTTTCTTTCTTGGCTTCTTCCTCTTTCTTTCTTTCTTTCTTTCTTTCTTTCTTTCTTTCTTTCTTTCTTTCTTTCTTTCTTGGTTTCTTTCTTCTTTTTTTTCTCTCTCTCTCCTCTCTCTCTTCTTCTTTTTTTTTTTAACTATGTTTTATTTATTTGATAGGACAGAGAGAAATTGAGCGGGGGCATCTAGGAGAGAGAGAGACACCTGCAGCACTGCTTCACCACTTATAAAGCCTCTCTTCTGCATGTGGGGGCTAGGGGCTTGAATCTGGATCTTTGTGTATTGTAACGTGCATTCAACCAGTTGTGTCACTGCCTAGCCCCTGTCCTGATTTCTGTAGAGGGGGCTGCCCCTGGGAAGCCTAAAGGGCAGTGTATGCTGGGATGAAAAAGCAGCTGTTCCTCTTCACTCCAGGCTTCATCCCAGTTTTTCTATTCCCTCCTAGGATGGGCAGCTGCTGTGGCCTTTAATCCAAAGGCAGGGGCTGAACTGAGGCGCTTCCGAAAGCGACCAGACACCTTCAGCCTAGGCGTGTGTAATGGCTGTCAGCTGTTGGCTTTGCTGGGCTGGGTGGGAGGTAACCCCAGTGAGGAGACGGGGCAGACTAGCCAGGACTCCTGGCCGGCCCAGCCTGGCCTCCTGCTGCGCCACAACCTGTCTGGGCGTTATGAATCTCGATGGGCCAGTGTGCGTGTGGGTTCCGGGCCAGCACTGATGCTTCGAGGAATGGAGGGTGCTGTGCTGCCTGTGTGGAGTGCTCACGGGGAAGGTGAGCCCTAGGATGGCAGAGGGAGGGTCTGAAGATGGGGTGGGTGGAGGAAATAAAAGAGCTTTCTTCTCACTTTCTCTCTCTCTCTCTTCCCTTCCCTTTCCCCCCAGGTTACATGGCATTCTCCTCTCCAGAACTCCGAACCCAGATGGAGGCTCAGGGCTTGACTCCACTGCACTGGGCAGACGATGATGGGAATCCCACAGAAAAGTACCCTCAGAATCCCAATGGGTCCCCAGGGGGGCTGGCTGGCGTCTGCTCCCCTGATGGCCGCCACTTGGCTCTCATGCCTCACCCAGAGAGGGCTGTGAGGCCTTGGCAGTGGGCATGGAGTCCTGCTCCGTTTGACACTCAGACCACCTCCCCCTGGCTCCAGCTCTTCATCAATGCCCGAAACTGGATCCAGGAAGGAAGCTGCTGAGCAGGCTGAAGAGTCATGTGTGGTCGCCCCAACCCCCTCTGGTTTCTGACTGGGGTATCTGCGGCTTACTCCCTCACCCCGTCTTCAGAAATACCCCTTATTTCCTGCTGGGAAATTGTGCCAATGCAGTCACATCTGCCATGTTCTCCCCTCAGGCTACTGCTAGTTCCCACGAGAGTTGGGACATTCTCCGAGTGCCTGTTCAGCCATGTTGTGCCCTCAGGACATTGTCTATATCCCCGCGATATCTGGAGTGCTCTGGTTACTCCTCCCCCTTCCCATTCTCGCGAGAGTTATCATCCTATCCTGGAGTGCTCTGGTTACTCCTCCCCTTTCCCATTCTCACGAGAGTTATCATCCTATCCTGGAGTGCTCTGGTTACTCCTCCCCCTTCCCATTCTCGCGAAAGCTACTCCTATAAAAACCCTTCATTTTCCGCACCTCGCTCTCTTGCGGCGCTCCACTCTGGTGTTCAGACGCAGGAAAGGTTACTGCGTGAGGCGGCCATTTTCTCTACCTCCACGTGGCCCAACCTGCTTCTCTAACACCCAACTCTGAGGTGCCAGCGCGAATAAAGATTTGTGTTTCCTCTTCGCTCCAGACCCTCACTCTCTCTTCTCTGCGGCCTGCGCACTACAACATCTGGCTCTACAACAATTTCCAAATGTGTTGTAGACAAATGAGGACCAAATGCCACAAAAAAAAAAAAAAACACCTCAACTAATTTTATTAACCTGCCTGCTTTTGCCTTAAGCCGTGACATCTGTTTTCAGTTATTCTGCTCTGATAAGTTTGGACCTAACCCCTGGGAAGCTGCTGTGGTTCAGAGAACCTGCAGTGGAAAGTTAGACTGCATGGGGGTGGTGGGCTTCCATCACGACATCATGTTTCATGGCACTCATGTGGGCTCAGAAGAATGTTTTCTGTCCTTATCAGAACTTGAGGAGTGGAGACATACAATGCAAGTTAGGACCTGTTTTCTGGGGAAAAAAAAAAAAGAAGTTTTTGAACCTGTCTTATTTTTTTTTAATTTTATTATTTTTTTTATATTTATTTTCCCTTTTGTTGCCCTTGTTTTTTCTATTGTTGTAGTTATTATTGTTGTTGATGTCCTTGTTAGATAGGACAGAAATGGAGAGGGGAGGGGAAGACAAAGATGGGGAGAAAGGTGAACACCTGTAGACCTGCTTCACCACCTGTGAAGTGACTCCCCTGCAGGTGGGGAGCCGGGGGCTAGAACCGGGATCCTTATGCCAGTCCTTGCACTTCGTGCCATGTGCACTTTAACCCACTGTGAAACCACCCGACTCCCGAACCTCTCTTTTAAAATACAGTGTTTTGCTACATGATTGTTAGCAGAAGTTTCTCCCTCTTTTTTTCTTTTTTCTTTTGCCTCCAGGGTTATTGTTGGGGCTCAGTGCCTGCATTACGAATCCACTGCTCCTGGTGGCCATTTTTCATTTTTATTGGGTAGGATAGAGAGAAATTGAGAGGAGAGGGAGATAGACAGACACCTGTAGATCTGCTTTACTGCTTGTGAATTCACACACACACACACACACACACACACACACACACACACACGCAGGTGAGGAGCTGGGGGCTCGAACCGGGATCCTTGAGTGAGTCCTTACAATTCATACTATGTATGCTTAACCCAGTGTGCCACCACCCAACTCCCAGCAGAAGTTTCTGTAAAGGGGGTTTTGGCTGTGTTTATAGGTCGCCTTAGATCCTCAGGCATAAAAATCTTTTTTGTATGATCGCTATGCTCCCTGACATACTCTTTTTTCTTAGTCTTTATTTATTTATTGGATACAGACAGCCAGAAATTGAGAGGGAAAGGGGAGATAGAGAGGGAGAGACACCTGCAGCACTGCTTTACCACTCGCAAAGTTTTCCCTCTGCAGGTGGGGACTTGGGGCTTGAACCTGGCTTCTTGTACATTGTAACGTGCGCTCAACCAGGTTTGCCACCACCCTGCCCCCTACTCTTTTTTTTTTTTTAACTTTATTTAATTTGATAGGACTGTGAGGGAAAGGGTATGAAGGAGACACAGACACCTGCAGTACTGCTTCACCTTTTGTGAAGCTTTCCCTCTGCAGATGGAGGCTGGGGGCTTGAACCTAGGTCCTTCTGCATGGTAACTTGTGCGCTTAACCAGGGGCATCACTGCCCAGCCCCAACTCTACTAAAAAAAGAGGAGAGGAGAAGGAAAAAAAAAGAATTTCTGTCAGTCATTCACTGAGTCTGCCTGCATGATTCCACTGCTTCTGTTGGAACTTGGCTTTTTTTTTTTTTTTCAGAGGGTCAAGAGGGAGAGAAAGGCATATTGTTTCTGTTTTTGTAGATTCAGGTGCTTCCTTGCATGTGGTGGGCAGGGACTTCTTTTGGTCTTTGTATGGTAAAGTGTGTGTTCTGTGGGGTGAGTCGTCTCTCCCAGAGCCTTGAACTCTATTCCTGATTTTTAGTCCTTTTAACTTAGTGGTTCTCTTCTTGAAGTGATCAGCACCTTCATCTGTAGAACCGAGCTTCAATTCATTCATTCCATTAATGTTTGGTGGTTAGCTAGAATGATAAGCACTGCCACTATCTAAGTAGTTTATGGCCCAGTAGAATTTAAGATAATAGTGGGGCTAGATGGTGGCACATCTGGTTGAGCACACATGTTATAATGCACAAGGACCAGGGTTCAAGCCCCCAGTCCCTACCTGCACAGGGGAAAGCTTTGCAAGAGGTTAAGCAGGGCTGCATGTCTTTCTCCCTCTCTGTCTCCCCTTTTTAGTTTTTCATTATTGGAGGATTAATGTTTTATAGTCAACAGTAAATACAGTAGTTTGTACATGCATGACATTTCCCAGTTTTCCATATAACAATACAATTCCTGCTAGGTCCTCTGCCATCATGTTCCAGGACCTGAAACCCCACTACCACCACCAACACCCCACCATATCTCCCCTTTCCATCTTGACTTCTGGCTGTCTCTATCCAATAAATAAAGATTGAGGGGGCTGGGCAGTAGTGCAGTGGGTTAAGCGCACATGGTGCAAAGCACAAGGACCATCTAAGAATACTAGTTCGAGCCCCTGGCTCCCTACCTGCAGGGGGGTCGCCTCATAATTGGTGAAGCAGGTCTTTCCCCCCTCCGTCTTCATGTCCTCTCTCAATTTCTCTTTGTCCTATCCAACAACAATAACAGCAATAACAACAAGGGCAACAAAAGGGAAAAAATAGCTTCTAGGAGCAGTGGATTTGTGGTGTAGGCACCGAGCCCCAGCAATAACCCTGGAGGCAAAAATAAATAAATAAATAAAGATAAATAATTAATTAAAAAAAGAACTTAAGATAATAGCTGTATGAGGCATCTAGTGCAGCCTAAACATGCTAGTCAGGTTATATGTAACATCTCAAAAAGAATTCAGCAAGGTAACTTGATAGTTTTTTGTTTGTTTCTGATAGAGATGGGCAGAGAAAGTGAGACCCTAGGACTAAGTTCCCTCAATTTGATAGAGGCTGGACTTGAACCTGGGTTGTGCACATGACAAAACAGCACACTATCCAAATAAATTATTTTGCAATCCCTCCTTTAAAAAAGTAAAAATAAAAAAAGCCATAGCATCATTATGGCATATGCAATGCCAGGGACCAAACTTGGGACCCCATGTTTGAGAGTCCAGTTCTTAACTTTTACATCACCACCTCCTTATTTTTGTTATTGTTTCGTTTGTTTTTCAAACAAAGGAAGAGTTATGGTTGTAAATGACCTAGGGTGACCCAGCTTGTGAGGGCAGAGCCAGGAGGCCATGCTTTACATGCTACAGTCACTTCCTGTTGTCTTGTACTCACTTCCTGGAAGCAGCAGAATGCAGACAGAATTCTTGCTGATAGTTGTCCATTGCTTCCTGCGTTCATAGGAGTGTGTACAGAAGTCACTTCCTTCTTATTCTTGTACAGCTTGAGTCTGCTTGCCCCCTAAATATCAATCTTATTTTTTTATTCTGACATATTACAAAAGGAAAAAAAAAGGCACCGTTGTTTTGTTTCTCACTGTGCTTGTACCTTCAGCATGTTCACAACTATTTTCTGTTCCTCAATAAGGTAAGTGTGATTGACCCTGTCACTGGCATATTTGGCACTCCCCAAACCAGTTACCCTGATGATATGGGTTTTTTTGTTTGTTTGTTTGTTTTTTGAGTTTTAGAGGACTTCATAAAACATTTGGTTTCACAGCATGAGGGCCTGAGCACTTATCAGCATGTAGATATTGGTGCTTTCCTTGTCTTTGTATAAAGTAAACAATCCTCTTGCCAGGGATTTCAGTCTAGTTTTGATAGAGGCAGTATTAGATGACCTATGACTGTTAAGTCACAGTAAGATATCAACCTGAGAGTTCAGGGTTTTTTGTTTTTTAACTTGATAGAAGTTGAAGGCATGATAGACCACAACAATGCTTCCTTTGGTGCAGTGGAGGCTAGGCTCAAACCTGTGTTGTACAGATTTTTTTTTTTTTTTTGCTTCCAGGGTTATTGCTGGGGCTCGATGCCAGCACCACAAGTCCACTGCTCCTGGAGGCTTATTTTTTCCCATTTTTTGTTGCCCTTGTTATTGTTGCCATTGATGTTGGATATGACAGAGAGAAATCCAGAGATGGTGAGACAGAGGAAGAAAGACATCACTTGTGAAGTGAGCCCCCTGCAGGTGGGGATCTGGGGGCTCAAACCGGGATCCTTACACCTGTTCCTGTGCTTAGCGCCATATGCGCTTAACTCGCTGTGCTACCGCCCGACCCCCTTTGCCAGACTTAAGTGTTTTGTTTGTTTGTTTTTAAAATGTTTACTCATGGGAGAAAGGGGGAAAGAACAGCATTCTGGCATATGAATTGATAAAGACAACCAGAAATAGAGAAGGAAAAGTGGGTAATAGGGAGAGGCACACAGGCACCTGCAGTACTGCTTCACTCACAAAGCTTTCCCCCTACAAGTGGAGACTGGGGGCTTGAACCTGGATCCATGTGCATTGTATCCTGCACTCAACCAGGTGCATCACCACCCAGTGCCAGGCTACAGAAAGTTTATCAGAATAAGCAGATAGTCACCAAGAGAAATGAAAAGGAACCATCTATCTCAGAGCTGAGACGGGGACATGTCAGCCAAGAGCAAGCCAACTAGCTGCTGTTGGGCAGGAGTGCATTGGGTTATAAAGGTTTCGGTGAAAATCAGGATCTGTGGGAAATGCAGGAATGCTAGCCTGGCACCGGCAGATTTCTGTCCTATTCAATTGCCAGGTGCGCAAGCCTTATCTTTTGATATTTAGAATGACTAGAAGCTTACTGCTAGTTTTTGCACTTGTAAATGTCTTAAACCTTGGTTTTTTCACTGACCTACCTCTGAACTATCAGCCTAGCAAAAAGCCTTATTGATAATTTTGTGCCACAACACTAAGGACCTCATTTTAGCACATCTAACCCTTCCACCTACAAGGCTACAATTCGTCTTTCTTTTTTTGCTTCCTGGGTCATCACTGCTCTGGTGCCTTCATTACAAATCCACTGCTCCTGGCGGCCATTTTTTTCCCACTATTGGATAGAGACAGGGAAATTGTGAGGGGAGGGGGAGATAGGGAGAGAAAGATAGACACCTGCAGAACTGTTTACTGCTTGGTAAGTGTCCCCCTACAGGTGAGCAGCTGGGGGCTCAAATCCAGGTACTTGCTCGAATACTTGCTCTTAGTACTTCTTCTTCTAGCGTTTGCCCTTCTTCCGTAGCCAGTCAACAGCGTCAGGTTGAGCCTGATGTAAAGTTTCGAGACCTCCTTTGAATCTGGAGAGGTGGCAGTCGTCGACTATGTGGGTCATAGTCTGTCTGTAGTTCTTAGTACTATGTATGCTGTATGCTAAACCACCACCCAGCCCCCCTACAAGATTTTTAAAATTTTTTTAAAAATTTATTTATTGGGGAGTCGGGTGGTAGGTAGCACAGCAGGTTAAGCTCAGGTGACACAAAGCATAAGGACCAGCGTAAGTATCCCAGTTCAAGCCCCCAGCTCCCACCTGCAGGGGAGTCACTTCACAGGCAGTGAAGTAGGTCTGCAGGTGTCTTTTTTGTCTTCCTCTCCATTTCTGTCCTATCTAGCAGTGACAACATCAGTAACAACAATAATAAGTACAATTAAAAAATTGTTCCCCTTGTTTTATTGTTGTTGTTATTGATGTTGTCATTGTTGGATAGGACAGAGAAATGGAGAGAGGAGGGGAAGACAGAGAGGGAGAGAGAAAGATAAACACCTGCAGACCTGCTTCACCGCCTGGGAAGCGACTCCCTCCAGGTAGGGAGCCAGGGGCTCGAACCGGGATCCTTACTCGGGTCCTTGCGCTTTGCACCACCTTCACTTAACCCGCTGCCCTACTGCCCGAAACGGGACTCCCAAGATTTCTCTTTCTTTCTTTCTTTCTTTCTTTCTTTCTTTCTTTCTTTCTTTCTTTCTTTCTTTCTTTCTTTTTTTTTTTTTTTACCAGAGCACTGATCAGGTTTATGGTGGTGCAGGGGATTGAACCTGGGACTTCGAAGCATCAGGCATGACGGTCTGTTTCTGTAACCATTATGCTATCTACCCCTGCCCAACTCCCAAGATATATATAAAAAAATTATTCCTTTTTGTTGCCCTTGTTGTTTTATTGTAGTTATTATTGTCTTCATTGTTGGATAAGACAGAGAGAAATAGGGGGGAGAGACAGAGAGGGAGAGAGAAAGACACCTGCAGACCTGCTTCACTACTTGTGAAGCGACTCCCCTGAAGGTGAGGAGCCCGGGGCTCAAACCTGTATCCTTACTCCAGTCCTTGCGCTTTGCGCCACCTGCTTAATCCGCAGCGTTACTGCACGACTCCCAAGATTTTAAAAATATATATTTATTTTCTCTTTTGTTGTCCTTGTTGTTTTTTATTATTGTTGTTATTGATGTCGTTGTTGGAGAGGACAGAGAGAAGTGGAGAGAGGAGGGGAAGACAGAGAGGGAGAGAGAAAGACCTACAGACCTGCTTCACCGCCTATGAAGCCATCCCCCCCTCCCCAGCAGGTGGGGAGCCACGGGCTCGAACCAGGATCCTTAAGCCGGTCCTTGTGCTTTGTGCCATGTGCGCTTAACCCGCTGAGCTACTGCCCAACTCCCAAGTAGGTTTTTTTTGTTTGTTTTCTTTTTTTTAAACAAACTACTAACCTAGCAGGCTACTTAGGGGGTGGTGAGGAGTTGAGGGCTTGTAATAGGAAGAGTGCAGCACTTCCCCACCCGGACCTTGCTCCTTCACACACACACCCCCCCATGCCTGTTGTGCTTCTTGGTATTGTATATAATGAAAAAGCTCTCCTCTAGCTCCCCATCTCTCAATTTCTCTCTGTCGTTTCAAAAAAAAAAAGAGAAGTCCCAGAGGTAGTAGTCAGTCATCTCAGATTCCATCTGGTTGAAGGCCTTGCCATTGTAGATCGTTCCATGCTGCCCATCTTGCTTCACCACCTGGGGTTCTCATTGGTGGCGCCATCTTCTTGCCTGTGCTAAGTCTGGAGGGAGTGATGCTTCCATTGCTGGTGGGGGCTCAGCAGCTGCACTGGGGCTCCATGAAAATGCACCAGCTGGGCAGGGGTAGATAACATAATGGTTATGCAAATAGACTCCCATGCAAGGCTCCAAAGTCCCAGGTGCAATCCCCTGCACCACCATAAACCAGAGCTGAGCAGTGCTCTGGTAAAAAAAAATAAAAGAAAATGCACCAACTGCTCATTGAACAATCCCAGCAGCTGATCAAGGTCCAGCCTCAGTAGGTCAACTTGTAGAAGGTCCACTACTTCTGCTTTACTCCCATCACTCATCATCCCCTCACCCCAGAAAGCTCAAGATCTTAAAATTTCCCAGAGGCCAGGGAAATGGCCTGTAATAGAGCGTCTGACACTACATTAAAAAAATGGAGGCGGGCGTGGGAGTGGCTGGTTGGAGGCACACTGGGTTAAGCACACATAGTACGAAGCTCAAGGATCCTGGTTCAAGCTCCTGGTTCAAGCCCCACCTTCAGGGGGGTCGCTTCACAAGCTGTAAACATCTCTGAAGGTGTCTTTCTCCCTCTCTATTGCCCCTTCCCCTCTGTCCTATCCAATAAAATTGAAAAATTCGGGGGTCAGGCTGTGGTACACTGGGTTAAGCGCATGGGTTAAGCACACATGGCACAAAGTACAAGGACCTAAGCAAAGATCCCGGTTCTAGCCCTTGGCTCCTGGGGGGGGTGTGTATCACTTCACAAGTAGTGAAACAGTTCTGCAGGTATACCCTCCCCCTCTCTGTCTTCCTTCCTCTGATTTCTCTGTCCTATCTAACAACAAAATGGAAAAAAAAAAAAAGGCCTCCAGGAGCTGTTGATTCATAGTACAGGTACCACGTCTCAGTGATAACCCTGAATTCAAAAAGAGTCATGCTCTGGTCTCCCTTTGTCTTTCTTTTAAGGAAATATAAAGGCTAGGTGGTGGCCTATTGGTAGTGCAAACATCTGACTAAGTCCAAGTCATGGTCTCCACCTGCAGGGGGGAAGCCTCACAAGTGAAGCAGTGCTGCAGCTGTTTGTCAAAGAAAAAGTGGGGACAGGGATAGCATAATGGTTTTGCAAAGAGACTTTCATGCCTGAGGCTCCAAAGTCCCAGTTTCAATCCCACCCCCTCAGTGCTCTGGTAAAAAAAAAAGAAAAAAAAAGAAAAAACCAGTGGAACCATGGAAGTACTGTCTCAACAATAATTATAAACCTGGTAGCAGGGAGTCAGACAGTAGTGCAGTGGGTTAAGAGCGGGTGGCACAAAGTGCCGATTCAAGCCCCCGGCTCCCCACCTGCAGAAGATCGCTTCACAGGTGGTGAAGCAGGTCTGCAGGTGTCTGTCTTTCTCTCACTCCTCTCTCCATTTCTCTCTGTCCTATCCAACAACAGCAATAACTACAACAATAAACAAGGGCAACAAAAGGGAATAAATAAATATAAAATTAAAAAGTAATAATAAATTTGGTAGCAAAAAGAAAAAAGGTCCAGCCCTGCCATGCAGCACAGCCCAGGGTGAAGCCCTGGGCATATCCATCTAGAAGGCAGTGGAGAAGACCTCAGTTCTACAGTCTTTCTTTAATTTTTTAATTCATTCATTCATTCACTATTGGATAGAGAGAGAGAAACTGAGGGAAGATAAGGAGGGAGAGATAGAGAGAGACACCTGCAGCCTTGCTTCACCACTTGTGAAGCTTTCCCCTGCAGGTGGGGACCAGGAGCTTGAACCTGGGTTCTTGTGCCCTGTCATGTGTGCGCTTAACCAGGTGCGCCACCGCCTGGCCCCTTTTTCTTTAATTTTCTTTTTTAGCAGACCACTGCTCAGCTCTGGTTTATAGTGTGTTGGAGATTGAACCTGGGAATTTAGAGCCTCAGGCATGAAAGTCTTTGCATAATCATTAAGCTATCTATCCCTGCCCTCTCCCTTTCTGTATCTGAAAAAAAAAAAGTTTTGGGAGCATGTGGCACACACAGAAAAAAAGTTAAATCATTTTATTGGGGATATAATGATTTATAGGACAGTTGTTGACATATGGACACTGTATTTTACTGCACTGTGTTAAGTGCCCACCACTCCCTCCACCAACAAGTCTTCACCAGAGTCCTTGGCTTTGCTGCAATACACCCTGCCCATTCCAAGTTTCAGTCGGCTTCCTTTTTTTCTTTGGCGTCTTAAGTACTACCTATAAAGTAAGATCATCTGGTGTTCATCTTTCTCCTTCTGGCTCATCTTAGTATGATTCCTTCAAGTTCCATTCAAGATATGGAAATGGGGAATAATTAATAATTTCTTACAACGGAGTTGTATTCCACTGTGTAAATATACCAAAACTTTCTATTTATTTGTTGCCACCAGGATTATTGCTGAAGCACGACAAGTTCACCAGTCCCAGTGGGCATTTCTTCTTCTTCTTTGTTTGATAGTACAGAGAAATTGAGAGGATGGAGCATTAGAGAGGGAGACAGACACCTACTTGGCTGATCATGAAGCTTTCCCCTTCCGGTGGGGAGTGGGGACTCAAATGCTGGTCCTTGTGTATGGTAATGGTAATGTGTGCACTTAACCAGATGTGTCACCACTTGAGCCCCTTTCTCTTATTTTTTTCTTTTCAAGCAGAATTAGTGATTCATTTTTAATGTTTTTATTAGTGATTTTATATTGATGTACAAAGTAACCCGCTGTGCTACTGCCCGACTCTGTGGGTAAATTTTTATTTATTTATTATTATTTTTTTTATTAATTATTTTTTATATTTATTTACTTTACCTTTTTAGCCCTTGTTTTTTTATTGTTGTAGTAGTTACTATTGTTGTTGTCACTGTTAGATAGGACAGAGAGAAACGGAGAGAGAAGGGGAAGACGGGGGAGGGGGGGGAGAAAGACAGACACCTGCAGACCTGCTTCACCGCCTGTGAAGTCTTTATTTATTATTTTTATCTACTAACGAAAGAGAGAGAGAACCAGAGCATCATTCTGGTATATATGATGCCCCACAATGTATCCGTTGTGCCATCTCCTGTGCTGTGTAACACAAAATTTTTTTCCCCAGAGGGATACTGGAAGTGGTTCAACTGGGTAGAGGACATAGGTTCCACATGTGAAGTGTTGGGTTCCATCTCTAGCACTGCATAAGGACACCAAGGGTAAAAGTGGGTGGAACTCCATAGGTAGTGGAGTGATCTTTAAAAAAAAAAAAAATTGGAGGGCTGGGCGGTGGCGCATTGTGTTAAGGGCACACAGCATGAACGCAAGGACTGTGGTGTAAGGATCCTGGTTCAAGCCGTGGGCTCCCCACCTGCAGAGGGGGTCGCTTCATAAGCAGTGAAGCAGGTCTGCAGGTGTCTTTCTCTCCCCCTGTCTTCTCATCTCTCGATTTCTCTCTGTCCTATCCAACAACAACGACAGCAGTAACAACAACAATAACAAGGGCAACAAAAGGAAAAAAAAATAGCCTCCAGGAGCAGTGGATTCATAGTGCAGGTACCAAGTCCCAGTGATAACCCTGGAGGGAAAAAAAAAAAATCTAGGTGAGGGAAACCTCTCCTCAGCAGTACTGCCCACATGCTAGACATCCCGGATGTATGCCCCTCCCCCACTCCAGCCACACTTTTAAAAATGTTTCCCAAAAGATGGAACTGGAAAGCTCAATTGGGGCTAGGGAGGCAGCAGGGAAGAAGCTGAACATAGGAGTTTATTTTAGGAGCTAAGCGAAGAATGAGCACAGTGAAACTGTAGAAAAGAACTTCAGATCTTTTACTGCTTTACAAGTTGAACTCCCCTGGGCAGTGGGGCTACTAAGGGCTATTCTTGGATATCTGAACACTAGTCAAATGGAAAAACAAACACCTTTTGAAAGATCTGATCTTTCTGCGGTGAGGCAGTGGTACATCTGTTAACGAGTACATGTTAATATGCTCAAGGAAGGACCCAGGTTCAAACCCCTGACCCCACCTGCATAGGGGAAGTTTCACAAGTGGTAAAGCAGTGTTGCAGGTGTCTATCTCCCCCTTCCTTCTCAATTTCTCTCTGTCCTATCAAAATAAGTTAAAAAAACAAAAAACAGGGAGTCGGGCGGTAGCGCAGCGGGTTAAGCGCACATGGTGCAAAGCCCAAGGGCCGCGTAGGAATCCCGGGCTTACCACCTGCAGGAGGTTGCTTCTCAAGCGGTGAAGCAGGTCTGCAGATGTCTATCTTTCTCTCCTCCTCTCTGTCTTCCTCTCCTCTCTCGATTTCTCTCTGTCCTATCCAACAACAGCAACAGCTATGACAACAATAACAACTACAACAAGCACAACAACAAGGATAACAAAATGGGAAAAATAGCCACCAGGAGCAGTGGATTCGTAGTGCAGGCACTGAGCCCAGCAATAACCCTGGAGGCAAATGAATAAATAAATAAATGATCTTTTCCCTGTGACCTCCTCCATCCTGTCTCTGCCAACCAACCACCTCACCTTGGACTTTACATGTACCCAGATCTGGGGCTGGGTGGTGGCGGACCTAGTTGAGCGCACGCGTTACAAGACCCAGATCGGTTCCATCTGCAATCTTGTAACCTCCTTTCCTTCCATCATACTTCATCTCTAGTACTCTGAGCTCTCAAAGTCCTCAGGACCTCCAGCTCAATCACTGCTTTCATTGCTTTACCCCAATCCATTTCTTCTTCTTTTTAAAAATATTTATTCCCTTTTGTTGCCCTTTTTTAAAATTGTTGTAGTTATTGATGTTGTTGTTGTATAGGACAGAGAAACCGAGAGAGGAGGGGAAGACAGAGAGGAGGAGGGAGAAAGATAGACACCTGCAGACCTGCCTCACCACCTGTGAAGCGACTCCCCTGCAGGTGGGCAGCCAGGGGCTCAAACCGGGATCCTCACGCCTGTCCTTGCTCTTTGCGCCATGTGAGCTTAACCCACGGCGTTACTGCCCGACTCACATCCATCTCTTCTTATCCAACTTTCTAGTTACTTATTTTTTTTCAGCCTGGCCCAGTATATCGATATATTTTCATTAGTCTCATTTAACAAAACCCCCAATCACCAGTTTTTTTGTTTTGTTTGCCACAAAGGTTATTGCTGGGGATCAGTGCCTGCACTATGAATCCACTGCTCCTGGTAACATTTTTTTTTTCTATTTTTAATTGGCAGGACAGAGAGAAATTGAGAGAAGGGGGAGAGAAAGATCTGTTTCCCCTCTAACTGGTGAGTCATCACCTGACCCCAGCTTTTTCTTCCAAAGAAGACTTAATGAAGGGGCAGGGTGGTGGTGCACCTGGTTGAGTGCACATGTTATCATGCATAAGGACCTGGGTTTGAGCCCCTGGTCCCCACCTGCAGGGAAAAATTCTGCTAGTGGTGAAGTAGTGCTGCAGATGTCTCTCTATCTCTCTCTTTTGCTACCACCCCTTCCCTCTTGATTTCTGTCTGTTTCTAACCAATAAATAAATAAAGATAATTAAAAAATAATAATATGAAAAGCTTTGTGGATGAATGTAAAGACAAGATTTTGGAAAAAGAAGAGGAGGAAAAGGAAGAAGACTTAGTAGTGAATTGTGTTTGTGAGTGGTTGTGCCTTGCACGATGTGCGTTTAACCCAGTGTGCTACTGTCTAACCCCCCATCTAGGGCTTTTTTGGGGGCTTTGTGCCTACACAATCCCACCACTTCTGGCAAATGAAATTTTTTCCAAGACAAACAGGGAGAGGCTGGGTGGGGGGGGGAGGTGTTAAGCTATGGCATGCCCAGTTGAGCACACATGTTACAGTGTGCTAGGACCTAGATTCAAGCCTCCAGTCCTACCCAAAGAGGGAAAGCTTTCTGAGGAGTGAAACACGGCTGCAGGGGTTTCTGTCTCTCTCCCTCTGTATCTCTCCCACCCCTCTTGATTTCTCTCTGTCTCTATCCAATAAATAAATAAAATAAAGGGCCAGGCGGTGGTGTACCCAGGTTACAGCCCCTGCTCTCCAGCTGTAGCAGGAGCGCTTCACAAGTGAAGTGGGTCTGCAGGTGTCTATCTTTTTCTCTCCCTCTCTAGCTCCCCTTTCCATCTCGATCTCTCTCTGTTCTATTGAGTAAAATGGGGGGGGGGAGAAAAATATGGCTTCCAGGAGCAGTGGATTCATGGCGCCGTCACTGAGCCCCAATGACTGGATGCAAAACTGAAGTAATTAATTGATTGATTAATTAATTAAAAAACAGAGAGTGAAGGAGAGAAAGAAACCACAGCACTGCTCTCTGGTGGTAGTCAGGAGCTTGAGCCTCTGTCCTCGCATGTGGTAAAACATGGGGTCCCCTGACCACTCTTGTCTCTTTCTCAATACCTGCCTAGAAACAAGGTTCACATAAAAAGATCTAGTATTGGGAGTTGGGCGGTAGCACAGTGGGTTAAGTGCACCTGGCGTGAAGCTCCCAACCTACAGGGCAGTCGCTTCCCAAGCGGTGAAGCAGGTCTGCAGGTGTCTGTCTTTCTCTCCCCCTCTCTGTCTTCCCCTCCTCTCTCCATTTCTCTCTGTCCTATCCAATGACAACGACATCAGTAACTACAACAATAAAACAATAAGGGCAACAAAAAGGAATGAAAAAAAAGATCTAAAAATGAACTTTTTTTTTCTCCAGGATTATCACTGGGGCTTGGTGCCTGCACTACGAATCCACTGCTCCTGGAGGCCATTTTGTCCATGTTGTTGGATAGGACAGAGAAAAATTGAAGAGACACCCCTGCAGGTGGTGAGCCAAGGGCTCAAACCAGGATCCTTATTCCGGTCCTTGTACTTCGTGCCATGTGCACTTAACCCACTGCACTATGGCCTGACCCCTCTGAACTGACTTATTAGACTTCTGTAGCATGTGGCATAATGGGGGGAGTGCTTGGCAGGGTTTGTGCACAGGGAGGAAAGATGTGTGCAAGGCGGCCTGGATGCAACCATCCGGATACAGTCACTTAGACTAGAGAGGACCCTAGCCCCCTAGCCTCTCTGACAGGCAAGCCCCACAAATCACACTTGGAACACCCTGTCTGAATCAAGAAGTTGACATGGGGGTTTGCTTGGGAAGGAAGTAGGAGGCAATCAGACAGTTGCAGGCCTGTGGGAGGAGAGATGTCTCCCACAAGAATTGAGCCTCTAGTGCCCAGGGTTCAGCAACCTGTACTTCCCCAGCATCTGCTGTACTCAAAGCCCTAGAACAGATATCATATCTTCATCCTGTCACTGGACACTTGGGGGCAGCAAACAGCCAGATAGGATAGTCCTGTGCTCTGCAGTGTTAGGGCCCCAGTTGGAATCATTTCTTTTTAAAAAGATTTTATTTATTTATTTATTTATTTATTTATTTATTAATGAGAAACATAGGAGGAGAGAGAAAGAGCCAGACATCACTCTGGTACATGTGCTGCCGGGGATTGAACTCAGGACCTCATGCTTGAGAGTCTGATGCTTTATCCACTGCGCCACCTCCCGGACCACAAGATTTTATTTATTGATTGATGAGAAAGATAGGAGGACAGAGAGAAAGAACCAGACATTACTCTGGTACATGTGCTGCCGGGGATTGAACTCAGGACCTCACACTTGAGAGTCAAGCGCTTTATACACTGTGCCACCTCCCAGACCACGGAATTATTTCTTGGACCACAAGAAAGACCTTCCTGACCACTCTGAGTAGTTTTGACTGTGGGCTATTTTTCCCCACAGAGAGAGGTGGGTTTGTCCAGCTGCTTCTGGCTGACTGAACAGAGGAAGAGCCTGTAGTTACTTAAAAGGACAAACACAGGTCCCCACTCAATCTGTAATCAGGTCAAAAAATCACTAATGGGTTTGGCCTAGGAGACAGTGCAGTGGATAAGCTGCTGGACTCTTATGTATGAGATCCTGAGTTCTGTCTCTGACACAGCACAGGCCAGAGTGATGCTCTAGTTCTCTCTCCTTCTCCCACTCACTTTTAAAATATTTTATTTATTTATTAATGACAGGGATAGGAGGACAAAGAGAGAAAGAACCAGACATCACTCTGGTAAATGTGTTGTCAGAGATCAAACTCAGGACCTCATGTTTGAGGCTCCAGTACTTTATCCACTGCGACACTCCCAGACCACTCTCCTTCTTTCTTGTATTGATAAATAAATATATTTTTAATGGGGCAGGCAAAACAGCTTACTTGGATAGTATGCCTGGTTTGCCATGTGTGTAACTCAGGTCCCAAGGCACTGAAGGAAGCTTTTGGTATTATGGTGTTTTTCCCTTTTTCTTTCTCTATATCAATAAATATCTGAAGAAGTCAGTCTGGGTGGCCAGGTGGTGGCACACCTGGTTGAGTGCACATGTTACAATGTGCAAGGACTTGGGTTCAAGCCCTGGGTTCCCACCTGCAGGGGGAAAGCTTTGTGGTTAAGCAGGGCTGCAGGTGTCTCTCTATCTCACTCCTTCTCTATCACCCCCTTCCTCTTGATTTCTGGCTGTCTCTATCTAATAATGATTAAAAATTCTTTTAAAAAGAAATTTGAAGAAGGAGAAGGAGAAGGAGAAGAAGTTGTTAGCCTGGAGAGCGAAGCCCCAGGGATGACAAAAAAAATTTTTTTTTTGCCTCCATGGTTATTTCTGGGCCTCTGTGCCTGCACTTGAATCCACTGCTGCTGGAGGCCATTTTTCCCTTTTGTTGCCCTTGTTATCGTTGTTGTTATTATTGTTGTTGTTATTGCTGTCATCGTTGTTGGATAGGACAGAGAGAAATTGAGAGAGGAGGGGAAGACAGAGAGGAGGAATGAAAGACATTTGCAGACCTGCTTCACCATCTGTGAAGCGCCCCCCCCTCCCCCTGCAGCCCACAGGTGGGGAGCCCTGAGGGCTCGAACCTGGATCCTTGCGACGGTCCTTGCCCTTCGTGCCATATGAGCTCAAATCTGCGCTACCGCCCCGACCCCAGACAAAAAAATTTAATGGTCCCTGTTGGGAACACACAAAGAGGAGCAGACTTGAAATAAGTGATTTCAATGAATCTGCAGTATTATCCTCTTTCTTTCTTTTTCCCTCCAGGGTTATTGCTGGGACTCAGCACCATCACTACGGAATTCAGGGCTCCTGACAACCACTTTTTCCATTTTATTGGATAAGACAGAGAGAAACTGAGAGGAGGGGGAGATAGGGAGAGAGAACTTCGCAACTTGTGAGGCATCGTGTGTCTCCTCCCCCATCACCCCCACACACACACAGGTGGGGAGCGGGGGCTTGAGCCTGGGTCCTCGTGTAGGTCCTTGCGCTTAGTACTTTGTGCGCTTAACCGGATGCGCCACCACCCCGCCCCATCTGTGGAATTTTAGCTCAGCGTACCCTGGGAACTCACAGCAAGTGACAGGGCCTAGACTTTCAGGACTTGAGGGATGAGAAGGGGAGGAGGATGCAGGCCAGTATTTGAAGAATTGCAAAGATAAATAACATGGTTAGTTAAGGAGCTGATCAAAGGTAAGTGAATTTGTCTAGAACATTAAGTACAGTGAGGAACAGGACAGGCAGTTAAGGCATCTGGAATTTATCTTAAGAACAATGAAAAGCTGGTGCAATAGTTCACTTGGCTAATGAGCTGCTTTGCCATGTGGGTGACCCAAGTTCAAGCCCAGCCCCCACTGCATTGAAGCAAGTTCTGGCGCTGCGTGGTCTCTTTCACTTTCTTTTTGCCTTTCTGTCACTAGCAAAAAGAAAAAAAAAGGTTCTGAGAAATCATTTTAAAGAGTTTATAGATGAGAGACACAAGTAGGCCTACAGTTTGTTTTTAGGTAGAGACAGAGAAATTGAGAGGGGAGGCAGAGAGAGAGACAGACAGACATGCAGGACTCTTTCACTACTTGTGAAACTTCCCCCCACCCCCACAGGTGGTTGACTTGTGGCTTGAACCTGGGTCCTTGCACACTGTAATGTGTGCACTCAACCAGGTGTGCACCTGCCTAGGCCCTAGATCTGCAGTTTTGAGACATCACTCTAATTGCAGTGGAAGCAGACAGGAGAAGGTGATGGGAGTCCACTAAGAAGGCTTTGTAACCTCTTTTTTTTTTTTAAATAAAGATTTTTTTTTTTTTATTAATGAGAAAGATAGGAGGATAGAGAGAAAGAACCAGATATGGCTCTGGTACATGTGCTTCTGGGACTGAACTCAGGAACTTAAGCTTGAGAGTCCAATGCTTTATTCACTGTGTCATGAACTGGACCAGTGTAATCTCTCTCTCTCCCTCTCTCTCTCTTTTTTCTTTGTCTCCAGGGTTATCACTGGGGCTTGGTGCCTGCACCATGAATCCACTGCTCCTGGAGGCTATTTTTCCCATTTTGTTGCCCTTGTTGTAGTTGTTATTGTCATATCTGTAGTTGCATAGGACAGAGAGAAATGGAGAGAGAAAGGGAAGACAGAGAGGGGGAGAGAAAGACAGATACCTGCAGAACTGCTTCACTGCTTTGAATTGACCCCCCCACACACAGGTGGGGAACTGGGGGCTGGAACTGGGATCCTTACTCTGGCCCTTGCACTTTGCGCCATGTGCGCTTAACCTGCTGCGTGCATTACTGCTACCCCCCTTTTTAATATATTTATTTATTTTCCCTTTTGTTGCCCTTGTTGTTTTTTATTGTTGTTGTAGTTGTTTTTTATGTTATCGTTGTTAGGACAGAAAGAAATGGAGAGAGAAGGGGAAGACAGAGAGGGGGAGAGAAAGGTAGATACCTGCAGACCTGCTTCACCGATTGTGAAGCGATCCCCCCTGCAGGTGGGTAGCCGGGGGTCTTTTTTAATGTGACCATTATTATTATTATTATTATTATTATTATTTTTAACCAAAGCACTGATCAGCTCTCCTCAGCTCTGGCTTATGGTGGTGCAGGGGACTGAACCTGGGACTTTGAACCCTTAGGCATGAGAGTCTCTTTGTATAACTGTTATGCTATCTACCCCCAACTGAAGGCTTTATAATCTCCAGACAGAAAAAAAAAAAAAAGAGTTCTGGCTAAGAGTAGGGTGGTGGCAGACTAGTGAAGCTGGAGCAGCATCTGAGAGACATTCAAGGGAGGCAGTATCACCAGGAACTAGATGTGAAGAAAGAAGGAGAGGGGGTGGGGTATAGCATAATGGTTATGCAAAGAGACTTTCATGCCTGAGGCTCTCAAGTCCCAGGTTCAATCCCCCACACTGCCATAAACCAGAGCTGAGCAGTGCTCTGGAAAAAAAAAAAAAAAAAAAAGGAGAGCGAGAAGCTGATGCTGAAGCCCAGATTTATGACTGGGGCCACTTCCTTGAGTAAGTTACTTTACTTCACTAACTGGTAGGAACATGGAAGATGGTACATGCTTGGAAGCTGGTGTGCTTTGCTTAGGTTGGGCTGAGTTTGAAGTGTTGGTGGGACCCATAAAGAGAAATGTCCAGCAGGCAGTCTGAAGAGATTACTGATGAAGATTTGGAAGGCACTGGTATATGTATGGGGAAGGGTATTTGAAAGAGTCTGTAGAGAGTCAGGCGTTAGCACAGAGGGTTCGAGCCCCCGGCTCCCCACCTGCAGAGGGAGTCCCTTCACAGGCAGGGAAGCAAGTCTGCGGGTGTCTTTCTCTACTTCTCTCTGTCTGGTTAGAATCTGGCACCCACTGCACTGGAAGAAGCTCAGTGCTGTAGCCTCTTTCACTAGCTCCCCCTTTTCTGCCTCTACCTCCCTCTAGCTGAAAAAGTCATCTTGTAATAGTGAAGCCTCAGCAATGAAGAAATTTTTTTTCCCTTTTTTTTTTAATGAAAAAAGATGAATGGGGGCTAGGCAGTGGCACACCTGGCCAAGTGCTCACATTCCAGAGTACAAGGACCTGGGTTCAAGCCCCTGACCCCCACCTGCAGGGGGGAAAGCTTCACGAGCAGTGAAGCAGCCTGCGGCTGTCTCTATCTCTCACTACTCTCTCAATTCTCTCTGTCTTTATCCGATAATAATTTTTTTAAAAAGGACAGATAGCAGATTCAGAGAGTAAAGTGTCCAATTTTGTGACTTAGAGACAAGAACAGAGGTTCTCTCTACTTTAAAAAAATTAATTAATTTATTTTCCCTTGCTATTTTTTCATTGCTGTAGTAGTTTTTATTATTGTTGTTGTTATTGATATCGTCATTGTTGGATAGGACAAAGAGAAGTGGAGAGAGAAGGGGAAGAAAGAGATGGGGAGAGAAAGATAGACACCTGCAGACCTGCTTCACCGCCTGTGAAGCGACTCCCCTGCAGGTGGGGAGCCGGGGGCTTGAACCGGGATCCTTAAGCCGGTCCTTGTGCTTTGTGCCACGTGCACTTAACCCACTGCACTACCGCCCGACTCCCTCTCTCTACTTTTTGCCCTGTCCTGAGCAGTGTTGTTATAAAGAAAAACAAACAAAATCTGTAGTGGCCTGGCTAGAGCACCTGACTGGCGTTCGGAAAGTCCCAAGGAGTTTTATCCCAGTGCCACACATATCAGAGTGATGTCCTAGTTCTTTTTCTTTTATTTTTAAAATATTATTTATTTATTAAAAAGGTAGGAGGAGAGAGAGAGAGAGAAAGAACCAGACATCACTCTGGTACATGTGCTGCCGGGGGATCAAACTCAGGACCTCCTGCTTGAGAGTCCAGTGCTTGGCCAGGTGGTGGCGCACCTGGTTGAGTGCATATGTTACAATGGCCAAGGACCCATGTTCAAGCCCCCAAACTCCACCTGTAGGGGGAAAGCTTTGCAAGTGGTGAAGGAGTGTTGCAGGTGTCTCTCTGTCTTTCCCCCCTCTATTATCAAGGCGCCTTCCCTCTTGATTTCTGGCTGTCTCTATTCAATAAATAAACATAATAAAAATATTAAAAGAGAAACTCCAATGCTTTATCCATTGCACCATCTCCCAGACCACGTGATGCTTTAGTTCTTTCTTTCTCCTTTGTTAATAAATTAATCTTAAAAATATATATAGATATTGGGGCAGGGGTAGATAGCGTAATGGTTATGCAAAGAGACTTTCTTTTTTAAATATTTATTTATTCCCTTTTGTTGCTCTTGTTTTATTGTTGTAGTTATTGTTGATGTCGTCATTGTTGGATAAAACAGAGAGAAATGGAGAGAGGAGAGGAAGACAGAGAGGAGGAGAGAGAAGACAGACACCTGCAGACCTGCTTCACCGCCTGTGAAGCGACTCCCCTACAGGTGGGGAGCCCGGGGCTCGAGCAGGGATCCTTAAGCCGGTCCTTGCGCTTTGCTCCATGTGCGCTTAACCCGCTGCACTACTGCCTGACTCCTGCAAAGAGACTTTCATGCCTGAGGCTCTGAAGTCCCCTGAACCACCATAAGCCAGAGCTGAGCAGTGCTCTGGTAAAAAAAAAACAAAAAACCCATAGATATTGGGGCCAGGTAGTGGTGCAATTGTTAGAACACACATTACCATGAGTGAGGTAACTACAGGAAGAAAGCTTCAGGAGTAGAGTAACAATGCTGCAGAAACCTCTCTCTTCTTCTTCTCCCCCTCTATTTTTCTCTGTATGTATCATTAAAAGAGAAAAAAGGAAGGCAGGAAAAAAAGAAAGGAAAGAAGGAAGATATAAAAAGAAAAGGGAACTGGGTGATGGCATACCCAACTGAGAACACATGGTGATGTAGAAGGACCTAGCATCACAATGTGTCAGAGTGATGCTCTGCTTCTCTCTCCTCTCTTTCTCACAAACCTATCTATCTATCTATCTATCTATCTATCTATCTATCTATCTATCTGTCTAGATCAGGTGGTGGCACACCTGGTTGAGCGCAATGTTACAATGCACAAAGACCAGTATTTAAGCCCTGGTTCCCACCTGCAGGGGGAAAGCTTCCCAAGTGGTGAAGCAGGGCTGCAGGTGTCTCTCTGTGTCTTCCTCCCTCTTTATATCCCTCTTCCTCTCAATTTATGGCTGTCTGTACCCAATAAATAAAGACAGTAATTAAACAAATTAATACACACACACACACACACACACACACACACACACACACACACACACACACACTGATTTCTTTCGAAAGGGATGACAAACTTTGGGTTTTGAGTCATGGCTCTGGTCTGAGTCCATACCTGGCATTACTCAGTGCACTCAAATATTACAGGGTGGGGATACATTTCCCCAAAGCAAACAATTGTACCCACTACATACAAAGCATTGGATAAAGGAATGTTCCAGGGGTGCAAAATCAATCATTTGCAACCCATCAGCCACTGAAATGAGAAGTGGACATATCTTCTTCACACCCTCTTGAGAAAAGTAACCGTGGGCCACTTGTCCCATTATGCTGGTCAGCAGTTGGACAGTAGATTTCATTCATGTCTGATTAGTGGCCTGGGAGCTGGCCAGACACAATAAATAGACACTTTCATATTAAATGGCAACTAACTGACCTGACTTGATCCCATCTCTGCAAAAATTAGAATTTGAAAGCACAGTGGGGACTCTGTTGGGAAGGTCTGAAGAAGTGACAGACACAAAGAGGTGAAGGGAAAGAGAGACAGAGCCAGAGGGAGGAGAGAGAGAGAACAGGAACTTACCAAGTTAGATGACCTTCCACTCTACTCTCCCAGAGGTCTGGTCATAGACATCAGTCATTTCATGTAGATCTGCTTCCTATCATTTGGAAGCATCTACCTAACTCATAATCCAAGAGATTTAGTGTTACAGAGTCAGGAGTGTTCAGCTGCATAGGCTCATAGCAGAGCCTGACTCCTGATATACAAGAGACAGGAAATGGAGTAATGAATGGGCTTTCTCCTCAGTGTCCCTAACCTAGCCCAACCTCTTCTTGGTTCATGAATAGGTCCCCAACCTTTGTGCCTAGTATCCAGGGCCCGTTAACTGTTTTTACAGGTTCCCTTCCAAGGGTTCTCTATTTTTTGACTGCTCATAAAGCATCCAGAGCTAGTATTGCACCTGGCAGAAGTGAGTGGGGCAGTCAAAAGGAGGAGGGACAGAGAAAGGACAGGGAGATCTGTTATTCCTGGTGTGAAATAGCACACACTAGACCTCTCTAACCTGACTTCCTCTATCTATTTGACCTTAGTACCTATGTTTAGGCTGTTTCTCTTCCTGTGGGGGCCAATGATACTCCCCCCCTCGCTAGAATTCCTCATGCATAAAACTTACTTCTCTCTCTTTCTCTCTCCAGTGTGTGTGTTTTTACTAGACATGAGACCATTTAATTTTTTTTTTGCCTCCAGGGTTATTGCTGGGGCTCTGTGCCTGCACCATGAATCCACTGCTCCTGGAGGCTATTTTTCCCCCTTATGTTGCCCTTGTTGTGGTTATTATTGTTGTTGTTATTGTTAGATAGGACAGAGAGAAATGGAGAGAGGTGGGGAAGATAGAGAGGGGGAGAGAAAGACACCTGAAGACCTGGTCCACCGCTTGTGAAGCAACCCCCTGCAGGTGAGGAGCTGGGGGCTCAAACCAGGATCCTTATACCGGTCCTTGTGCCACTGAGCTACGGCCCGACCCACTCCGTAACCATTATGTTATCGCCCCACACTTGTTTTTTGTCCTGGGTTATCACTAGGACTTTGTGCCTGCGTGATTCTACTGTTCACAGTGGACAATTTCTTTCTTTTTTTTTTGCCTCCAGGGTTATCACTGGGGCTTGGTGCCTGCACTACGAATCCATTGCTCCTGAAGGCCATTTTTCTCATTTTGTTGCCCTTGTTTTTGTGCTTGTAGTTGTTATTGTTGTCATAGCTGTTGTTGTTGTTGGATAGGACAGAGAGAAATCAAGAGAGGAGGGGAAGTTAGAGAGGAGAAGAGAAAGACACCTGCAGACCTGCTTCACTGCCTGCAAAGTGACCCCCCTGCAGGTGGGGAGCTGGGGGCTGGAACTGGGATCCTTATTCTGGCCCTTGCGCTTTATGCCATGTGCTGGCTGGCTTATTTACTTATTTATAAAAAGGAGACATTAACAAAGCCATAGGATAAGAGGGGTACAACTCCACAGAATTCCCACCACCAGGTCTCCATATCCCATCCCCTCCCCTGATAGCTTTCCTATTCTTTATCCCTCTGGGAGTATGGACCCAAGGTCATTGTGGGGTGGAGAAGATGGAAGGTCTGGCTTCTGTAATTGCTTCCCTGCTAAACATGGGTGTTAACTGGTCAATCCATACTCCCAGCTGTGCCATGTGCTATTAGCCTGCTGTGCTACCACTCAGCTCCCAGACACTTTCTTTAATTAAAAAGATTTTTTTAAATTTAGTACTATAAACTTTTTTTTAACCAGAGCACTTAAAAAACTCATATATATATATATATATATATATATATATATATATATATATATATTCCCTTTTGTTGCCCTTGTTGTTTTTCATTGTAATCCAGAGCACTTTTAAGCTCTGGCTTATGGTGGTGGTGGTGGGTGTTGAACCTGGGACTTTGGAGCCTCAGGCATGAGTCTGTTTGCATAACCATTATGCTATCTACCCTAGTTCTATAAACTAGTAACCTCCCAATAAAAATAATTAGCACTTAAATTTGTTGTGCAAAAAGTTCCCACTGTGATCTGGGAGGTGGCGCAGTGGATAAAACATTGGTCTCTCAGGCATGAGGTCCTGAGTTCAACCCCCAGCAACACATGTACCAGAGTGATGTCTGGTTCTTTCTCTCTCTCCTATCCTTGTCATTAATAAATAAAAATAAATAAATAAAAAGCTCCCCCTTTCTTTTTTTCTTAACACTGCTATCACTGAAGGTCTGTGTCCCCATCCCCACTACAGTTTTTTTTTTTTTTTTTTTTTAATAAGAGCACTACTCAGCTCTGGCTTATGGCAGTGTGGGGGATTGAATTTGGGACTTGAGAGCC
Organism: Erinaceus europaeus; assembly: GCF_950295315.1. Classification (NCBI taxonomy): domain Eukaryota; kingdom Metazoa; phylum Chordata; class Mammalia; order Eulipotyphla; family Erinaceidae; genus Erinaceus; species Erinaceus europaeus. The sequence goes on from NC_080173.1 coordinate 86,673,459, forward strand.
TCAGGCATGAAAGTCTCTTTGCATAACCATTATGCTATACCCCCAACCAACCACTATAGTTCTTCTACAGTCTTAAATATAGGTTGACATTTTCCTTTTTCACATACGTATACTCAATTTTCTGTATTACACGAGTGAAACTATCCAACTTCACTTCCTTACTTTCTTCACTAAGCATAATCTTCTCCAATTCCATCCACTTTATCCCAAAGGACACATCAATTTTTTTTTTTTTTTTCTTACCAGAGCACTGCTCAGTTCTGGCTTATAGTGGTGCGAGGGATTGAACCTGGGACTTGACGGAGCCTCAGGCATGACAGTCTATTTGCATAACCATTGTGCTATGTACTCCTACCTGTCCCATAATTTCTTTATCCAGTCATCTGTTGAAGGGCATTTTGGTTGTTTTTAGGTTTTTGCTATTGTGAATAAAGCAGCTATAAACATGGGAGTGAATATAACACTTTAAAAAGTAGTTTATTTATTAATGAGAGAGATCCAGAGAGAAAGACCAGAGCACTGTTCAGCTCTGGTTTATGGTGCTGGGGATTGAATTTGGGATCTTTAGGGCCTAGGCATGAAAGTTGTTTTCCATAACCATTATGCTGTCCCCTCTAAACCCTCCCTTTTTTGAGGGAAGGTGAGAGATAGAAAGGGAGAGAGAACTACGGATAAGGAGAGACATCTGCAGTTCTGCTCTATCACTTGTGAAGCTTCCCCCAGCAGGTGGAGACCAGCGGTTAGAACTCAGACCCTTGCACATGGTAACATGTGTTCTATTAATGAGTTACCATCTACTCCTCTTGTTTTCTTCTTCTTCTTTTTCTTTTTTGCTGTGTGTATATTGTTGTTTATGTTTCCTTTATTTATTTTTAATTTTTATTATCTTTATTTGATAGAAACAGAAATCGAGAGGGAAGGAAGTGATATAGAGGGAGAGAGACAGAGAGACACACCTGCAGTCCTGCTTCACCACTCCTGAAAATCTCCCTCTGCACGTGGGGGGGCTCAAACCCGAGTCCTTGAGGGTTGTAATGTGCACTCAACTAGGTGCATCACCACCCAGCCCCTCTAACTGCCTTTGTATCTGTCGACATTCATTAGGGCCTGACAAAGTAAGGGGCAAAAAAAAAAAAAAAAATGGATGCCCCTTGGTCTCAGTGCCATAAAATTATTAGGGTCTGGAGGGATGGTAAGCACTTAGAAACCCTAAATGGGTGGGATAACCTCAAGATTAGAATCCTTTCTCAGTTCTTGACTGGGAAGTTGGTGGTGATATCTAGAGCCATTGAGAGGATGGGTGGTCCCCTTGGTTCCAGATTTCACAATATTGGGTTTATTTAATCATAATACATAATGGGTCTATTATGCTCTAAATACTCTCCCAGGTGCTTGGGATCAAAGATAAATGGAGAAAGTACCTGCGAGGATATACTTGAACTGAAACTTGAAGAACACTTTAAATATCAATGAAAGGAAAACAATAGATGGTTTAATATTAATCCATGCTTTTGTCCAGGTGTGCATGTGTGTATGGAGGGGAACAGCCCTCTTCCTCACAATCTCCACCCCCAAAGAAAAGATTTGAGAGGGATTGAATATATAATCCTCTCATCGGTGTCCGTTTCAGGATGGCGTGAAGCCTGAATCCAAACTTGACCCCACACCTGGCCCCATTGTTCCCCTAAATTCCCCGCATTCGATTAGGAATTCTATCGGGAATTAGTGGTTTAGTTGGCCGCTCATCTGTGGTCAAGAGACCCCAGGAAGCAAACAGGAAGACTTTGAAATTATTCTCCATGGCTCAAGATCCTTTCTAGCCATCGATCCCTTCGATAAACTACTGCCCTAAGGGGTCTCTCAAGAGACCTTCTTGGAAGGTAGGAACCCTTCAGAAGGAGACTGGAGTGTGTGGGTTAGTGACTGTCGCTGAGTCACAAATCGAAGATCCAGGACTGGATTTCAAGCTGACCCGCGGTGGAGCTCCCTGCATTCTCGCCAGAACTTGACTTCCGGGAACCACGCTTGCTGGGCCCCGCCCCCCACCTTGGCGTGGGCGATGATTGGCCAATGCAGCCGCTGGGCGGGACCAAATCTTAAAGGGTCGGGAGCTCAGGCAGACGGGAGGTCGCAGCGGTAGCTGCGAACCGCCGGGTGGTGGGTGTCATGTGGTCCCATGTGGGTTTCCTTTAGATTTCTCTAATATTCATATCCTAGTCTAGGCTGATGGAGCCCACACGTGACCATCCATTGTTCGGGGGAGCTTTCTCTGCCACCCTCCCTCCCGGGGCCATTGACGTAAGGTGAGGAGGTCCTGGGTGCTAACGTGGTGGTATCGGGGAGATTTCGGTGCCCACTAACGCTTGCCTCGCTTATCTCCAGTGACCTCCGGCCGATCCCAGACAATCAAGAAGTTTTCTGCCATCGCGTGACGGACCAAAGCCTGATAGTGGAGCTTCTGGAGTTGCAGGCCCACGTGCAAGGAGAAGCGGCTGCGCGGTGAGGAAGGCGCCGCGTCTGGCCAATGGGAGGGCCGGCGCTTAAGGAGGGGCGGGGCCTGCGCCTGGACGGTTATCTGAGCCATGTGAACGCCAAGGGCAGCAGCTATCGCCAGTATTGAACAGAGCTCAGGCTTTAAAAATGTTGAGGTGGGGGCGCTGTGAGAGATGCCCCACCCTCACCCTGCTCCCTTCCACTTCAGGTACCACTTCGAGGATGTTGGAGGGGTGCAGGGTGCAAGGGCTGTGCAAGTGGACACTGTGCAACCCCTCCTTTTGGAAAACCTGGCCCTGAGGGACTGCTGTCAAGAAGCCTGGGTACTGTCTGGCAAACAGCAGGTAGCTAAAGAAAACCAGCAGGTGAGCTACCTGGAAATAAGTTGTCCTGGAGGAGTGAAGGGGTGGCACTAGGGGCACCAGTTAAGGATCTGAACCCTGATCCTCTAGGCAACAAAGAATGTGACACTGCACCAGGCCTTGCTGCGGCTGCCCCAGTACCAGACTGATCTTCTGCTCACCTTCAATCAGCCCCCGTAAGGAGGACACAAAGGGCTTGTAGCTCGTGATTAGGTCCCCAGAGGAACTGACTGGGAGCATCAGAACAGGGAGACTGGTTAATGGGGTTCTCCAAGGAAGCAGTAGTGGGACAGAGGTTTAGGATCACAGATAGCTAGATCCTCTAGGGAAGAGGAGGTGGGAACTTCTAAACTAGAGGCCTGGATGATGTTCTCTCTCCATCTGTTCCCTCAATCCCAAGCCCTGACAATAGGTCATCTCTTGGCCCTGAAAATCTGTCACCTCTGCCCTGGAGTCTGGGCGACTTTGAACAGCTCGTGGCCAGTCTGACCCTTCATGATCCCAACATCTTTGGTCCTCAGTAAAGACGGTGAAACACTGCATGGTGCTGCTGGAGATTTGGGGACCCTCATCTGCAAGGGGGACAAAGGGTTGAATGTATTCTCCTGAGTCCCTATGCATAAACGTAAGACACAACCTCTCTGAAGAAATAAACTTTATAACCAATATAATCTCTGTGTCTTTGAATCTAACAGGACACCTGGGTCTCCCCCCACCAATTCCCTTTGGTCTTGGGGGGGGCAGCATTTAAAGTCGCACCTGGGGTTCAGTACAACTGGCAGTGGAGAAAGGGGGGAAGTACACTTTGGAGTGACTGGTTCAGCCCTGAGAGAAGGGTGTGGAGTGTACAGGGGGACAGACAGGGGAGGTTTAAAGCAACAGCAAAGAAGGACGGAAAACTATCCCTTGTAGTGATTCAGCCCTGAGAAATCAGAAGGGGAGCGGGGTTGACTGTACCCCTTGGATAGAAGAGAAATCATCAGGACATGTCATTGAGGCAGAAGTGTCCAAGGAGTGCCGATTTAGTGGCATGTGGAAGAGTGGCTGTTATTTGGTGTATGTGTAGTACAGGATGCGCAGCTGGTCCCAGAAGAAGAGGGAGAGGATGGTGTGGGGGCCAAGGCGGAAGTAGGAGGCACCTAAGCCCTTGTACATGCCCCAAATGCCCTCAGTCCGAGCTGTCTGCAGCAGAGCATCCATTATCCCCCGGTACATGAGGCCCTGAGAGCAGGTTGCAGAGGGAGAGAGAGCACAGGGAAGGAACTTGTCAGGAGCCTCACTTAGGCAGGCTCCATTTTAGGCTGTCCCACCTGCACCCCCACAATCTGCTCCCCCTTCCCAATCCAACTCACCTGTGCAAACCCCAGGTCGCTCCCTTACCTTGCCATGAGCATCTGTGGGCTGATTGTAGAGCCTTGTGCAAGCCACATCAAAGGGTGTCATGGCCAGGACCACTGCAATGCCACTCACCATGGCAGAGGCCAGAGCCACTTTCCAGCTCTTCGGAGGAAATATCTAAGAGGGAAAGGAGGAAGAGCTTTGTCAGTCAGTGGATCATTCAACCACTGAGAAAAGATAGGTTCTATGCTGTGGGTACAGTAGAGAGCTGGTAACTCAGGTAACTTTCACTCCAACAGTTGTATACATCAACTCACCTAAGGATACCCTAAGACTCATTTAAGGATGCCCTAAGAACACAGAACTTCAGGGAGGAAGTGACAAGAGAATTTCGGAAAGGATATAAAGAGTAAGTAACATTCCCCCCGCCCCCCAAGCTCTGTGTGTGTGTGTGTGTGTGTGTGTGTGTATCTGTATCTGTATGTGTGTGTGTATCTGGTGTGAGGGAGCAAGCAGCAAACCAGATATCTTCCTTTAAGGGTCCTACTAGCTTGCCCACCCCCTGCCCACCCAGTGAAGCCCCATCCCTTTCCCAAGCAGTACCTCCCACTGTGTCAGCAGGTCCTTGGTGGATGAGAAAGTGCACAGCTGGGTGGAGGAACCGATGACCACTCGGGGCAGGCCACCCAAGGCCCCACGCCACAATCCCATCAGACCATGTTTCTGGCCAATCTCCGTTAGTGCCTGAAACATGCCCTGGCAGGGAGAAGACCAAGGGGGCAGGGTTCAGTCACTCCAGCATCAGGAGCTGTCTCCTTCTAACACTGCTAAGGAATGAGTCCTTAACCTTAATGGGCATCTAGACATCCAACATCTAGACAGCCTATTTTGTTGGATCTTTGTCTACCACCCAGTTATTCCCTCCATCCCCAGTCTGGAACAGGGATAGGGTATATGGAAGAGAGCACTTTAGTGAGTTAGAAGAAACAGGTGCAGAAACTTTAGTGAGTTAGGAGAAACAGCTTAGAGCAACTGGGGGACATGTGGGAAAGACAGTCTGGGTGCAGCTCAAGGATGGAATCAATGGGTTGGGCAGATCTGTGGCTTGGTTGGAATAGCTTGGTGCAGGCAGAAAGTGGGAATGGGTGGGTAGGGTTATGGGAGAGAATGCAGAGATTCCAGTGGGGTTGGGAAATCCTCACCTGATGCTTATACTGGTGTCCTACAGCAATTTCTGAGGCTGCTTGGGCTTGCAGATGTGTCTTCACCTGGAGACAAGAGAACATCATAGTGTATGGCCCACCAGCCACTGCCCACTTCTGAGATCCAAGTGTTTTATCTCCTCATACTTCCTCTAGGATATCTAGCAACAAATATCCTTTTATTCTGATACTTATTGCTGTTCCCATTAAATAAATTGGTCACGAGACTCTTGTGTCCCTTGGCTGTGGCCCCTGGGGATGGGTCTCCTAGCACTGCAAGACACCCCCACCCCCTCTACATTCTCCTTCCCTTAGGGGCAGGGGTGGGGGATGGAAATCTTGGAAAATGGCAACATTTTCTAAGTCTGTTCATGTTAGGCAACACCTGGGTGCCAGCCTCATGCCAGCTCCTATTCCCAAACCAAATCTCCAGCCACCACCATGACCAGGTTCCCCATCAGACTCTGGCACTGCAAAACTTACTCTCTAGTGCCCAAAATCTATGGAGGCAGGGGTCCAGCTGACTGGGGAAGCCATTGCCCCTGAATTTTGCACACTGGGGGTGAAACCAGACTGGCATATATATATTTTTTTCCTTTTTTTCCCCTTGTTTTTCATTGTTGTAGTTGATGTTGTTGTTGTTAGATAGGACAGAGAGAAATGGAGAGAGAAGGGGAAGACAGAGAGGGGGAGAGAAAGACACCTGCAGACCTGCTTCACCGCCTGTGAAGTGACTCCCCTGCAGGTGGGGAGCTGGGGACTCCAACCGGGATTCTTATGCCCATCCTTGCACTCTGTGGCACTTGAGCTTAACCCGCTGCGCTACCACCCGACTCCCCAGACTGGCTTTCTTATAGAATCACTGCCCCCTGTGACTTTCTAAGTAGTGCCTCATCCAAGCATTAAGCAGCTATATGACCTTGAGCTGGTCACTTTCCCTCTGGATCTCAGGCTACTGCTGACTTTTCACCTATACCAGAGAACTCACATGAGCTGGTTGTGAGATTGTAATTCCATGATGCTTAGGTCGTCTCCTGATCCCTACACTCACTGATGTAGTTATTCAAATACTTTATCCTCCCCTAGACAAACCCACATCCAACCTCATTATTAGATTTGTGAAGACCCACCCCCACCCTACATCAAGCATCTGTCCTGAGGGTCCCAGATAATACCCTTCTCACCATGTAGATGGGACTCCCCAAGTAGGCTCCCATGACTCCAGCTAGGGCCCCAGCTACTGCGCTGCGAGAAGGACTAAGGTTGCCTTCACTTGTGTGCAGGTAGCCTCCAGCCTCTGCCAACCCGTAGGTGCCCAGTCGGATGCCATTCATCAGGAACTGGTATAAGAGGGCAGGAGCTAAGCCCTTCTGCAGGGCAGCCAGGCCATCCACCTTGCCGATGGTGAAGAAGGCGTGGAAGACGTTTCGGTAGTGCCGCTGGTAGGTACCAGGGGCCTGTAGTTCTCCTTGCAACTGCATTCTGGTTTTCACCACCTCCAGGGGGTTGGTGAACACACAGGCTCCACAGGCTGCCAGGCCGCTCATCAAGAAGTCCATAGTTGGGGTGGGGTGGGGAGAACAGTAGGAGTGAGAAAGTTCAAAATGAGTTTCAGAAAATGATTTCAAAATAATGGGGTCACCTCAAGATCCAGTAATCCAGGCTACAGGAGATAGGAAATCTTCTGGAGAAAGAGTCAGGGTCAAATGTCAAGAGGTCAAGTGTTAGCTGGAATATGGGAGTCAGAGATTGGCAGAGAGGGAAGAAAGGAGTTTAGGAGAGTCTGGCAAGAAGGTAATGACAGGGCCCAGTTGGTTAAGGGTTCAGGGGTCAAGAAGGAGCAAAAGCCAGGAGGAGGAGAAGGGCAGGTGGATGCTGAGGATAACCTGCTACCCGGGCCCCTTGAGCTGGGAAATGGGAACGGGGCGGGGGTGGGAGAAGGAAAAAGAAAACGAGCAGGTTAAGGAGGAGAAGGATCCGCGAGAAGGTCCAGTGGCGTCCCGGAACAACAACGAGCTCTGGATCTGGGGTGGAAGTTGGCACCCTGGTCAGGGATGAACGTCTCCAGGCAGCTGCGGGAACCCGCAGCGGCTTCTACACTGGTAGCCTGCGGAGGCGGGGCCGCCACACTAAAGTCATTGGAGAGCAGCATCCAATGGCGACTCTCCGAGAACCATAGCCCTGAGGCTCAGCCAATCAGCGCCGAGCCGGCTCCTCGAGCCAATGGGAGGTGCCTTTGCCAACCCGGCCCCCAGAGTCACGGAGAGGCAGTTGGAGTTAACTCTTCACGCCCAGGGGCTAGGACCAGTGCTGCTAAATCTGGGGCTGCGGACTCCATGGAGCTCTAGCAGGGGTTCCTGCAGTGCAAAGGCTTTATCACAAGTGGGAAGAGAGGTTGGACCCTGGGGTTTTCGGATTGGCGCTGAGAGGTGAAGTGGGTGAAATCTCCCATAGGGGTTTTTGGGGCTGCTCCTGTGGCCTGCAGAGGGCTCTGTTTTGCCTTCTTTCCCGGGTCATTGCGGGGTGGGGTTACCAAACTAGATCCACACTCTGCTTGGTTCAGATGCCAGGAGAGCCCAGCTTTGGCTCCTCCTGCAGGGAAGAGGGGGCGGTGCAGACTGACACAGCTGCTGGACTGAACACATCTCCCCCGACTGAGTAGTGTTTCCAATTCCTCGTGCCTGAGTGTTACTGGCTACTGGCATGGAAGGGGGAGGGAGGAAGGAGGCCTGAAGAATGGCAAGGGAGTGCAGTCACATCTCTAAGCTCTTTGGATCATCACAGCAGCTCAGAAGTTCTGAGCGGACAAGGCAGGGCTTTTTACAGAGTCGGCAAGTGGTGGGAGAGGGCCTGAGATTCTGAACTCTGTTCTTTGAGTCTGTTAAGGGTTAATCTGGGATGAACTTTCTAAGAAACAGGAGAAAGGGGTGGGGAGTCCTGACGGTGCCACTTGGTTAAATACACTTGTTATATATGCACAATGACCTGGGTTCAAGCCGGATTCCCCAATTGCAGGGAGAAAGTTTCACAAACCATGAAACAGTGCTGGCAGGTGTCTCTGTCTCTCTTTCTCTCTCCCTTCCCTCTTAATTTCTGTCCTGCCAAGTAAAATAAAATTAGAGAAAGGAAGAAAGAAAGAAAGAAAGAAAGAAATTGGAGGAGATAATTAGGAAGAGGTTGCCGGAGAAGGCTTGAAGAAAGAAAACAGGTGTCATAAGAGGTGTCATTTGAGGTGAAAGGAAAAGGCAGAGGGTTCAACTGTGTGTGAGACATCACTAGATTTAGATTCAGAGGGCCATAAGTTCCAGCTTGGGGCTTCCTGCGTATCAGGAAGTTAAGTAACTTGCCTTGACCTTGGGCAAGTTACTTACCTTATCAGCCTCTTCTGTAAAATTAGGTGAGTAACTATCAATATTACTGCATATACCTGAGTGAAAATACTAACTTTGTACCTTGCCTTCAATTACCAGTTTCCTGAAAAAGTCAATAGTTGTCAGACCCCTTTGTCCTTATGTATCCTGATTCAACTACCTGAGATGACCTTATCTTCTTTGGTGATTGCCAGTTCATTCTTAATTTTTTTTAATATTTATTTTCCCTTTTGCTGCCCTCATTTATTTTTATTTCTATTACTATTATTTTTTGCCAGTTCATTCTTTACTTTGTGCATGTTCTCTCCTGATCATTGAAGTTTTTTTTCTTTCTATTTTATTTAATAAGATAGAGAAAGAAATTTGGAGGGGAGGGGAGATTGGGTGGGAGAGAGAAAGACAGACACCAGCACACTTGCTTCACTGCTCATGAAGCATTCCCCCTGCAGGTGGGGAGTGGGAGCTTGAGCCTGGGTCCTTGTACATGGTGATATGTGTGCTTAACTGGGTGCACCGCCACCTGATCCTCTGAAGTTTTTATTATTCTTTTCTTTAAAGAATTTAAAAAAAATTTTCTCTTCTTTCCTTTTCAGACAGAGACAGAGAGGGAAAGTGAAAGAGATAACAGCACTGAAGCACCAATATAGTAGGGGCCAGGCTTGAACCTGGGTCACATACATGGCAAAGTAGCATATTGACCAAGTGAGCTACTTTATTGGCCCTTAAGATATTTTCTTGGGAGTCGGGTGGTAGCTTAGCGGGTTAAGCGCACGTGGCGTAAATAGCAAGGACTGGCTTAAGGATCCCGGTTTGAGTTCCGGCTCCCTACCTGCAGGGGAGTCGCTTCCTAAGTGGTGAAGCAGGTCTGCAGGTGTCTGTCTTTCTCTCCCTCTCTGTCTTCCCCTCCTCTCTCCATTTCTCTCTGTCCTATCCAACAATGACGATGTCAGTAACTGCAACAATAAAACAAGGGCAACAAAAGGGAATAAATAAATAGAAAAGAAAGATACTTTCTTAATTTATCATTAATATTTTGTCTTTCTCATATGTTCTTCTCTTGTACTTTAACATATCTGTTTTGTGTGTGTTACGTTTAACTTCCTTCTCCAACTTTTTTTTTTGCCTCCAGAGCATCAGTCTGTTTGCATAACCGTTATTCTATTTACCCCGCCCCAACTTTCCTTCTCCAGCAATTTTTAGACTTATTTTATGAGAAAGAGCAGCCAGAGCATTGTCTTTTTTTTTTTTTTTTTTAAGAATTCATTCATTTGTAGCTCAGCGGGTTAAGCGCAGTGGCGCAAAGCGCAAGGACCGGCTCAAGGATCCCGGTTAGAGTCCTGGCTCCCCACCTGCAGGGGCGTCTCTTCACAGGCGGTGAAGCAGGTCTGCAGGTGTCTGTCTTTCTCTCCCCCTCTGTCTTCCCCTCCTCTCTCCATTTCTCTCTGTCCTATCCAACAACGATGACAACAATAATAACTACAACAATAAAACAACAAGGGCAACAAAAGGGAATAAATAAATAAAAATAAATATTTAAAAAAAAGAATTCATTTATTTATTCATGAGAGAGTTAGGGGGAGAGAAAGAACCAGACATCACTCTGGTACATGTGCTGCCGGGGACTAAACTCATGGTTGAAAATCCAAATCTTTATTCACTGCGCCACCTCCCGGACCACACTGTTCAGTCTTTTTTTTTTTTTTTTTTAATTTCTTTATTGGGGAATAAATGTTTTACATTTGACAATAAATACAATAGTTTGTACATGCATAACATTTCCCAGTTTTTCATATAACAATACAACCCCCCCCTAGGTCCTCTGTCAGTCTTTTTGGACCTGTATTCCCCCCAGCAGGTCTGCAGGTGTCTATTTTTCTCTCCCCCCTCTGCCTCCCCCTCCTCTCTCCATTTCTCTCTGTCCTATCCAACAATGATGACGTCAATAACTACAACAATAAAACAAGGGCAACAAAAGGGAATAAATAAAATAGAAAAGAAAGATTTTCTTAATTGATCATTAGTATTTTGTTTTTCTCATATGTTCTTCTCTTGTGCTTTAACATATCCGTATTCTCCCCGCGCACCCACCCCAGAGTCTTTTACTTTGGTGCAATATGACAATTCCAATTCAGGTACTACTTGTGTTTTCTCTTCTGATCTTGTTTTTCAACTTCTGCCAGAGAGCATTGTTCAGTCTTATGTAGTACCAAGGATCAAACTGGGGGCCTCACAAATGTAATCATATGTTCCACTCACTGAGGAGCCACCTCCTCAGTTACTATAGACTTTAGTCTAAGTTTGTCCTGAGGTTTATACATAAAGTTGTACACTTGTGTCCTATTAATCTGACTGATCTTAAATTCATTTTAGTGACCCACATTTTTACTCTTCCTCCCCCATCCCTTGCTTCTCTACATTTTGATACCTTACTCCTTCTGTGTGAGATTGCTTTGCCTTTCTGTTTTAAATGATAGTCTACAAGGCTAGAATATTCTCAGTTGAAAACTTTTTTTTTTTAGATTTAAAAAAAATATTTATTTATTCCCTATTGTTGTCCTTGTTGTTTTTTATTGTTGTAGTTATTATTGTTGTTATGAGATGTTGTTGTGAGATAGGAAAGACAGAAATGGAGAGAGGAGGGGAAGACAGAGGGACAGAAAAAGAAAGACACCTGCAGACCTGCTTCACCGCTTGTGAAGTGACTCCCCTGCAGGTGGGGAGCCGGCGGCTCAAACCGGGATCCTTACACTGGGCCTTGCGCTTTGTGCCACGTGCGCTTCACCCACTGCGCTACTGCCCGACTCCCAATTTTTTCTTTTTGCCTTCAGGGTTCTCACTGGGGCTCGGTGCCTGCACTACGAATCCACTGCTCCTGGAGGCCATTTTTCCCATTTTGGTGCCCTTGTTGTTGTTATTGCTGTTGTCGTTGTTGGATAGGACAGCGAGAAATCGAGAGAGCACAGGAAGACAGAGAGGGGAAGAGAAAGATAGACACATGCAGACCTGCTTCACCACTTGTGAAGCAACACCCCTGCAGGTGGGGAGCCGGGGGCTGGAATCCGGATCCCTAAGATTGGTCCTTGTGCTTTGCACCATGTGCACTTAACCAGCTGTGCTACCACCCAGCCCCCCAAATTATTTTTTTTAAAGTTTAATTTAGTTGTTTATGAGAAAGAGAGAAACAGAGCAACGGAGCATTACTCTAACACAATAACTCTAACCATTATACCACTTTCCAGGCTACCGCTTCCTTCACTCCTTCCTTCCTTCCTTCATTCTTTCCTTCCTTATTTCTTTTTCAGGTTGAAAAAGCAAGACATAAAGGTATGGGGGGGGGGGGAGACACCACTACACCAAAACTTCCTTCAATGCAGTGGGCACTGGGCTCTATTGAATTTTATTTATTATTTGGTTATTTACTTTAGGGGGGAGAGAGAGGGAAAGAGAGCACCAGAGCACTGCTCTGGCATATGCAGTGCTGAGGATCAAACTCAGGGCCTCTCATTTACAAGCCTTGTGCTGAGCCCATGAGTCATCTCCCTAGTTGTTCTTTTTGAAAGGCCTATGAATTATTGCACCAAAGCAAAGGATCCTGGGGAATGGAGGGGTAGAGAGGCATTGGGGCCCTGATGGCAGAAAAGGACCCAAGTTAGGGTGAGAGTGTTCTGCAGACATCTATCAGGAGAAGGGAAACTGTACCCATGGGAACAATATCTCATCTCCGTTAAGCCCTACCATTTACCACTCAATCCAATGAGTAAAAAGGAAGGAAGGAAGGGAGAGAGAAGGAAGGACAGATGGATGGGTGAAATGAAAAAAGAGGTATGTGGTCTGGGAGGTGGCCCAGTGGTAAAGCTTTGGACTTTCAAGTATGAGGTCCGGAGTTCGATCCCTGGCAGCACATATGCCAGAGTGATGTCTGGTTCTTTCTCTCTCCTCCTATCTTTCTCATAAATAAATAAAATCTTTAAAAAAAAGAAAAAAAGAAAGAAGAGGTATGACTATAGGAGCCAGCAGGTGGCTGACTCGCCCAGTAGAGCACACATATCACCAAGAGCAAGGGCCCAGGTTCCAGCCCCAGGTCACCACATCAGTGAGTTTGCAGTGGGGGGAGTCGGGCGGTAGCGCAGCAGATTAAGCGCAGGTGGCACAAAGCTCAAGGACCAGCATATGATCCTGGTTCAAGCCCTGGCTCCCCACCTGCAGGGGAGTTGCTTCACAAGTGGTGAAGCAGTTCTGCAGGTGTCTGTCTTTCTCTCCCCCTCTCTGTCTTCCCCTCCTCTCTCCATTTCTCTCTGTCCTTTCCAACAACAACAATAATAACTACAACAATAAAAAAACAGCAAGGGCAACAAAAGGGAATAAATAAAATAAATTAAAAAAAAAAAGAATCCGGGTTTGACCTCCCCGGCTCCCCACCTGAAGGGGAGTCGCTTCACAGGCGGTGAAGCAGGTCTGCAGGTGTCTATCTTTCTCTCCTCCTCTCTGTCTTCCCCTCCTCTCTCCATTTCTTTCTGTCCTATCCAACAACGACAACTACAGCAATAAAACAAGGGCAACAAAAGGGAATAAATAAATAAAATAAAATATTTTAAAAAAAGAAAAGAAAAATAAATAAATATCCAGGGAATTAGAAGGTGGTTTAAAATTAATACATGGGGGGGGGGGAGTCGGGCAGTAGCGCAACGGGTTAAGCACAGGTGGCGCAAAGCGCAAGGACCAGTGTAAGGATCCCAGTTCGAGCCCCCGGCTCCCCACCTGCAGGGAAGTCGCCTCACAATCTGTGAGGCAGGTCTGCAGGTGTCTCTTTCTCTTCTCTCATCGCTTCCCCAGAGCTCCGCCCTACTAGGGAAAGAGAAAGACAGGCTGGGTGTATGGATGGACCTGTCAACGCCCATATTCAGCGGGAAGCAATAACAGAAGCCAGACCTTCCACCTTCTGCACCCCATAATGACCCTGGGTCCATACACCCAGAGGGATAAAGAATAGGAAAACTATCAGGGGATGGGATGAGATATGGAGTTCTGGTGGTGGGAACTGTATGGAGATGTATCCCTCATATCCTATGGTTTCTATCAGTGTTTACTTTTTATGAATAAAAATTTTTTTTTTTTGCCTCCAGGGTTATTGCTGGGGTTCAGTGCCTGAACCATGAATCCACTGCTCCTGGAGGCCATTTTTTCCCCCTTTTGTTGCCCTTATTGTAGCCTTGTTGTGGTTATTATTGTTATTGTTGATGTCGTTCATTGTTGGATAGGACAGAGAGAAATGGAGAGAGGAGGGGAAGACAGAGAGGGGGAGAGAAAGACAGACACCTGCAGACCTGCTTCACCGCCTATGAAGCGGCTCCCCTGCAGGTGGGGAGCCGGGCTCGAACTGGGATCCTTCCACTGGTCCTTGCGCTTTACACCACGTGTGCTTAACCCACTGCGCTACTGCCTGACTCCCCATAAATAAAAATTTTAAAAAATCTTGAGGGCCAGTGAAGTAGCTCACTTGGATAGCATGCTGCTTTGCATATGTGTGGCCCAGGTTTAAGCCTGCTGCATTGGTACTTCAGTGCTGTGGTCTCCTTCACTTTCTCTCTGCCTGTTAGTCTCTGTCTCTATCTGAAAAGGAAAGATGAGAAAATAAAAGGAAAGAAAAGAAAAGGGGAGTCGGGCAGCGAGTTAAGTGCACATGGCACGAAGTGCAAGGACCGGCATAAGGATACCGGTTCGAGCCCCCGGCTCCCCACCTGCAGTGGAGTCGTCTCAGAAGCGGTGAAACAGGTCTGCAGGTGTCTGTCTTTCTCTCCTCCTCTCTGTCTTCCCCTCTTCTCTCCATATCTCTTTGTCCTATCCAACAACGATGACATCAATAACAACAACAATAACTACAACAATACAACAACAAGGGCAACAAAAGGGAATAAATAAATAAATAAATATTTAAAAAAAAAAGAAGGAAGGAAGGAAGGAAAGAAGCAGAGAAAGAAAGCTCAGTTGTGCACCGTTTGCACTGCCACCTAGGGTGATCTAAGAATGATGACTTCATTTCGGCTGCCAGGCCCACACCTGAAGTTCTCAGACTCTACCTGGTGGCACTTGGACAGAATCCTCTTTGGCCTGCAGGAGGGAAGTTCTTTTATTTGCCACCAGGATCATTGCCTGCACTCCAGCACTCCTGGTGGTCATTATTTTTTTCCCTTTTACCTAGATAGTGAAAGATGAGGGAGGAGGAGGGGGAGGGGAGGAGGAGGAAGAGGAAGAGGGGGAGGAGGAGGAGGAGGAGGAGGAGGAGGAGGAGGAGGAGGGAGTGCTCGAGCCTGTAGCATCACTCCACTACATGTGAAGCAGGTCCTGCAGACACTCCTATGTGGTGGCCTGGGGCTGGAATCCTGGTCCTTGCTCATGGTAATGTGTACTCTACCAGGTGAGTCTGCTGTCTGCTGGCTCTTATATCCATGGGACTTGTTTTTATTTATTGAGCCCCCCCATATTGGTAGATTATAGCCTGTATGACTGACTTCCTGGCCTCATTCCAGAACCTATATGACTGATGTTCATTGGCCCCTCTATTTCCCACACTTAAACAGGCTCCCTGCCCTTAACAGTTTTCCACACAGAAAAGAAGGGATGCTTCCACCGGTTCTTGCGCTTTGTGCCACGTGCACTTAACCCGCTGCGCTACCGCACTTTATAAACTTCTAAACTTGCCGCTGTTTCTTTTCTAATTCACACCCACATCTGTTAAAAACTTCTTTCCCTGGAGCCGGGCGGGGGTGCAGTGGGTTAAGCGCACATGGCGCAAAGCGCAAGGATCATCATACCTCACCGGGTTTGAGCCCCGGCTCGTGGGGAGCCACTTCATAGGCAGTAAAGCAGATCTGCAGGTGTCTTTCTCTCCCCTCTCTGTCTTCCCCTCCTCTCTCGATTTCTCTCTGTCCTATCCAACAACAACGACAGCAACAAACAACAACGATAAACATCAAGGGCAACAAAAGGAGAAAAAATAAAAAATAAAATTAAAAAAAACCCCAAAACAAAACTTCTTTCTCTAATAATATAGGAATCCCCTGTGTCTGAGGAAGAAGTACTCTAGCTTGTCACAGTACTGCCCGTGTTCCCCAGGTTGTGCCTGTTTATTTCCTGTCCTCATTATTTCCCTGTTTAGAAGTATGGACCAGAATTTTTTGGGATGTTGACATGTGGGCAGTTGCCTGGTCGGCCCATACTCCTAGACACACTTGTACTGTCCCTAGTATTTGCTAGTGGGGGCAGGGCTCCTGAGAAATGAGCTTTCTGGACACTTTGCCATGTAGTCATCTGTCCAGGGGAGTCAGGATGGGGCCGTGGCAGTACCTGGAACGTGATGTCTTCTCAGAGCACAAATTCTCTTATTTTCAAAGCATAAGTCACCTGCTCCCTCAGAATCTAGAGCTAGCTCATCCTCAGAGAAGTCCGGTCCCTGCGTGGAAGGAGACCTCGGAATCCACATCAAGGATTCTCTGTCCTACGTAGAGGAGGGGCTGTACCTTCTCTGGGTCTGGAGCCCTGGTCTTGCCCAAACGGGGCTGCAGCAGTCAGATCTTGCTACGTGTCCTCCAAAAATGTATAAAAAGTTCAGTAATATAGCTCAAAAGTAACCAAAGAACGAGACCTGAGGCCACATGGAGGGCAGGGAGTTAAGTTTATTTTATGTTAACGAGTTACAGGTCATTCCTACTGGACCTGTCCTGGTGGGAGGCATTATTAACAGTCTTCTCTAAAAACAATCTACCAGATAAAGTTGTCTCTTTCTTAGTTATTAGAGCAGAAATCCTGTGTGAATTATAGTTTGACCTTCTCTTCGCCCCACCTTTAAAATTATTTATTTGGATATAGAGAAATCGAAAGGGAAGAAGAAATGGGGAGAGAAAGAGAGTGACTTGCAGCACAACTTCACCTCCCATGAAGCTTTCTCCTTGCACATGGGGGCTGGGGGCTTGATCAGGGATCCTTATGCACTGTAACATGTGCACGCTACCAGGTGCACCACTGCCCAGCTCTGTAGTTTGACTTTCTTTGTGTGACATGTTCAGCCTGAACCAATATTGGTAGTTGAGGAAGAGAAGATGTGTTGATGAACATCCCCTCAGAATAGATCATGTGAAATAGAATGATGGAGGATCAGGTTCACAAAAGAAGCAAGGTACCAGAAGAGGAGGGAGTAGGTGTGGAGCTTGTTGATTCTGTTTCTGTCCACTTTTCTGCACCGCTGCTCAGGAACTGTACCTGCTCTGTCCTGTTGGGTTGCCTATGCTAAGGCCTCTATTTGTTCCTCCAGATCCACATCCCTCATTCACAGTTCTCCAGATGGCTTTGCTTCCCTTTTCACTGTGCTTGTGTGGTCTCTCCATATAGTCACATCTTGCCTCTTGCCTTGGCCAAACCCTACCTGATTTTCTTTTTTTAAATTATCTTTATTTATTTATTGTATGGAGACAGCCAGAAATTGAGAGGGAAGAGGATGGTAGAGGGGGAGAAAGACAGACACCTGCAACACTGCTTCACTACTCACAGAGCTTCCCCCCTTGGGAAGGGGGGCTGGGGGGCTTGAACATGGGTCCTTGCACACTGTAACATGTACGCTCAACCAGGTGCACCACCACCTGGCTCCTAACCCTACTTGATTTTCAAAGAACAGGCTGAATGCCTGTAATCTATGAGACTCTTCTCAGCCATCAAGTGAGTGACATAAGGAAGGCTGAAGAGGGTCAAGGCTGTTTGATGGGGCAATAGAATAGAGATAATGATATGAAGATACTTCCATCCTTCTAGAAAAATCTTCAAGTAAAATCAAAGCATAATAAAGCAATCCCATTAAAGTACCTAAGCTGACAGCTGTTAATTATACTTCAAATGGAAAGTGTTTTGCTTCAAAGATGCTTATTGCAGGGAGTCGGGCGGTAGCGTAGTGGGTTAAGTGCAAGTGGCACGAAACACAAGGACTGGCGTGAGGATCCTGGTTCGAGCCCCCGGCTCCCCACCTGCAGGGGAGTCGCTTCACAAGCAGTGAAGCAAGTCTGCAGGTGTCTGTCTTTCTCTCCCCCTCTCTGTCTTCCCCTCCTCTCTCCATTTCTCTCTGTCCTATCTAACAACGATGACATCAATAACAACAACAATAACTACAATGACAATAAAAAAAACAAGGGCAACAAAAGGGAAAACAAACAAATATAAAAAAAAAGATGCTTATTGCAGCATTAATTGTAGTGGCAAAAACTGATAGCTACTCAAATGTTTTTGCACCAGATAATGAATGAATTTTTTTTAAATAATTATCTTTATTTATTGGATAGAGACAGCCAGAAATCAAGAGAAGGGGGGAGACAGAGAGGGAGAGAGAGAGAGAGAGAGAGAGAGAGAGAGAGATAGACCTGCAGTTTTGCTTCACCACTTGCAAAGCTTTCCCCAGAATGAATGAATTTTAATAGGTTCTTTTAGCAGTGACTGAAACTTAGCTCCAACAAGCTCAAGCACACAAAAGGAAATCTAACAGCTCAGGAGACTAGACAGTTCAAGGAGCTCAAATGACATTGTTTGTTTGTTTTACCAGAGCACTGCTCAGCTTTGGCTTATGGGGGTATGGGCCATTGAACCTGGGACTTTGGAGCCTTGAGAGTCTCTTTGCATAACTGTGATGCTACCTCACTCCACCCTCAAATGACATTATTGGAAGGGTCCCTTCCATCTCTTGCTTCTGCTTCCCTCACGTGTGCGGTTCATTTCCTCCCACTTTGATTAATCGTCTCCATTGGGGGAAGATGTTGTGTCTGACTGCTCTAGACTTGCATTATCCTTACTTTGTGACCTCAGAGGGAAGAGAAATTGGCTTTTTTCTAGGGAAGGAGACTGTCCTTGTCAGTGTGACTTGCTCATTGCCAGTCTACTCCCTGAGGCCAGAGAAATGGCATGACATATTGTGAGTCACCACATCTGGGTCAGGTCAGGAAGGGGTGGTTGTGGTTGACCTTCCCATTGGACTACATGGAATGAGTGAGGGAGGAAGTGTTCCCTACAAGACTTTTAGTGCTATGACCAGGATGGCAAAATCTAGTTGATGCAATATTATAATCCAGGAAAGGATTAGCTCCAAAGATCATGTTGCAACACGAAACATGGTTCTAAAACAGTGCGCTAAGGGGGCAGAACATATATACTTAGATTATGGTGGTATCTCTCGGATATTGAAAATTACAGTAGGATGATGCCACTCATAGATAGAAGTTGAAAAATAAGAACAGAGGGAAGTCGGGCTGTAGTGCAGCGGGTTAAGCGCAGGTGGCGCAAAGCACAAGGACCGGCATAAGGATCCCGGTTCGAACCCCAGCTCCCCACCTGCAGGGGAGTCGCTTCACAGGCGGTGAAGCAGGTCTGCAGGTGTCTATCTTTCTCTCCCCCTCTCTGTCTTCCCCTTCTCTCTCCATTTCTCTCTGCCCTATCCAACAATGACAACAACAATAATAACTACAACAATAAAACAGCAAGGGCAACAAAAGGGAATAAATAAATAAAATAAATATTTAAAAAAAGAAAAATAAGAACAGAAGGGAAACACACAAAGCAGAACTTGGACTGGAGTTGGTGTATTGCACCAAAGTAAAGGACTCTGGGGTGAGGAGGGGGTGTTCAGGTCCTGGAACATGATGGTGGAGCAGGACCTAGGTGGGGAGTTAGAGTGTTATGTGAAAAACTGAGTAATGTTACACATGTACCAACTACTGTATTTTAATCTTGACTGTAAACCACTAATCTCTTCCTTTTGTTTTATGGGGTACTGGGCATATGATGCTGTTAAAAACCAATACTTTCTGCAAAGACATTTGTACAATAAATAAAATACATTCATACAAAAAAATTCTAGTGTGTATTGTTTGATGTGGTTTCAGAGTTTTTTTTTTTTTAATATTTATTTATTCCCTTCTGTTGCCCTTGTTGTTTTATTGTTGTTGTAGTTATTATTTGTCGTATGCTTTACATTGGTTTGTTCTAGCCCTCCCCCGCCAAGAGAATTGGATGAGTCCTGTTAATTTCACGGGCCTGCTTGGCCCCGCCCCAAGGAACCCCGAGAGAGAGTTCCTGAGTCGGAGAGTTCCTGAGTTCCAGAGTAAAAGAAAGAGTGCTTGCGCCGCCGCAAAGAGACAGCGGAGTTCTGTTTGGTGATTAGTTTGTCTTAGTTTATGAATCGTTGTTCCTGAATAAAGAAATACAGCTTCCCTGCCCAGCCGTTGTCTCTGTGTCTCTGTTACCCGCCCGTGAAGCAAGCCAACCCGCCCAGCAGAGCCTCCGAAATTTTAACAACAAATGGCGCCCAACATTGTTATTGGTGTCGTCGTTGTTGAATAGGACAGAGAGAAATGGAGAGAGGAGGGGAAGACTGAGAAGGGGAGAGAAAGATAGACACCTGCAGACCTGCTTACTGCTTGTGAATTGACCCCCCTGCATGTGGGGTGCGGGGGGCTTGAACCGGGATCTTCATGCCAGTCCTTGTGCTTCCTGTTTTTTTTATTGGCATGAGATTTGTAGAGATCTGGAGAGTCATGATTTTCAATGTTACAGTTTCTTTTTTTTTTTTTTGTAGTTATTATTGCTGTCTTCGTTGTTGGATAGGACAGAGAGAAATGGAGAGAGGAGGGGAAGACTGAGAGGGGGAGATAAAGACACCTACAGACCTTCTTCACCACTTGTGAAGTGACTCCCCAGCAGGTGGGGAGCCAGAGGCTTGAACTGAGATCCTTAGGCCGATCCTTGAGTTTTGTGCCAAGTGTACTTAACCCACTGCGCTACCACCCAACTCCCTTATGTTATAGTTTCCTTAAGCGTTGGAGCTGATGAACCCTCTTTAGCAGATTAAAAGAGAGAGAGAGAGAGAGAAAGAGAAAGAGAGACATACAGTATTGCTTCACTGTGACGCTTCACTCGCCCCTACCAGGTGGGAACTGGGAGCTTGAATCTGAGTCTGTGCACTAGCAACATGTGTTGCTCCTGGGTATGCCGCCACCCAGCCTCCTGGAGGTGATTTTTTTTTTTTCACTTTTTAAAAATATTTATTCCCTTTTGTTGCCCTTGTTATTTTATTGTTGTAGTTATTGTTGTTGTTATTGATGTCGTCATTGTTGGATAGGACAGAGAGAAATAGAGAAATGGAGAGAGGAGGGGAAGATAGAAAGGGGGAGAAAAAGACACCTGCAGTCCTGCTTCATCACTTGCAAAACTTCCCCCCTGCAGGTGGAAACCAGGGTCTTGAACCTGGAGCCTTCTGCATTGTAACATGGAGCAATGACTTCTAAGAGTGAAGAGCATTCCTCACGGGGAGACCTTCATGCAGAGGCACAGCCAACGCACAGGTCTTGAGGTAGGAATGTGCCTGAGAGGAGAAGGTTAGGGAGGAGAGTAGACTATGTAACACCTGTTGGTTACTGTAGGGATTTTGTCTTTTACTCTCAAGAAAAAGGGTTTTTAAAATTATATATATATATATTAGAATACTGCTTGGCTCTGGTTTATGGTGGTGTGGGAGATTGAACCTGGGACTTTGGAGTCTCAGGCATGAGAGTCTCTTTGCATAACCATTATGCTATCTCCCCTGCCCAGAGCTGAAATATTTTTATCCCATTTTTCTTTTTTTTCTTTTTTTTGCCTCCAGGGTTATTGCTGGGGCTCGCTCAGTGCCTGCACTATAAACCCACTGCTCTGGAAGGTTATTTTTCCCCTTTTGCTGCCCTTGTTGTTGTGGTTGTTATTATTATTGTTGTTGTTGTTATTGATGTCATTGTTATTGGATAGGACAGAGAGAAATGTAGAGAGGAGGGGAAGACAGAGGGGGGAGACACAGATAGACACTTGCAGACCTGTTTCACTGCTTGTGAAGAGACCCGCCTGCAGGTGGGGAGCTGGGGGCTCGAACCAGGATCCTTATGACGGTTCTTGCACTTTGCACCATGTGTGCTTAACCAGATGTGCTACCACCCGACCCCCTCTGTCTTTTTTCAGAGCCCTGATCAGCTCTGGTTTATGGTGGTATTGGGGGATTGAACCTGGGACTTTGGAGCCTCAGCATGAGAGTCTCTTTGCATAACCATTATGCTATCTACTCCTGCCCTTCCATTCTTCAGACTTCAGTGCTTTAAGGGTGGTGAAAACAGGTGGTAGTGGGGGGGATATCTGGCAAAAAGTAGACACCTGACCATGAGCAAAGGCTCCCAGCTTTCATCACGACTCTTGTTGATTTCTCCAACTACCCTACTTCCCAGGCTGGGGTGTGGCTCATTCCACCTCCTCAGTTGTCTTTAGGACACACCCTCAGACTTGGGAACTCAGCTCCTCAAACTTAAGGCAGTTGAGAAGTGAGGAAGACCCCCTGCCCACCGTCTTCCCTGGGGTCCCTGTCTCTCTGAGTCCCAGTCTCATTCAGTCAACATTAAGGCATGTGCAAGTCAGATGCTGGGCCAGAGACTGACCTGGACTTAGAGTGGTGAGCCGGCAGGGGGCCCAGCAAATGGTGTGTTCATCTGGAGGAGAAAAGCTGAGATCCTCTGGTTCCCCCAACCCTACTTCCCAGCTCTCCCTACACACATTCATACATGTGCACGACACACACACACACACACACACACACACACACACACACACACACACACACTCCTGACACAATGGCCGGGTGGAGCCAAAGATCTGGCTTCCTCTGCAGAGATCTCAATCTGGGTCCTCAACTCCCGCCCCAGAAACACAGGAACAGACATTTAGAGACCTGGCTGCACAGTCCTTGCTCAAAGGAGCAGACAGGACAGGCTTTCAAAGAGATTAAGGTAAATTCAGGTGGTGGTGGTTACAGTAGAGTTAGGGAGGGGGAAGTCTAGGAGGGGGGAGGCTACCCCTTAGTGTGAAATTGTGGACTGGCTCATACCCAATGGAACAAGTTGGAAGAAATGGCCAGACACACCATCCCTTAGTTGAATTAGAGGCGTGTAGATGCCCTGCATACAGCCCAGCCCTCAGATGGAGCCCCCTGTACTCACCTCTGTCCCCACCCACACCCAGCCTGTGAGCCCCTGTACTGACAGCAGTGCAGACACAACATGCACTTATGAAATAGCCCACACTTAAGAAAACGATTTATTTACTAGTGAGAAAAAGCAGGAGGGAGAGGAAGGAGAGAGAGATAGAGTGATAGAGAGAGAGAGAGTGAACCAGAGCATTACTCTGGCATATGCTATGCCAGGGATGGAACCCAGGAACTCAGGAACTCAGGACTTCATGCTTCTAAGTCCTGGCTCTACCTGCTTCTCTGCCTCCCAGACAGCAAGGAGCTTACTCTTCACACCAGAGTTTCAGCCTTTCCCTAGAACCTGCTGACCCTGAGACCTGGGATATAGGGCCTCTCACATCTTCCAGAGAGCCAGTGTGCGCATGTGGAGTGATTTGGGAGGGGGTGTCCGGTTGGGAAGGGAATCCAATTCCTGTTTCCTGCCCTACTCACTCAGCCCTGGGAGGTGACAGAGTGGAGAGGGCTCAAGGGTGAGTATTTGGGGCTGACTACCTGGGTCCCTGTAGGAGGCTTTAAAAGGGGTGTTAAGGATGGGGAGGGGTGGAGGAAGTAACCACAGGTACTTGAGAGGGAGGACAGGGTGCCGGAGGGGGCACTGACTGGGGAGGAGCTGGCCTTCTGGGCGGGCCACTGGCTGGGTCACCTCGATAAGGGGCTTCCTGCCAGCACACAGAGACCATTGAGCTGCAAGACTCCCAGTCTCCAACTCCCAGCCCCCAGCCTATGTCATTTCTCAAGAACTCAGTCTAGAGCCTGGAGGGATCTGGGTCTCCTGCTGACTCTGGGGAGGGACTTTGAGGGAGCCCCGTTGTCTCCTAGCCCTGACCCAGCAGCTTCCTTCTCCAGGGGTGGAAAACCCAGGCCCCTGTGACCTGTCTTCCCCATCCTCATCTTCAGTCTAGTCTTCCAACTATCTCTCTGGGTATCCTGGCAGGACTCAGGCTTCCACTGTGACCTCCTTCAGTGACCAGATTGGGGGGGGGGGGTAGGGGCCAGGCAGGGATAAGAGAGTGGGACAGAAGAGATCATACCGGAGTGGCAAGGGGGTGAGTGGG
Organism: Erinaceus europaeus; assembly: GCF_950295315.1. Taxonomy (NCBI): domain Eukaryota; kingdom Metazoa; phylum Chordata; class Mammalia; order Eulipotyphla; family Erinaceidae; genus Erinaceus; species Erinaceus europaeus. Next base: position 86,697,351 of record NC_080173.1, read on the forward strand.
TGAGGGGGGGCTCCTGATCTCTTGGGGTCAGTGGCTCCATGAATCTTCATGGCAGGAAAAGGAGGCTAAAAATAATCCGGAAAGGGAGAGTCCGGAGAGGAACTGGGAAATGGGGGGGTGGGGGGGTGGAGGGCCCGCTGCAGCAGGGAAATAATGATGCATCCCTCAAAGCTCAGGCTCAGGCACAGGAGTGACACACACACACGCACACGCACATGCACACACACGCACATGCACGCACACGCGCACACGCACACACACACTTCTCACTACACTAGACACCATGCACTGTGTACCACTTCCAGTCTCTCACTGCAGGTAACAAATACACTCTTTTCACACTTCACACATCTACAGTACTTAACTCTTGCAGCACAGAAATAAAACACACACCTACAATACACATGCAGAGCTCCACAACACACACCAGGCAGGTTCATAGTGGCTGTGCCGGCAAGCTAGGTTTCCTTCCACATTCAGTTTTCTCCTACCCCATCCTACAACACAGGCTTTTCCCTCTGTACCACTAACCCAGGCTCACTGACTTTTCCTGTTAGGTCAGAGAAAAGGAGTTTTGGGACTTTCAGAGTGTCTTGAAAGGCTTCCCGGGAGGGTATAGGGGCCTCAGGGACTGGAAATGAGAAAGAAGAGTAGGGGAGTACACCAGCTTGCCCTCCAGACCCCCAACTCACAATATATTTGCTCACAAACATTTCCCTTAAAGGCCTGTTTATCCACAGGGGAGTGGAGAGTGAGGGGGGAGAGCTGAAGGTCTCTCTTTTATCCTTCCGTTTTCCTTAGGGGATGACTCTGGCAGAGTGGCCCACTCCTTTGAAGAGTTCAGAGGAGGATGTCAGCCCAGTCTCTTCCTGCAGCAACACCACCTACCCAGAAGCCCCCTCGGATTATTCGCCCCCGCCCCCCCTCTCGCCTCCGGGCTGCCCAGTCCCCAGGGGCCCCCCACAACGGTTCCTCTCCTCAAGAACCTACCCTAAGCTCCAATGATGCACCAAGCCCAATGTGCTCTCCTATCTTTTGGGAACCCCCAATCTCATCCCTCAAGCCCCCTGCCCTCTTGCCTTCCTCAGCTTCTAAAGCCAGCCTTGACTCCCAGACTTCCCCAGATTCACCTACTAGCAGCCCCAGTCTAGTGTCACAGCGCTCCATCTCCCCAGAGCCTGCTCCCCGATCTCCAGTCCCCCTACCCAAACCCTCAGGATCACCCAGCACATCTCTGGCACGAGTCCCAGTCCAGGATGGCTCTGCCTCAGCCCTGGGCACTGTGCGGAGACTGGCTGGCAAGTTTGAATGGGGGACTGAAGGCAAGGGTCAGGCTGCGGATTCCCTGGAGCCCAGTCCTCAAGGGGCAGGGGACATGAATGGGGAGCGAGAGACTCCCCAGGGCACCCTCTCCGGGAGTGGGTCACAGGAGAATGGGGCTCCAGGTAAGTGGGGTTAAGGTTAAGGAGGGCTCAATCCAGCTCATCTTTTTTTTTAAAATCCCAATTTATTTATTGGATAGAGACAGCCAGAAATCGAAGGGGGAAAGGGGATAGAGAGAGAGAGAGAGAGAGAGAGAGAACTGCAGCCCTGCTTCACCACTCGTGAAGCTTTCCCCCTGTAGGTGAGGACCAGGGGGCTTGAACCCAGGTCCTTGCACATTGTAACATGTGCACTCAACCAGGTGCACCACCATCTGGCCCCACTCTTCTTTTTTTTAATTAGTGAATTAATATTGATTTACAAAATTACAAGATAACAGGGGTACAGCTCCACACTGTTCCCATCCAACATAGCTTTGTATCTAGTGCTTTAAGACTGGGTCCTTTCAGAGGATACCTTTGCAAAAAGGAATTTTCTATTTGGAAAATCTGCCTTTCCTATCTCTAGATAGTCAGAGCTGAGGAGACAGTTGCCTGCAGCTGGATCTCTGTGTTCCTCATTCTGGGCAGGTTAAGAGAGAAAGGAGATCTGGGTCTTTGGGGGGTAGGCCCCAATGGCTTTCTCTTAGGATACCCCTGTCTCCTCAGATGCCATCCTGGCCTGTCCTCCCTCCTGCCCGTGTGTCTGCCATGTAACTCGCCCTGGCCTGGAGCTCCGCTGGGTACCTGTGGGGAGCTTTGAGGACACTTTCAGGATCCCCTGCCGGGCTTCCCCACTGCGCACCTCCCGCTCCCGCCCCAGCCCTTCAAGCATCAGTCACCCTTCAGTTGTCCTCACATCCTACCGGTCCACTGCGGAGCGCAAACTCCTGCCACCTCTCAAGCCCCCCAAACCTACTCGAGTGAGGCAGGATAGCAGCATCTCTGGGGGTCTTCCCCAGCCAGATCTTGATCTACCCTCTCAAGATGGGATCCAAACAGGTAGAGGGCCTGGGGGAGTGGGACTCTGGGCTGGGAAGGGCAGGGATGGAGGTGGAAGAGTTCCTAAACCTGTGGCAGTCCCTGGGATCGTTGTTTCTCCAACCAGCTGTTCTGGGACTGTGGGGTGGGGGTAGGGGGCACACAGTACAACTTTTGTTTTGTAACAGTCTCTTCTGGGGAGTCAGGAGTTCTGGGGATCCTGGAGGTGCTGTCATCACTCTGGTTCTCTTCTAGGTGACAGTCCTGATGAAGTTCCCAAGAGCACTCCTCCAGCAACCTCGGAGGCCAGGTATATAGAACACTCCACCCTTCAGCCTATTTGAGGGCAGATAAACTTCAGGTCTACATACACTCCACTTTCCCAGTGTGGAGTGAAGACTGGAGCCCCAGAGACAAAGACAAGCAGCCCTATTTCCTTTCTTTCTTTCTTTCTTTCTTTCTTTCTTTCTTTCTTTCTCTCTCTCTTTCTTTCTCTCTCTGTTTCTCTCTCTCTTTCTTTCTTAAATATTTATTTATTCCCTTTTGTTGCCCTTGTTGTTTTATTGTTGTAGTTATTATTGTTGTCCTCATTGTTGGATGGGACAGAGAGAAATGCAGAGAGGAGGGGAAGACAGAGAGAGGGAGAGAAAGATAGACAACACTTGTGAAGTGACTCCCCTGCAGGATCCTTATGCAGGTCTTTGCGCCACCTGTGCTTAACCCACTGTGCTACTGCCCGACTCCCGCAGCCCTGTTTTCTAATCCCAGTGCTGGCCTCTAGTACCTGTGTGACCTTTCCACATAACCTTTCTAAGTTTCAGCGCCCTCATCCATGACACGGGGGCAAGCATGCCGGCTTCTTCATGGAGTTGCTGGTGTATGATATTTGTAGAGTAGGGTCTTGTAGCAAGGGACGTGGCTCAGGGGCTAGAGTGATGAATTGACAGGCATAAGAGTCCGAGTTCCATCCCTGGTATTGCATAAACGAGAGTGATGCCCTGGTTTTCTCCCTCTCTTGTTAATAGATAAGGAGGGGGGTAGGGGGAGACAGCGTTGGCTGGTAGTGCACCTAGTATGCAGTGCAAGGACCTACAAGGATCTGAGTTCGAGCTCCCAGCTCTCCACCTGTGGGGAGAGGGCTAGCTTAAAATTTTTTTTATAATTTTAAAAAATTATCTTTATTAGTTGGATAGAGACAGCCAGAAATCAAGAGGGAAGGGGGACAGGGAGACACCTGCAGCCCTGCTTCACCACTTGCAGAGATTCGCCTCTGCAGGTGGGGGCTGGGGGCTTGAACTGGGTCTTCACCCACTGTGACATGTGCACTCAACCAGGTGCACCACCACTTGGCCCCAGGTGCGTCTTTTTTTTTTAAGTATTTTTATTATCTTTATTTATTTATTGGATAGAGATAGTCAGAAATTGAGAGGAAGAGGCATGTAGAGAGGGAGCTAGAGCGACACCTTCAGCACTGCTTCACCACTTGTGAAGCTTTCCCCCTACAGAGGGGGCTCGAACCTGGGTCCTTGCACATTGTAACATAGGTGCTCAACCAGGTGTGCCACCATTTGGCCCAGGGGGTCGCTTTACAAGTGTGTAAAGCAGGTATGCAGGTGTCTTTCTCCCCTCCCTTTTTTTTTTTGCCTCCAGAATTATCTCTGGGGCTCAGTGCCTGCACCACAAATCCACTGCTCCTGGTGGCCATTTCTTCTTTCTTTTTTTTTTTTTTTTATTGGACAGGACAGAGAGAAATTGAGAAAGGAGAGAGAGATAGAAAGGGAGAGAGAAAGAGAGATATTTGCCACCCTGTTTCACCACTTGTGAATCGACCCCCTGCCCCTGCAGGTGGGGAGCCAGAGGCTCAAACAGGAATCCTTGCTTGGGTCCTTGCACTTAACCTGGTGCTCCATTGATGGCCCCCTCCTCTCTCAATTTCTCTCTGTCCTATCCTATAAAAATGGAAAAAATGGGGAGCCGGGTGGTGGCTCAGTGGGTTAAGCACATGTGGCAGCGCTTCAGGACCGGCATAAGGATCCGGGTTTGAGCCCCTGGCTCCCCACCTGCAGGGGGCTCACTTCACAGGCGGTGAAGCAGGTCTGCAGGTGTCTGTTTTTCTCTTCCCCCTCTCTGTCTTCCCCTCCTCTCTCAATTTCTTTCTGTCCTATCCAATAACAATGACAGCAATAATAGCACCAATAGTAATGACAACAATAAAGAACAAAGGCAGCAAAAGGGAAAAAATTTAAAAAAAGGAAAAAAATGGCACTGAGCCTCAGCAATAAACCTGGAGGCAAAAAAAAAAAAAAGGAGGAGAGAGAGAGCAGGGTTCACAGTGCTTCCTTTAGTGGCCTTCCCTAACCTTGAGCCTCCACTGCAATTACTGTCCACAAATTCTTTTTTTAAAAAATTTTTATTAGTGATTTAATATTGATTTATAAAATATAGTATGATTTATAAAATATAGTATCATAATATAGTATAATTCCACAGCTTTCCCACCACCAGACTTCTGAGTCCTCATTCCACTAGAGTTCTGTGTCCCTATTCCCTCCACTAGAAACTGCAGTAGTTCTTCCAAGGTCACAGATACGGGTTGATTATCATTTCTATTTTTTTGAAAGACGTTATTTATTTATTCATGAACAAGAGGAGAGAAAGAGAAAGAACCAGACATCACTCTGGTACATGTGTTGCCAGGAACTGAACTCAGGACCTCATGCTTGGGAGTCCAATGCTTTTATACACTGTGCCACCTCCCGGACCGCTTGACTATTATTTCTACAACTATTTGTCTATATTTACATATATTTTCCCCCTCCCCCATTTTTTCTAAGCTTCTGCCTTCTCTTCCTTTCGAAGTCTCACCTACTACTTCTGAGTGTCTTTTTTTTTCTTTTCCCCTGAGTCCTGATGGAATTGGAATTCAGAGCTCTCTGGTCATCTTGGCTTAACATTTGCCTCTCCGCACAAATTTGTAACTATGAACATCTCTACTGTGTTTTCTGGGTTTGTTGATCGTTTTACATTCATCATTGTTATCAGAGGTCATCTGAGTCCACTTTTAAAAAAATTTTCTTTATTGGGGAATTAATGTTTTACATTTAACAGTAAATATAATAGTTTGTACATGCATAACATTCCCCAGTTTTCCATATAACAATATAGCCCCCACTAGGTCCTCTGTCATCCTTCTTGGACCTGTATTCTCCCCACCCACCCACCCCAGAATCTTTTACTTTGGTGCAATACACCAATTCCAGTTCAGGTTCTGCTTATGTTTTCTTTTCTGATCTTGTTTTTCAACTTAAGTCTGAGAGTGAGATCACCCCATATTCCTCCTTCTGTTTCTGACTTATTTCACTTAACATGAATTTTTCACGGTCCATCCAAGATCGGCTGAAAACGGTGAAGTCACCATTTTTTACAGCTGAGTAGTATTCATATATACCACAACTTGCTCAGCCACTCATTTGTTGTTGGACACTTGGGTTGCTTCCAGGTTTTGGCTATTACAAATTGTGCTGATAAGAACATGTGTGTACACAGATCTTTTTGGATGGGTATATTGGGTTCCTTAGGATATATCCCCAGGAGAGGAATTGCAGGGTCATAGGGTAGGTCCATTTCTAGCCTTCTGAGAGTTCTCCAGACTGTTCTCCACAGAGGTTGGACCAATTGACATTCCCACCAGCAGTGTAGGAGGGTTCCTTTGACCCCCACACCCTCTCCAGCATTTGCTACTGTTACCTTTTCTGATGTATGACATTCTTACAGGAGTGAAGTGGTATCTCATTGTTGTCTTATTTGCATTTCTCTGACAATCAGAGACTTGGAGCATTTTTTCATGTGTTTCTTGGCCTTTTGGATCTCTTCTGTGGTGAATATTCTGTCCATGTCCTCCCACCCTGAGTCCACTTTTTTAGTCCACAAACATTTACTGGTCCTCACTGTCCTGGGTTTTTGGCTTGGTAAACGAAAGTTGTGGTCCTGATAAACAGAAAAGAGTGAGAAGGTGTAAGAATTTGCATTTAATCATGCTGACTTCCCCAGAGGCAGAAATAGGACATCTCAGACAGAAACTTGAAAGTCTCTGGTATACAGTAATTGAGATAATAGGAATGGATGGGGTCCACTTAGTAAGAGTCTCCCATATACAGACACATAAAAAAAAGAGAGTTTGATCAGGACCCCTGCACACACTCTGCTCACCAGCTGTGTACAGTCCCTGACACTACCCTGTGACAGCACCTCCTGGAGGTGTGCAACAGCAGTTGTTCAAGAAGGCTACATCCCTTTTCTTTCTTTTTAGGGATGAGGAGGGACTGGAGTTTCTGAAGGAGCAGAACTGGGAGCTGCCCCTGCAGGACGGTGAGGGCCGCTGGTTCAGGGAGTCTCTGCTATGACCATCAAGCATCGGGTTTGTGTTGTGGGGTGCTGGGCTTTTCTTAGAGCTCTGTCTGCTCTCCAGAACCTCTGTATCAGACCTACCGAGCAGCTGTGCTGTCAGAGGAGCTGTGGGGTGTCAGCGAGGATGGGGCACCCTCACCGGCAAATTCTGGAGAAGCCCCCACCTTCTCACGGCCTCCTGGACCTCGGAACACACTGTGGCAGGAGCTTCCGGCTGTGCGAGCCAGTGGCCTCTTGGAGACCCTCAGCCCCCAGGAGAGGCGCATGCAAGAGGTGGGCGCTCCAGAGGTTGGGTCTGGACCAGAGGGGTAACATGATCTGGGTCTTTTGCATAGAAACTGGGCTTTCTGCTATGCCTGCCCTTCCTCCCCAGAGCCTGTTCGAGGTGGTGACATCTGAGGCCTCCTACCTGCGTTCCCTGAGACTGCTGACTGACACCTTCGTGCTGAGCAAAGCATTGCGGGACACACTTACACCTCGGGATCACCACACCCTGTTTTCCAATGTGCAGCGAGTCCAGGGAGTCAGCGAGCGGTTAGTGGGCCCAGCTGTCTCCCTGTGCCAGGTTTTCAGGGACTTGGGTTCACTTAGTGCCCTGCTCTCCCCTCTAGAACCTAGGTCTGCTCTCTGCTCTCCCTTCATTGCTTGTTCCCCACTTTCTTTTTAAAAATATGTATTTATTTTCCCTTTTGTTGCCCTTATTGTTTTATTGTTGTTATTGATGTCATTGTTGGATAGGACAGAGAGAAATGGAGAGAGGAGGGGAAGACAGAGAGAAAGAGAGACACCTGCAGACCTGCTTCACTGCCTGTTAAGCAACTCCCCTGCAGGTGGGGAGCTGGGGACTCGAACCGGATTTTCACTGGTCCTTGAGCTTTGCGCCATGTGCGCTTAGCCCACTGCGCTACCGACCGACTGCATTGTTCCCCAATTCTTTAGGTTTCTGGGGACACTACTGTCCCGGGTGCGCTCTTCTCCCCACATCAGTGACCTGTGTGATGTGGTGCACGCCCACGCGGTGGGCCCATTCTCCGTGTACGTGGACTATGTGCGGAACCAGCAGTACCAGGAGGAGACCTATAGCCGCCTCATGTGAGTGTCCCCTTCCCCGCCCTTGGGGACCACAGCACTGACTCACGCTGTGTGTGAGGAAAGGGAGCTGAGGAGCACGCGCAGAATCCTGGACAGGGCAGGCTGGAGGGTCAGGGCCTTAAGAAAGACAGACTTTCATGCCTGGGGCTTTCATGTCCCAGGTTCAATCCCCAGCACCACCATAATCCAGAACTGAGCAATGTTCTGGTCTTGATCTCTCTGTGTATTTTGCACATTAAAATAAGCAAATATAATATTAAAAACAGGTGTGGGGCAGATGTAGAACACCCGAGTGAACACACATGTTACCATGAGCAAGCACTTGGATTCAACTCACCAAGTACAGTGGCAAAGCTGCCTGGTGATCATTTTTTTCCCTCTTTCTCTCTCTCTCTTTCATAGATAGGTTAGAGAGAATATGAGAGGGGGGGAAGAGAGGGAGAAAGAAAGACAGACAGCTTGTGAAGCTTCCTTCTCTGCCAGTGGGGAGTGGGGGCTTGAACCTCGGTCCTTATGCATGGTAACGTGTGCACTCAAGTGGGTGCACCACCAACTGGTCGGTCTCTTTCTCTTTCTCTCCCCTTCTCTCAATTTCTCTCTGTCTTGTCTTAGCAAATAAAAAAAACAATTTAAAAAAAAGGACAGTTGCTAGCAACCCAAACCTGTTTTTTTAATTTCAATTTGTTTAATTTATTTTTCCTTTTGTTGCCCTTGTTTTATTGTTGTTGTAATTATTATTGTTATTGTTGTCGTCGTTGTTGGATAGGGCAGAGAGAAATGGAGAGAGGAAGGGAAGACAAAGAGGGGGGGAGAGAGAGACACCTGCAGACCTGCTTCACTGCTCTTGAAGCAACGCCCCTGCAGGTAGGGAGCCAGGGGCTGGAACCGCGATTCTTACGCTGGTCTTTGCGCTTCTTGCCATGTGCACTTAACCCGCTGCGCTACCGCCCGACTCCCAACCTGTTTTTTTTTTTTTTTTTTTTTAACTAGAGCACTGCTCAGCTCTGGCTTATGGTGGTGTGGGGGATTGAACCTGAGACTACAGAGTTGTCAGGCATGAGAATCTGTTTGCATAACCATTATGCTGTCAACCCCCACACCTCCAACCTGTTTTTGCAGGGACACGAACTTGCGCTTCTCTGCGGAGCTGAGGCGCCTGCAGAGCCTCCCGCAGTGTGAGCGGCTTCCCTTGCCATCCTTCCTGCTGCTGCCCTTCCAGCGCATCACCCGGCTCCGAATGCTGTTACAGGTACCCGACCAGACACCCAGCCAGGCTCTGGGGCTTCTTTCTGCTATGCTAACCTCGTAGGTGGACTCTCTGCAGGGACCTGCTTCAGTCACCGTTCCCCATCACCAACACAGAGATCCCTAAAGTGAGGCTCTCCACTTAGGCCCCTTAATTCAGGACACACCAAGCACTAAGTGCAGCATTACCCAGATGTTTCAAGAAAGCAGTCTGGGCGTAGGAAAAGAGTGTGAGTGATTGAGACGTAACTGGCTGGAAGACCTTGGGCAAGACCCTTCTGATTTCTGAATCTGGGGGTGGAGTTGGGTGGGATGGTGGGATGGATCTCTAAGCTGTATGTTGTTTGCCACAGTTTCCCTTCCCAGATGGGGTGATATCACCCCATTCCCAGCCCCCAAGGGTCAAAACTTGATTCACTGGTGAAGGCGGACAGTATCTTAGATATTCCAATAGTTGTGGTACTCCAAAGGGCAGTGATACATAAATTTCATGGGGAGGGGCCTGAGTGGTAGTGCATTGGGTTAAGTGCACATAGCATGAAGTGCAAGGACCAGCTTAAGAATCTGGGTTTTAGGCCCTGGCTCCCCACCTGTGGGGGGGGGTGGGTGGGTGGGTGTCACTTGGTAAGCGGAGAAGCAGGTCTGCAGGTGTCTATCTTTCTCTCCCCTTCTCTGTCTTGCCCTCCTCTCTCGATTTCTCTCTGTCCTATCCAACAACAATAATAGCAACAACAATAATGGAAAAAAGATGGCTGCCAGGAGCAGTGGATTTATAATGCAGGCACCCAACCCCAACAATAACCCCGAAGGCCAAAAAAAAAAATCATGGTGGAAAAAATGATTAGGGGGGAAAAGCCTCTAAAGAGACTTTACTGGATACTGGGGGGGAAAAGTGTTAAGAAACACTTGTGATGGGGGTCGGGCGGTGGCGCAGTGGGTTAAGTGCATGTGGCGCAAAGCGCAGGGACCGGCGTAAGGATCCCAGTTCAAGCCCCCGGCTCCCCACCTGCAGGGGAGTCGCTTCACAGGCAGTGAAGCAGGTCTGCAGGTGTCTATCTTTCTCTCCCCTTCTCTGTCTTCCCCTCCTCTCTCCATTTCTCTCTGTCCTATCCAACAACGAATTGTGTCAACAAGGGCAATAATAATAACCACAACGAAGCTACAACAAGGGCAACAAAAGGGGGAAAAAATGGCTTCCAGGAGCGGTGGATTCATGGTGCAGGCACCGAGCCCAGCAATAACCCTGGAGGAGGGAAAAAAAAAAAAAAAAAGAAACACTTGTGCAAACAAGGCGCAAATATCCGGGTTCTAGCCCCCAGTCCCTACCTCCAGGGAGAAAGCTTTGTGAGCGGTGAAGCAGTGCTGCAGGTGCCTTTCTTTTTCTTTTTTTAAATTTTTTAAAAAATTATATTTATTTATTTTCCTTTTTGTTGTCCTTTTTATTGTTGCTATTGTTATTGATGTTGTCATTGTTGGATAGGACAGAGAGAAATGGAGAGAGGAGAGGAAGAGAAAGATAGACACCTGCAGATTTGCTTCACCACCTGTGAAGTGACTCCCCTGCAGGCAGAGAGCCAGGGACTTGAACCGGGATCCTTAGGCTGGTCCTTGCGCTTTGCTCCATGTGCGCTTAACCCGCTGTGCACCACCCGACTCCCTGCAGGTGCCTTTCTTTCTCTCTCCCTCTATCTTCCCATCCCTCTTGATTTCTGACTGTCTCTGTCCAGTAAATAAACAAATAAAGATAATAATAAAGAGAAACACTTCTATTGCAGAATAAAAACTTCTCCCTAAACCAGGTTGCCCAATGTGGAGCCACAAAGTTAAGTACTCAACTAGATTTATCAGTGTCTTATATCTTTTTTAAATTAATTAATTAGTTTAAAAAATATCTATTTATTCATTTTCCTTTTGTTTTTGCCCTTGTTTTATTGTTGTAGTTATTATTGTTATTAATAGCTTTGTTGTTGGATAGGACAGAGAGAAATGGAGAGAGGAGGGGAAGACAGAGAGGGGGAGAGAAAGATAGACACCTGCAGACCTGCTTCACCACTTGTGAAGCGACTCCCCTGCAGGTGGGGAGCCAGGGGCTTGAACCGGGATCCTCTTGTCGGTCCTTGTGCTTTGTGCCACCTGCACTTAACCGCTGCACTACTGCCCGACTCCCAATGTCTTATATCTTATTCAGCTTTATATATCACCAGTGGACATGATGACAGTGACAACATAATATTAGTTAAACAGCTATTCAGTGCACAGTCCTAGGCATGGTTATAAATGCTATGTATCCATCTAAACTTAAAAACAGTATCTTTGTTTTTAAATTTAACTATTTTTAAAATATTTTATTTATTCATTTAAAATGTTTTATTTATGGGGCTGGGTGGTAGCACAGCAGGTTAAGCACACATGGCACAAAATGCAAGGACCAGCGTATGGATCCCAGTTCGAGCCCCCAGCTCCCCACCTGCAGGGGGGTTGCTTCACAAGTGGCGAAGCAGGTCTGCAGGTGTCTATCTTTCTCTTCTTCCTCTGTCTTCCCCTCCTCTCTCGATTTGTCTCTGTCCTATTCAACAACAGCAACAGCTATAACAACAATAACAATAACAACACAACAAGGGCAACAAAATGAGAAAAATGGCCTCTGGGAGCAGTGGATTCATAGTGCTGGCACCAAGCCCCAGTGATAACCCTGGAGGCAAAAAAAAAAAAAAGAGAGAGAAAATAAAATGTTTTATTTATTTATTGGATAGAGACAGAAACTGAGATGGAAGGAAGAGATAAATAAAGAGAGAGATACCTGTAGCACTACTTTACTGCTTGTGAAACTTCTCTCCTGCAGCTGGGGGCTGGGGACTTGAACCTGAGTCCTTGTGCATGGTGACATGTATGTTCAAATTGTCCTGTGAGTAATCTAAATTCTTTAGAAATATTTTTTTAAAACTTTATAAATTATTGAATCCCCATAGCAATGCTACTGGTTTCTTCTAAAGTTTTTAAAAAATATTTTATTTACTTATTGGGTAGAGACCAAGAGAAATTGAGAGAGAAGGGGAAGGTAGAGAGGAAGAGAGAAAGAGAGATACTTGAACATTGATTCATCACTCATGAAGCTGTCCCCCTGCAGGTGGGGATCAGGGACTTGAACCTGGGTCCTTGAGCATTGTAACATATGCACTCTACCTCATGTGCCACCACCAGGCCATCTGGGTATTGATTGTTCTTTTATTCTCATTTGACAGATGGGAAACTGAGGCTCAGGGAAATAGCATGACTTCCTCAGGGTTAGTCAGATAGTAAGTGGTGATATCCCTTGGCTTTGCTGAGGCTGACCCCCCCACCCCCCGCACATGCTATGAACCTCAAAGTGAATATTTTGCCAAACCCAGCAGAATCATCTGAGCTGCAGCCCCTCTGAATCCCTGGACTGCAAAGCAAGGGGCTCAGTCACTCTTTTTCCTTGTCCCCAGAATATCCTGCACCAGACAGAGGAGGGATCTAGCCGCCAAGAAAATGCCCAGAAGGCCCTGGGTGCCATCAGCAAGGTGGGCAACAGAGATGCTGGGACCAGGGGAGGTGACATGGGGGGGAGGGGTGGAAGGGATTTGAGTGGGTGACCTGGCTCCCCCGAGGCAGATCATCGAGCGTTGCAGTGCTGAGGTGGGACGCATGAAACAGACAGAAGAGCTGATCCGGCTCACGCAGAGGCTGAGATTCCACAAAGTCAAGGTCAGCTCCTGCTCAGACTCCCCACCTTCTCTTTCCCCAAAGTGCTCCCAGAAGGTAATGAGAATGCTTCCTCATTACCTCTTTGCAGGCCCTGCCTCTGGTCTCCTGGTCCCGGCGCCTGGAGTTGCAAGGGGAGCTGACAGAGTTAGGGTGCCGGAAGGGAGGCATGCTTTTCAACTCGCGCCCTCGCTTCACACCCCTTTGCCTGCTTCTGTTTAGTGACTTGCTCCTCATTACTCAACCCAAGAGGTGGGGCCCGGCGAGGGAGGGAGGGAACATGGCAGACGTAGGGGGTGGGGAGGAAGAGAATCTCTGCTTTCCTTTGAATATCCTCTTCCCTGGGCAGTGGGCAGCGACTTCAGGTTCTGGACTATGCCCATCGCTCCCTGGTCCAGGCCCAGCAGGTTCCAGACCCGTCTGGACCCCCTACCTTCCGCCTCTCCCTTCTCAGCAACCACCAGGGCCGTCCCACCCACCGGCTTCTTCAAGCTTCATCCCTGTGAGTTGTGTCTCCTCTAGAAGAACACCCTTGGGACCTGGACTTTTGAGGCCCACTACCCTCCTTTCTATCTCTCTCCTCTTCAGCTCCTGTTTTACCACCAAAAAGGGTCTTCTGGGCCGATTGTGACCTTCTTCTCCCCCAAATCCCCACCAGATCAGACATGCAGCGCTGGCTGGGAGCCTTCCCCACCCCAGGCCCTCTTCCCTGTTGCTCAGACACCATCTATGAGGACTGTGGTGAGTATGCATCAGAGAGGAGGAGGGAAGAAAGAGTGAGTCTTTATATATATATATTTATTTATTTATTCCCTTTTGTCACCCATGTTGCTTTATTATAGTTATTATTGTTGTTATTGATGTTGTCATTGCTGTATAGGATAGAGAGAAATGGAGAGAGGAGGGGAAGACAGAGAGGGGGAGAGGAAGACAGACACCTGCAGACCTGCTTCACCACCTGTGAAGTGACTCCCCTGCAGGTGGGGAGCCGGGGACTTGAACCCAGATCTTTATGCCGGTCCTTGCGCTTTGTGCCACGTGCGCTTAACCCACTGCGCTACCGCCCGACTCCTGAAACAGTGAGTCTTAAGGGAATGTGAGCGAAAAGATAAAAGATTCTGGATCTCTTTCCCTCTCTGTCTCCTCCTCCCTTCTTAATTCCTTTCTGTCTCTATCCAATAATAAATAAAAAAATAAATAAATAATAATAATAAAAGAGTCTGGACCTTAATTTAATGTCATCCACCCTCAATCAGATTGCTCCCAAGAACTGTGTTCAGAGCCTTCTACACCAGTCAAGACAGAAGCACAAAGTCTGGAATCCAGGGCTCCCTTCAAGCATTTGCACAAGAACCCTGAAGGTGGGAGAAATATTTTGTGTATTCATTCAGTAAACACGTATGGGGGGGTTATCACTCACTAATCTAATCACAGTGAACCAAAGACATAGCCATTTCTGTCCTTATAGAGCAGACATTCTAGCAGAGGAAAAATAATAAATAATGAACAAGATACATCAGTAACTTACATAGAGTGCCAGCGAATGACTAAATGGGAAGATGAAAGTGAAATGTAAGGAGGCCAGGAGTCCCAGAATCAGGTAGCTATAGTCCAAAATGGGGTTGAGGTGGACCACATGAGAAGACAACACGTGGGCAATAAATTGGAGGTGAGGAATGTAGGCACACAAAGCTAGAGGTAAGAACCAGTGCCAAAGTCTTGTGGCAGGTGCATTTGAACAACAGTGGGGGTGGGCCCTGTGGCTAGAGAGAGTGAGGGAGAGAAGCAGATGAGATCTTAAGGTCAGTGGGGCTAGATCTTGCCAGTTCTAGGTTCTTGTAACGTCTCTGGGCTCTTACTGTGGGTGAGATGAGCAGTCATTGCAAAGCTTGACAGAGGAATGACTATCTCCCTCCAGTGACCTTATCACCAGGGCTCCTAGTCTTTTTGTCTTGTCTTGTTTTGCTTTAATTGCCACCACGGTTAATGCTTGGTGACTGCACAATGAATCTGCTGCTCCCGGCAGCTGTATTTTTTTCTTTCTTTCTTTTTAGGGAAGAGAGAAATTCAGGGGAGGGAGAGGTAGAGAAGGAGATAGACAGAGAGAGACCTGCAGGGGCTGGGTGATGATGCACCTGGTTGTGCTCACATGTTACAGTGAGCAAGAACCTGGCTTCAAGCCCTCCAGTCCTGGTGAAGCAGGTCTTCTGATGTCTCTCTTTCTCTCCTCCTCTCTATTTATTTTTACCTTCTCTCTCAATTTCTCTGTCCTATTAAAAAAAAAATTGAAAAAATGGCTACAGGAGCAGTGGATTTGTAGTATAGGTGCCGAGCCCCAGCAATAACCCTGGAGGCAAAATAAATAAGTATGAGAGAGAGAGAGAGAGAGGGAGAGACATGGAGAATCTGCAGCACTTGCTTCACCACTGATGAGCTTTCCCTCTGCAGGTGGGGGCTAGGGACTTGAACCTGGGTCCTTGTACATGGCAACATGTGCACTCAGCCAGATGCACCACCATCCCCCCCCCCATCAGTGCTTCAGTCTTCTCCATTGATTCCCACATCCACCATAGCCCTCAGGTATTAGACCTTGTGGCCTGCCCCTTGCCCAGCCCCACTTGGGCCTATCTCTCTTTCCTTCCAGGTTGGCTGAAGGGACTTCCTGGGGCTTTCCCTGCCCAGTTGGTGTGTGAAGTCACAGGAGAACATGAAAGGAGGAAGCACCTTCGACAGCACCAGAGGCTCCTTGAGGCTGTTGGTTCCTCTTCAGGTCCCCCCAGTGTCCCCTCACCCTAATGCAGGGTGGGGAGGGGACACAGGTTGGGACAGCCAGCAGTGTGACAAAGAGAGGAGAAAAGCTCACCCATCCACTGGGGTTGCTGTCAGTGGAAATGCTACCTCTAGAGGCAACTAAGAAGGAAGGAGCCTCAGGACAGGGCAGGCAATGAAAGCAGGGCCCTCAGAGCACAACTTCAGAGGAAGACTGAACATAGCTTGAGACACCACCAGTGGAGCCAGAGGCTTGGTCCAGCCAATGAGTGCTGAGCTGACTGAGGCCCTGGTCAATGAGCATTCCTGCTATGCTCACAGCCAGGACAAGAGGAAGTTAAGCTGATGCAGGTAAAAAGGACAATGTTAGAGAAGAAGTCCAAAGATAAGCTAGCCAAAGGCGATGACCAGCAGCCCATCCAGCCCAAGAAGAAAGGCCCAAGGAACTAGTCATGACCCTTCTCAGTTCTACAGGAATAATTTCCTTGAGCCTGGGAAATGCTAGTTTCCAGTCCTGCAGTGCTTCCTATGTCCTCTCAAGCCATGTCCTCTCTTCTAGGAGAATCCGGAATGTATTTCTTAGAGAATCTGATTGTACATGTGTGTTGATGTTCCAGGAAAGATAACTATGCTAAATGTGTGTGTGAGTGTGTTTCCTCCAAGTTGACTGAGAGCTCAACTTCTTCCCTCATTACTGTTTTTGTCCTTCCCCTTCCCTTCCCTTCCCTTCCCTTCCCTTCCCTTCCCTTCCCTTCCCTTCCCTTCCCTCCCCTCCCCTCCCCTCCCCTCCCCTCCCCTTCCCTTCCCTTCCCTTCTCTGCTCTCCCCTCCCCTTCCTTTCCCTTCTCTTCTCCTTCCTCTCTCCCTCCTTCCTTCCCTTCCCCCTCCTTTTCCTCTTCCCCATCCTTCCTTTCTTTACCAGAGCTCTGCTCATCTTTGGCTTATGGTGATGCAGGGAATTAAACTTGGGGCTTCAGAACCTCAGGCAAGAGAGTCTTTTTGCATAACCATTATGCTACTTAACCCCTGCTCCCCTCTTTTCCTCTGCCACCAGATTTATTGCTGGGACTCAAGCCTGCACAAAGAAAGATCTTAAGGTCTCAATTCATTAGTTCTGGTGGCCATTTTTTCTTTTTCCTTTTTCTCTCTTTCTTTTATTTGATAGGACAGAAAGAAATTAAGGAAGAGGAGGAGGAGGAGGAAGAGAGAGAGAGAGATACCTGCAGTATTGCTTCACTGCTCATGAAGCTTCCTTCCTGCAAGTGGGGACCATGGTAAAGTGTGTGCTTAATTGGGTGTGCTACCTCCAAGACCCTGTGTGGTTTTTCTTATTATTCTCCCTATGAAAGACCAGGATTGAGGTCTGGAGCACAACACACTGGATGTGAATTGGAAGCCAGAGGTCAGAGCTAGAGATGAAAGCCCTGAGTCCTATGTCTTGTAGAGGCAAGGGTTCTATGACAGTTGTTGGATGGTGCTATGAAGCATTCAAGCAGTCCCACAGAGGATCCTGAGGGACTGAAGATGCCCAGAATCTGGGCCCTAAGGTCCTCTGAAACCCCAGACTCATCTCAATTTCCCCAAAGTTTAGTTCCCACAACCCCTGTCTGCATACCTTCCGGCCAGAACTGTAACCAGTGGTCCAGCCTCAGCCTTACATTTTGAACTGGCTCTGAATCTCAGGTTTCGGTGAAGAAATGGTATCTGTGACTCACAGGCCAACTGATGAGACTTCTGTTCTTTCTTGCCTTCATCATCGTCCTCTCAAAGACAAATTGAGACAAACAATAGGGAAAGAGTGAAGAGCCAGAGTTGCTGCCCAAGCCCATCAAAAGCTCCTGCTTCCAGATGTGAAACCTCCCTTGCATGATGTCAAAAGGAGGTGAGGGATGCAGACACTCATTGGCCAAGGAGAGCCCAAGCTGACACAAGGTCTTCTTGGAGTGAGGCTGCCACACCTTCCCTTCAGCTCATAGTGGCAACTTGCCCAGGACAGATAACTATCACTCTGACCATAGGAGGTGTGGCCTCTGGGAGACCACAGGGAGGCCACAGGACTCTGTGAGACTTACAAGGAGAAAGACACTGGCCTCTGGCACATCTGTGACTTTGGACTCACTGAGCACAGTGACTGGCATAAGAAAATCCTTCAATAAACAGTGGCTCTGCATTGTGGCTCTTTGTGGGGGGGGGGGATGTGTGCTTAAAGGAATAATAGTTTCCAGATCTGGGTTCAGATGCTGGGTGGGGCTGGTTGGAAAGGAATTCATAGAGAACAAGTGTCAATTGTTGAGGAAAATGAGACCCGGAGACTAGCTACAAGTCCTCCTGAGGGACCTGAGACAATGATGTTGGGTATAAACCCACATGGTTTTTTATGGATGCTGTGTGGAGAGCTACTGCAGGTCAGGGAAGAAGTAAGGGCAGGGCCAGCTATGGATGAGGTCCTAGTAAATAGTAAAGATGCAATGAGAAAAATGCAGTCTGGGCACTGGTGCAGTGGCTAAAGTATTAGACTTTAAACGAGAGGTCCTGAGTTCAATCCCAGGCAAAATGTGTGCCAGAGTGACACTCTGGTTATCGCTCTATTATTATAAATAAACAAATCTTTAAAAACAATGTAAGAAGGACAAAAGGCCAATTAGTCAGCGTAAAGGTCATTTACTTATCAGCCAAACATCTATGTTTAATTCAGTTCAATCCTGCGCCTGTGTATTGAGAGCTTCGTATGTGCCCAGTACAGTTATGAGATCTGGGGATACAGCATGTGTTCCACCAGATCTGGTTCTGATTATGTAGCAAATTCAATTGCTTTCTATACACTGAGTGAAAAGGGGGTGGGGGGCACAAAACAATTGCTGAAGTCTTGCAAAATAGCTCACTTGGATAGTGCACTGCTTTGCCACACGCACAAATTAGGTTTGAACCCAGCCCCCACTATATTTAAGGAAGCCACAGTGCTTGTAGTCTGCATCTATCGTCTGTCTGTCTGTCTGTATATCTATCTATATCTACCTCTCCCTCTCTTTGCCTTTCTCTCTCTAGCTGGAAAAAAAATGCTTAAAGCAAAAGCAAGATGTGACTGTAAAATTATTTTTTGCTCTTTGAAAAGTAACCCAGAAGATGGCTCTGTAGGTTAAGAATAGGACTTCCAGGCCAAGGTAGATAGCATAGTGGTTATGCAAAGAGACTCTTCTGCCTGAGGCTCCAAAGTCCTGGTTCAATCCCCCACACTACCATAAACCAGAGTTTAGAAGTACTCTGGTTAAAAAAAAAAAAAAAAGGAGGGGGCCATGCAGTGGCTCACCTGGTTAAGCACTCACATTACAATGCATAAGGACCTAGGTTCAAGCCCCTGGTCCCCACCTAAAGGGGGAAAGTTTTGTAAGTGGTGAAGCAGGGCTGCAGATATCTGTCTCTCATTCTCCTTTCCCTTCTCAATTTTTTTCTGTCTCTATCCAATAATAAATAAATAAAATTAGAAAGGGAAAAGGAAAGAGATTGAGACTAAGACCTCCCAGGTTCAATCCCTAGCACTGCATATGCCAGAGAATGCGCTGGTTCTGTCTCTCTCTCCCCTCTCTCGTTAAATAAATCTTGTTTTATTTATTTATTTATTTTTCACCAGAGCACTACTCAGCTCTGGCTTATGGTGGTGTAGGGGATTGAACCTGGGACTTTGGAGCCTCAGGCATAAGAGTCTCTTTGCATAACCATTGCATAACCATTACCCCACCCCAAATCTTGTTTTAATAGTGGGCTGGGAGACAGCACAGTGGTTATGCAAAAGACTGCAATGAGTGTGGCTCCAAGATCTCAGGATTAATCTTCAGCACTATTATAAACCAGAGCTAAACAGTGCTCTAGTCTCTATGTATCTCTCATTAAAAATGATAAGATGGGGCTGGGTGGTGGCACACCTGGTTGAGTGCAAGTGTTACAATGTGCAAGGACCCAGGTTCAAGCCCCTAGTCCCCATCTGCAGGAAAGCTTTGCAAGTAGCATGGTACAAAGTGCCATGAAGATCCAGGTTCGAGCCCCCAGCTCCCACCTACAGGGGAGTCACTTCACAGGCAGTAAAGCAGGTCTGCAGGTGTCTTTCTCTCCCCCTCTCTATCTTCCCCTCCTCTCTCCATTTCTCTCTGTCCTATCCAACAACAACGACATCAATAACCACAACAATGTTAAACAACAAGGGCAAAAAAAAGGGAAAATAAATAAATATTAAAAAAAAATTTTTTTTTTTGCATAACCATTATTCCATTTCACCTATCCAGCCTTCTGTGATACAAAATAAAGGGCTTCTACCTCTACACCACTGGACCCCTTGGTGGGCACAGCTGATTGAGAAGGAAGCAGAGTGAGTTCAGGTTTCACTCGCCTCCTCAGCTATGTGGTGCATGCAGTGCAAATCTGAACTGATATGTGTAGAGACCCTATTGTCAGTCCCCTCCCTTTCTCTCCAGCGCTCTTCTTCCTCCTACCAGTTTACGCTTCTAGGTTTTGACTTGGGTAACATCAAGGCTGATAACGGCTCTGTTTACATGTGCAGCTGTAGTTAAGCTTTCCGTGCTTTGTCTGTCTGTTGATTCTAAGAGCTGACATTCAATTAACAGTGTTTACCTTCTAGACTGTGACTATATAAATATCTTCCATTGCAGAGGCAGTAGTTACCAGGATTATCTTTTTTTGAACTATTTTTATTTACCTTTTGAAAAACAGTGTTTGATGACCTCATAGACTATGAGATACAAGTTATTTATCAGTGACTATAATTAATACCTGTGCACCTATCACCCAACTCAAAGGCCAATAGCCCATATGTATGTATCAGTGTAATCTTCCCTATCTCATCCCCTTGTCTCCCCTGAGAAATAATCACTTACATTTTGTGTTAATCATCCTAGCTTTAAAAAAAATGTTATTGACACCATAATTGTATGTAGGCATAAACAATGTTAAGTTGTGCTTGTTTATGAGTACTATAAAAATGGCATCCTATTTATAGTGTAGTCATCTGGGAATTACATTTTTCAAGAAACCTTGTATTTCCAAAATTCTTGCATGCTGTTCTGTGTTGCTACTAAAACCACTTGTTATGATTGATTAGGAATGTGTAGAAACTCCAGGAAGACTACAGCTGGTCTGAGGGAGGGACCTACAATCAATAGTTTTGCATGACTAATATTCTTAATAGGCAGGCATCGCCATTTCCACACTGGTCCCTCCTCTATTTGGCTTCAAGGGTCAGTCTCCTGACCTGGACACCCTACTGTTGCTGATTGTTCTAGGTATGACACGTGTCCCAACAGGTTCACAGAATGCTTGGACGCGAGCCTGAGAAGTCTTTGCTCTGGTGGCAAAGGTATAAGGCAGCCATCTTGTTTCTCACTGTGTGGACGTGAGGAGAGAAGTAGCATAGAGGGTTAAGCGCAAGGACCAGCATAAGCATCCTAGTTGGAGCCCCTGGCTCCCCACCTGCAGGGGAGTCCCTTCACAGGCGGTGAAGCAAATCTACAGGTATCTGTCTTTCTCTCCGCCTCTTTGTCTTCCCCTCCTCTCTGTCCTATCCAACAACAACAATAATAATAACCATAACAATGATAAAAAAACAACAAGGGCAACAAAAGAGGAAAAAAATGGTCTCCAGGAGCAGTGGATTCGTGGTGCAAGCACTGAGCCCCAACAGTAACCCTGGAGGCAAAAAAAAAAAAACCTTCTTGCCTGAGGCCCTGAGTTCCCAGGTTCAACTCCCAGCACTCACTGACTTGAGCAGTGCTCTTGTAAAACTAAAATAAGGGGGCCAGGTGATGGTGTGCCTGGTTAAGCCCTCACATTACGAAGTTCAAGGATCCAGGTTCAAGCCATCTTCCCCACCTGCAAGGGGAAAGCTTCATGAATTGTGAAGCAGGGCTGCAGGTGTCTCCCTATCACCCTCCCTCTCTATCACCCCCCTCCTTCTCAATTTCTGTCTCTATCCAATAAATAAATAAAGATAATAATAATAATAACTAATAAAAATAAACAAACAATGGAAGGGGCATTTCCCTGGGAATAAGCTCCTTCTCACTCTTATTCTATTAGTAAGAATTTTGGGGTGGGGTGAGTCCAGAGAGCATGCAAAAAGAATAGGAGAGCTAGAGATTACTGTCTTGGCTAAGGGAAGCATCAGTTCACAGTTTTAAACTGGAAATTTGGAGCAAGCTGAAGCTGAGGCCTTGGGCCCCTCCCCCACCTGACCCCCTCTCCCTCCCCCCCCACCAGTATTCCATGACAGTTAGGAGCCCTGTCCTGCTGAATGGGCTGCTCTTTCCCAGGCCCTTTGTTGGCAGATCCTCTGCCTGATGAAAATATTATTATAAGGATGAAGGACAACTGTGTCTAACAAGGGCAGGGGGAGATGGAGTGGAGGATAGAAGGGGAGACAGAATACACAAGATGAGGACAGGGGACTTTAGGGTAGAATTCTCTGGGTCAGGAGGAGAGAGGAATGAGCATCAAAGACCTGCAAAGAAGGGAGAGGGCTGGGATGCAGGATGGGGTGGAAGAGAAGCTGGGTGAAGTCTCCCACCACCTTGGTAACAGTGCCATCCACCATGGTAACAATGTTATCCACCACCGCAGGATCTCCGTGTTGCCCCTGCGATGGAAATTAGTACACAGCTCTCGCTGGAGAGGGCAGCTGTTGGCCTCAGAGCTCAGCCTGGTTGCCTTCATCCTCCTACTGGTCATGGTCTTATCCAAGAAATGGTTGTACCTCTCCAGGTGCCGATTCTACCAGCGTTGGCCCACGAATGTTACCACCAGCATCTACACGTCGATTCATATCATGTCCATGGGGCTCATACATATCTGCAGATCCAAGAGCTGTTTCAACTCAGAAAATGCAAATGGTGAGACTCTCCATTTCCTGCTGTATCCCAGGGCTTCAGTCTGCTTTTGTCACTCACCCCAGGTTCATCGTGTAATGGGAATCGCTGTAAGGCCAATAGAGTCACCAAGTTTTTATTGTGAATGCTCTCTGGTGCATTCAAAGACAGCCACTAGTAGCAAATTTGTTGGGCACCTGATTTTTCCAGACTTAAAAAAAAATAAGCACATTTTGTAATCGTTTCGTGTATGGTTATCCTCAAATTTTTTCATAAAGTATTTTGTGTATTTTAGTCCATTGTTATTTGATTAAAAATTTTTATCTTTATGAGATGTAATAAACCTTTAAAGTCACTGTAGCATTCACTTCATAGATTTATCACCTTTTGCTTGACTATTTTATTTGTTTGTTCTTGCTAGGTTTATTTCTGATTTCATAGCTGAGAAAAAAGAAGCAGTAAGGTTTGCTAATCATGAGTTTTTTCCCCCCCTATGTTTAGTATAGATTCTTTGGTATAGGTTTCCTGAAGTGGGTTTACTGGATCAATGAATGAAATCAAATTATGGTATTTAAGAAGAACTTAAATTTCACAAAGTAGAGGGGCCAGGTGGTGGTGCTCCTGGTTGGGCGAACATGTTCTAACATACAATGACCCGGGTTTGAGTCCCCAGGTTCCCACCTGCAAAGGGAAAGCTTTGTGAGTGGTGAAGCAATATTGCAGGTGTCTCTGTCTCGTTCCCTTCTCTATTCCCTTTCCTTCTTGATTTCTGGCTGCCTCTATCCAATAAATAAAATATTTCACAAAATAGAGATGGGGCGACAATGTAGTGGTTATGCAAATAAGATTTTCATGCCTGAGGCTCTACGATTCAAGGTTCAATTCCCAGGACTATCATAAACCAGAACTGAGTTCTGGTCTCTCTCTCTGTATCTTTCCCTCTGTATCTCTCTGTCATTAAAATAAATAAGATACTTAACAAAGAGTAATTCTAAACTTTTCCACGAAGTATAACAATATGATCTTTATTAACAGTGCATGAGCCATCTTTGCCATCAATAACTGCTATCTTTAAATGTATATTTTTATTTCTAATTAAAAAGTGTTTCACAGTTATTGTGGAAAATGCAGAAAGTTTAAGAAAGAAAAAAAACAAACAACAACAACAACAAAAAAAAAACTAAGGCTATTGAAGTGACTCACTTGGATAGTTGGATAATGGTAGAGTAGGATGATCCAGCCTCCCTTTGAAAAGTGGGGTAGTTCCTACCAGTGCTACTTAATAGTGAGGGCAAGGTTCTGCAGAAACCCTCAGAAGGGCTTTTGATGGTGGGGGTAGATAGCATAACGATTATGCAAAGAGACCCTCATGCCCGAGGCTCCAAAGTTCTGACGAGTTCAAACTCTTGCACCGCCATAAGCCAGAGTTGAGCAATTCTTTTTTTTTTTTAATTTATTTCTTTATTGGGGAATTATTGTTTTACATTCAACAGTAAATACAATAGTTTGTACGTGCATAACATTCCCCAGTTTCCCATTGAACAATACAACCCCCACTATGTCATTTATCATCTTTCATGGACCTGTATTCTCCCCACTCACCCACCCCAGAGTCTTTTACTTTGGTGCAATACGCCAATTCCATTTCAGGTTCTACTTCTGTTTTCTTTTCTGATCTTTTTTTCAACTTCTGCCTGAGAGTGAGATCATCCCATATTCATCCTTCTGTTTCTGACTTATTTCACTCAACATGATTTTTTCAAGGTCCATCCAAGATTGGCTGAAAATGGTGAAGTCACCATTTTTTACAGCTGAGTAGTATTCCATTGTGTATATAGACCACAACTTGAAGAGTTGAGCAATTCTTTCCTCTTTTCCTTTCCTCCCTTCTACTCCCCTCCCTTTCCCTTCCTTTTCTTTTCTTTCTTTCTCTTCTCTTCTCTTTCTCTCTTTTATAAAGATTTTGTTTATTTATCAATGAGAAAGATAGAAGGAAGAGAGAAAGAAAGAACCAGACATCACTCTGGTACATATGCTACCAGGGATTGAACTTGGGACCTCATGCTTGAGAGTCCAGTGCTTTATCTACTGTGCCACCTCCCAACCACTCCTATAATTTCCTTATTTTAAAATATTTATTGTGGGGGAGTCGGGTGGTAGCAGAGGATTAAGCGCAGGTGGTGCAAAGCACAAGGACTGGTGTAAGGATCCGGGTTTGAGGCCCCGGCTCCCCACCTGCAGGGAATCGCTTCACAAGCAGTGAAGCAGGTCTGCAGGTGTCTATCTTTCTCTCCCCCTCTCTGTCTTCCCCTCCTCTCTACATTTCTCTCTGTCCTATCCAACAACAACGACATCAATAACTGCAACAATAAAACAACAAGGACAACAAAAAAGAATAAATAAATATTAAAAGAAAAAAATTATTGTAGGAATCTTAAGGTAGCGCAGCGGGTTAAGCGCATGTGGTGCAAAGCGCAAGGACCAGTGTAAGAATCGCGATTCTAACCCCGGCTCCCCACTGCAGGGGCGTTGCTTCACAGGCTGGTAAAGCAGGTCTGCAGGTGTTTATCTTTCTTTCTCCCTCTCCGTCTTCCCCGCTTCTCTACATTTCTCTCTGTCCTATCTAACGACAACAATAATAAATACCACAATAAAAAGGGCAACAAAAGGGAAAATAAATAAATATTAAAAAATTAAAATAAAAAAAAGATTGTATTTATTTTGTATTGGCACGAGTGTTACTACTGGGGCTCAGCGTCTGCATGCGAATCCATTGCTCCCTGTGGGCATTTCCCTTCCTCTTTCTTTTTCCTTTTCCCTTTTCTTTTTTCTTCCTTCTCTTCTGCATTCTTTTCTTCACTTCTCTTTTTCTTTCCTTTTCCTTTTCTGTTACTTTCTTTCATATACATACACACATATATGTCACTTATCAGAAATGCTGTCGCACAGCACTGTGAGAGAATCTCTTTAACTCTTGTCTTACACTAGATATAATGATTTTATTTATTTTTAAATATTTACTTACTTTTAAAATATTTATGTATTCCCCTTTGTTGCCCTTTGTTGTTTTATTGTTGTAGTTATTATTGTTGTTGTTGGATAGGACAGAAAGAAATGGAGAGAGGAGGGGAAGACAGAGAGGGTGAGAGAAAGACACCTGCAGACCTGCTTCACCACCTGTGAAGCGACTCCCCTGCAGGTGGGGAGCCGGGGGCTCGAACCGGGATCCTTAGGACGGTCCTTGCGTTTTGTGCCACCAGCGCTTAACCTGGTGTGCTACCACCCGACTTCTGATTTTATTTTATTTTTTATTGGGGGGGTTTTAATGGTTTACAGTAAATACACTTGGTACATCTGTAACATTTCTCAGTTTTCTGCAAAACACTCTCACGCCCTGCAGCCTAGGGGTTCCCCCACCACCGTGCACCAGGACCTGCAAGTCCTCCCCCACCCTTGACCGAGTGCTTCACTTTGGTGCCATTCACCAAATGTATGTTATTTTTTTATTGCTACCAGGAGTGTTTTGGAGGCTTGGTGCCTGCACTATGAATCCACTGCTCCCTGGGCCACTTTTTCTTTTCCTTCTTTGTTTCCTTTCTTTCTTTCTTTCTTTTTTTTTTTTTTGGCCTCCAGGGTTACTGCTGGGGCTCAGTGCCTACAGCATGAATCCACTGCTGCCGGAGGTCATTTTTCCCCCTTTTGTTGCCCTTGTTGTTGTAGCCTTGTTGTGGTTATTATTGTTGTTGTTGATGTCGTTCATTGTTGGATAAGGCAGAGAGAAATGGAGAGAGATGGGGAAGACAGAGAGGAGGAGAGAAAGATAGACACCTGTAGACCTGCTTCACTGCCTGTGAAGCGACTCCCCTGCAGGTAAAGATGCTTACGCGGGTCCTTGTGCTTTGCACCATGTGCGCTTAAGCTGGTGCACTACCGCCCAACCCCCACCTTTCTATTTTTATTTACTAGGACAGAGAAACATTGAGAAGGGAGAGGAAAGGAGAGAGGAAGATAGACACTTGTAGACCTTCACCACGCATGAAGCTTCTCCTCTGCAGGTGGGGAGCAAGGGCTCGAACTCTGTGTCTTGTGCATAGTATAAGGTGTGTGCTCAACTGGGTGTGCCACCTCCCAGGCCCCCTCATGATTCTTATTATTTATTTATTTTACCAGAGCACTGCTCAGCTCTGGCTTATGGTGGTACAGGGGATTGAACCTGGGACTTTGAAGCCTTGGGCATAAGTCTCTTTGCATAATCATTATGTTGTCTACCCCACTCCCCCCCTCATTATTTTTATAACTCAGTAGCTTTTTTTCTTTTTATAGAAACAGAAAGACAGAGAGAGAGAGAAAGAAAGAAAGAAAGAGTGGAAAAGACTAAAACACTGAAGCTTCCTTCATTAAAAAAATGTTTTATTTGATAGGGCATAGAGAAATTGAGAGGGGAGATAGAGATAAAAAGAAAAAGAGGCACCTGAAGCCTTGTTTTACTGCTTGTGAAGGTTCCCAACTGCAAGTGGGGACCAGGGGCTTGAACCCAAGTCCTTGTACATGGTAACATGCGCATACAACCCTGTGTGCCATCACCGCCCTCCCAAGCTTCCTTCAGTGTGGTGGAGTCCAGTCTCAAAGCCAGGTTGCACATATACGGCAAAGCAGCATACTATCCAAGTAAGCTATTCCATTCATTGTAATTCAGTAGATTTTTAAAATCACATTTAATTTTCATTGTTTTGTATTGAGCTTCATTTGTTTATTGAACATTCACCTTTCTACTTTTGAAAAGTGCAGTTCAAATCTTCTTTATTTTGAAGTATTAATTTTCATATGGTTGGGGATTATCAGACAATCTCCATATTGAGATTCTGAGAAAAATCAACAAGTGAAAGTGATGTCTTACTGTCGTTTCACACATGCATTTCTTTGGTTATGAATGTGTCTGAACATTTTGATTACATCTGGTGATATCTTGTCTTCTGTGAACACATAGTTCATCCTGTTTTTCTTTGTTTGTTTTTTCATTTTCCTCAGACACTTTTAAGATGTGGACAAATCACCCAATCTTTGGGTTGAGCAAGATAACCTTCCACCTGGCCCTGGGGCTGGGCTTCGTCCTCACTATCTGGTTGCACCTGCCGTACCTACCTGGTTGCCAGAAAATGCCCTCATTTGTCTGGATTGGGACTGTCTTGAGCTTCTGTGAAGGTGCCCCTCAGTTCTAGAAAAGTTCCCTAGCTTCTCCTAACCCACATCTTCCTAAGTCTCTCTCTCTCTTTCTCTCTTTGAGTGGGGTAGTAATTTTGTGGGTGGTGGGTTGTCATTGGCTGAGATTTGAGACCCATCATTTCCCAGTCACTGGAGAGGTAGCAATGGAGGAATTAATTCCCATAAGCCTCTGGGCCAGTGTGCTTCTATGTACTCTAATGGGAGTTAAGGCTTGCGGCTGTGGCTCAGAAGATGAGGGAGAGAGTCTGTATGGGCTTCTTGGGTTAGAATATGATCTCCGTTTCTTACTTTCTAGTTGCCTTCATTTTCTTCACCCTCATATTGTTTCCGATTAATCTCTGGGTCTTCGAGTTGAAGAGGAATTTATCGATCCCCATTGGCTGGAGTTACTTTATTGGTTGGCTGGTGTTTATCCTATATATCAGCTGTGGTGAGTGACATGAAGGGACCTAGGAAGAAGGGGACATGTGTGAGTCAGGGCAGAAAAAGTGTGGGGGGAAGTTCTTAGGGCTTTATTTTCCCTTTGACTTCACTTTGATGTCTACTACTTCTTACTCTCCCATATTCATTGCTTCCATCCTCTCATCTTTCCCAGGCTCTGTCTGCTACTTAAACTATAAACATTTCTGGCGTCTGCTTATGAGTCGTCCCACTGACACCAGTAGATCCAACTTAGAAGACATCTTTTGTTGTAAGGAGCCTGCTTCAAACAACACTGCCCAAAATGAGGAAGTTCAAATTGAGGAAGTCCTGGAGAAAAAGAGAGAGTCTCTGGATTCTGAGGAAATGAAGGCATCTCTGGATCCTGAGGAAATGAAGGAATCTCAGGATCCTGTGAAAATGAAGGCATCTCTGGATCCTGAGGAAATGAAGGAATCTCGGGATCCTGTGGAAATGAAGGCATCTCGGGATCCTGTGGAAATGAAGGCATCTCGGGATCCTGTGGAAATGAAGGCATCTCAGGATCCTGTGGAAATGAAGGCATCTCAGGATCCTGTGGAAATGAAGACATCTCAGGATCCTGCAGAAAGTATGCCATCTCTGAATTAGGAGCAAAAGAAAGCATTTTTTGAACTCCTGAGTCTGAGTTCTGTCTGTTCATCTAAATCTCCTTCCCCACACATTTGAGTTAGTTGGCCCCCATCACTGCAAGGCATTAAAGAGAGAGAATTACAGTTCAGCATTGTGCTACTCATTTCCCTAGTTCCTGCCTTGTCTATAGCATGGGTGAGGTAGGAAAAATGGTTTCCTGTTCATCATATTGTACAGTTTTTTTTTTCCTACCAGAGCACTGTTCAGCTCTGGTTTATGGAGGTCTGGGGGATTGAACCTGGGATGTTGGAGCCTCAGGCATGAGAGAGTGTTTGCATAACCATTATGCTATCTATCCTGCACCCCATAGTCTACAGTTGGTGAGACAATACAGCGACTTGAAGAAGTAGGGAGGGAGAACAAGTTTGTTTCCTAGTTATTTCTGCCTAGCAGCCTTGGTCTCCAAACATACCCAGTCTCTCCTACAGTGCATGCATACACAAAATGACACACACCTTTTGAGAGCTAAACCTCATTGACCTTTTTGATTCATATCCCAACTTTTGTTAGTTAATAAATAGAAAACCGATTTAGTATAGAGATAACATACTTAGCTTCTCTGTGGTAAGAAATTCAAGAGCAAACTGGTCCCCAGGATAAGAGATGGGTTAGCGGTATCTTGCTCTGCATGCCCTTGCGGTAACCCCACTGTGTCCAGCAGGCGACTGAGAGTTATGCCTGGATACCACCCACACCAAACCCAACTCTACTCCACCACCATCTCCATCACATCCTGCTAGCACCTCCACGTCCTCTACCACCACCTCCATCACCAGTTCTTTCTCTTTGACTTCTCCCACCACCCTCAACTTTACCTCCATTATCACCACCTCCACTCATTCCTTCAGCCAACACTGCCACTTCCAGCTCCACACCAATCCCACTCTCTGGCTCACCACTCAAATCTCCCATGCCTTCTATCTTCTGACTGCAGGAATAAAACATACAAAGAGAAAAAATATTAAGAGTCCTAAGTTCCAAAAACAAATTGCACATTTAATTCTTTCTCATGAAAATACATAGCAGTTGATTTGGCAGTGTTGCCAGTGATGACTGAGATTCCAATAGTCTTAACAGAAAAGGTTTCCCAGGAACACACTTATGACACATCTTTGATAAGCAGTATTCTTTTACATGGAGCCAAGATGCCAGTCAACAAAGGAGGAACTCAACTGTGGGGACAAGTTGAGAATGGAATGGATATGTTAAAACAATGTGATATATGTATCCAGGGAGATACCACAGGGGCTTGTGCAGCAGACTTTCATGCCTGAGGTTTAGTGGTTCCAGATTCAATTCCTGGCCATCACCCTAAGCCAGATATGGACAATGCTCTGGCTGTGTGTGTGTGTGTGTGTGTATTTAGAATAATAAATATTTGTGTATGATTAGATTGAACCATATATTACTGTTTTCAGATGCAGAAAGATGAAATATGCTGAGTGTCATTTTTTTTTTTTTTAATGGAGACTGAGAGACAGGGTGAGACCACAACATCTGAGCTTTTTTCAGTGTGGTGGTGGCAGAACTTGAACTTGGGTCTCATCCATAACAAAGAAAATCACTATCCAAGTGAGCTATTTTGCATACCCAATAACTGCTGTTTTAACATTTAAATGTTGGCAATCTCATATGGTTCAATCTAATATATATGACTGATACTTATCTATCACTTTTTTTTTTTTTTTACCAGAACACTGCTCAGCTCTGGCTTATGATGATGCTGGAATCATTGCTGCCTTAAAGTCTCTTTTTATTTTATTTTATTTTTTTACCAGAGAACTGCTCAGCTCTGTCATATAGAGGTATGGGGGATTGAACCTGGGGCTTGAGCCTCAGGCATGAAAGTCTTATTGCACAACCACTATATTATCTCCTCCACTCCCTTGCCAACATTTTGTTGTACTTCCTTTTAATTTTACTTATAGTAGATTTGGAGTAACAATTTTTTTTTCTTCCCTGTGATGCTGGAGATCAAACCCATGCATGTGCCTCTGAGCCACCTTCCTGCCCTATTTATTCATTTTACTTTTAGAGTGAGTGACAGAGAGAAAGAGAGAGAGAGAGAGAACAAAGTATCACTCTATCATGCATAGATGTGGTGCCAATGAGCAAATCCAGAGCTTTACACCAGCAAAACCCTCATTTGTTTTTGTTTGTTTTACCAGAGCACTACTCAGTTCTGGCTCATGGTGGTACCAGGGGTTGCACACAGGATCTTTAGGCAAGAAACTCTTTTCGCATAATCACTATGCTATCTCCCTAGTCCTCATTATGATTTGCATTTCCCCAAGATCTATCTTGTGCTTATTGATTGTTTGTTTACAAGAGAGGAAAGAGAGAGAACCAAAGTATCACCCTGGTACATGTGATGCTGGGGATGGAACTCAGGACTTCATGCTTGAGAGTCCAATGCTTTATCCATTATGCTACTTCTTGGGCTGCCAGAATTTCATTTTTCTTAAGGCTGAATAATCATATATATATATATATATATATATATATATATATATGCAATAATATTTTGTTTACCTATATATTAATTGATGAATATTGGTTGTTTCCACTGTTTAGTGGTTGTGACTAGTGCTGTTAAGAACATTGGTGTCAAATTCATATATATAGATAGAAATATATATTTTTAAGTCAGAGTCTCCTGGAGTCAAAGAGTAGTAGGCTAATTTCCCCCATAGTAGTCATTAGTGTTATTCATCAGATATGTCCAGCTCACTGTGTCCTGGGTATATGCTCAAATTCCACCTTCTTGGGGTGGGGGTGGGGAGGCTGGGCACAGGCACACCGGGTTAAGCATGCAAGCAAAGTGCAAGGACCAGGGCAAGGAACCCAGTTCAAGCCCCCGGATCCCCACCTGCAGGGAGGTCACTTCTCAGGCAGTTAAGCAGGTCTGCAGGTGTCTGTCTTTCTCTCCCCGCCCTCTGTCTTCCCCTCCTCTCTCAATTTCTCTGTCTTATACAATAACAATAACAACAACAATGGAAAAAAGATGGCCACCAGGAGCAATGAATTCATGGTGCTGGCACCAAGCCCCAGCAATAATCCTGGGGAAAAAAAAAATCCACCCTCTGGCTCCCTTGTAATTGGATGTGGTTATATAACCAGTTATAGCCAATATATGACCAATGAATTGTGAGATCTACATCTGAGCTTACAAGTTAAAAAAAATTATTTTGGGGCCTGGTGGTGGTGGCATACCTGGTTGAGTGCACATGTTACAATACGCAAGGACCAAGGTTTAAGCCCCCAGTCCCCACTTGCAGGGGGAAAGCTTTGCAAATGGTGAAGCAGGGCTGCAGGTGTCTGTCTGTCTGTGTCACTCACTATTTACCCCTTCCTCTCAATTTCTGGCTATCTCTATCCAATAAATTAATAAAGATAATTAAAAAAAATTTACAGGCAGGGGTAGATAGCATAATGGTTATGCAAAGAGACTCACATGCCTGAGGCTCCAAAGTCCCAGGTTCAATCCCCGCACCACCATAAGCCAGAGCTGAGCAGTGCTCTGGTGTTTCTCTCTGTGTCTTTCTCTGCATCTCTCTCAAAAATAAAATAAAATACTTAAAAAAATTATTTTACTGGGGAGTTGGGCTGTGCCTCAGTGGGTTAAGCACAGGTGGCACAAAGTACAAGAACCAGTGTAAGGATCCCGGTTCGAGCCCCCGGCTCCCCACGTGCAGGGGAGTCGCTTCACAAGCGGTGAAGCAGGTCTGCAGGTGTCTCTTTCTCTCCCCCTCTCTGTCTTCCCCTCCTCTCTTCATTTCTCTCTGTCCTATCCAACAACAATGACAACAATAATAACTACAACAAGGGCAACAAAAGGGAATAAATAAATAAATAAAATTGTTTTACTAACACACATACACTTTCACATGTAAAAAAGATACAAGGCAAACCAGAATACTACTCCGAAACATGTGAGTCAGAGCAGGAGCTTCAGGTATGGAAACCCTGTGCTCTACCTGCTGAGCTATTGGACCTAAGCATTTAAATACCATTGTAAAATAACTTGGAGATCTCATTCCCTCCCTGTCCTCCTCCTCCCCGACTCCCACCCCTTCCCTAGTAACTAGTGGCTGATCTGTCACCTGGATGCTAGAAGGAGTAAGAGAAAAGGTGGGAGTCAGGCAGTAGCACAGCAGGTTAAGCGCAGATAGTGCCAGTCCCAAGCGCAAGGACCAGTGTAAGGATCCCGGTTTGAGCCCCAGGCTTCCCACCTGCAGGAGAGTCGCTTCACAGGCGGTGAAGCAGGTCTGCACGTGTCTGTCTTTCTCTCCTCCTCTCTGTCTTCCCCTCCCCTCTCCATTTCTCTCTGTCCTATCCAACAACGACAACAATAAAAAGACAACAAGGGCAACAAAAGGGAAGATAAATTAAAAAAAAAAAAAAAGAAAGGACTAGGAGGGGCTGGGTGGTGGTGCACCTGGTTGAGCACACATGTTACAGTGAACAAGGACCCTGGGTTCAAGTCCCCAGTTCCCACCTGCAGGGGAAAGCTTTGTGAGTGGTGAAACAGTGTTGTAGGTGTCTCTCTGTTTCTCTCCCTATCTCCCCCTTCCCTCTTTATTTCTGGCTGTCGCTAGCCAATAAATAAGTAAAGATAATAAAAAATTAAAAAAGATAATTAAAGAAACCACTAGGGAGTTTGCTCCTTTTATTTTGGTACAAATGTACTGAGGAAAGTCCATCTGAGGACACAGTAAGAATGCAGCTGTTTGCAAGTCAGGCTGAGAGCTCTTATCAGAAATCAAATTGGCTGACTCTCTGATCTTGATTTCTAATCTCCAAAACTGAGAAAATTAACTTCTGTTGTTGAAACCACCAGACTATGAGATTTTGTTATGCCAGCTCAAGCAGATTAAGTCATAGTGTGAATGAAACCTTAACTCTGTGATTGCATGCTACTAAGATTTTAGGCTTCTTTACTACTCAGCATAGCCAAGATTGTCCTGAATGACACAACACCTTTGACAAAAGGGAAAAGAAAGGGTGAGGTAGACAGCATAAGGAGTATGCGAAAGACTTTCATACCTCTGAGACTCTGAGGTCCCAGGCTTAGTCCCCCACACCACCATAAACCAGAGCTGAACAGGTTTTGGTTAAAAAAAAAAATGAATGAGGGGAGTCCGAGGATAGCTCAGTGGGTTAAGCGCACGTGGTGCCAAGTGCTTGGACCGATGTAAGGATACTCATTCGAGCCTCCGGCTCCCCAACTGCAGGGGAGTCACTTCACAAGTGGTGAAGCAGGTCTGCAGGTGTCAATCTTTCTCTCCCCCTCTCTGTCTTCCCCTCCTCTCTCCATTTCTCTCTGTCCTATCCAACAATGACAACATCAATAACAACAACTCCTGAGAGTCTAATTCTTTCTCCAATGTGCCACCTTCCAGTCACACAAATAAATCTTAAAGCTCTACAGTAAGAAATTGAGGGGTTAGGTGGTGGCTCACCTGGTAGAGCACACATGTTACTACACACAAGGACCGGGTGTTAAGCCCTTGGCTCCTTCTTGCAGGGGGGAGGCAGTGCTGCAGATGTCTCTCCCTCTATCTCTGTCTCTTTCAGTTAAGGTGATGTCTAGCAGATTTTTCAATGGAAGATCATGCCAAGTCTATTCCCCAGCAAGAAATCTTCTAGTGGTCTGGGCAGTAGTTCATCCAGTAGAGCACAATATACCATGTTTGAGGACCTGAATGGAGCCCCTGTCACCACGTGGGAGCAGCCTACAAAGACAAAGCTTCATGGATAGTGGGGTGATACTGTGGTGTCTTCCTCATTCTGTTTCTCTTTCTCTTCTATCTGAAAAAAAAGGTTTATTGGGAATTGTGGAACTGTGCAGACTAGAAGCCTCAGCAAGGCACTAGCAGAAAGGGAGTGAGGGGGAGCCTTCTAGTACAAAGTAGAAAAGTACAAAGTGAAACTGATAGTACTAGTGAACAACAAATAATCTAGTACAAAGTGGAACTGATAGTACTAGTGAACAACAAATAATCCTTCCAAAGTCAATCCAGGTGACTTGTATGTGGTGCCTCTCTGAACACCTGTTTACAGACTAATTCTGTGTTTTGTGCTCTACTTCAGCATTTAGTACTTCCTGCCATGACTGTTTATTCGATGGCCAGCACATAGCCAGGCTTTTACATTTTGAATGAATGTATGCACATTGTATGGATAAAGGAAAAGCCAAGAATGACCACAGACTGCAACAAGAGTATCTGTGATAAGGAGAGGAAAAGGGTGGGAACTTACAGGTGTCCGGACAGGTTCCACCTTATTTTTTTTCTTTTTTTAAATATTTATTTATTATTTATTTTCCTTTTTGTTGCCCTTGTTGTTTTTTATTATTGTAGTTATTATTGCTGTTGTGGTTGTTATTGTTGTTGGATAGGACAGACAGAAATGGAGAGAGGAGGGTAAGACAGAGAGAGGAGGAGTGTTGGGCAGTATGCCAGCTTCCCCCTACTTACTGCTGCAGTCTGTTTACATAACCACGTTAACTAAGAACCTCCCTGCCTACAGGGCATTGGTTTAATCCCCACTGGTTCACGATGTCTTTTTGCTCTGCCCCCTCTCCTAGTACACCCTGATTTCCACCAGTCTCTTTTCACTCTACCCTCTCTACAGCACATCCTGTTTTCACCCTACTTGGCGAGTATATATATACAGCTGCTTTTCTGAATAAACACACTTGGGATTGCCTTCTGGCTCCGAGAGTCCCAGAGTCTGTCTTCTGTGCTAGCCCTGCACGAGTTCCTGATCCCTCTCCCAACGAAGCATTCTAGGTTGGCTCCAGTTGAGTTCTCTCCAACCCAGAGAGCACTTACTTGGGAAGAAGCAGCCTCAGGCTATCCCAGCAGGGGAGAGAAAGATAGACACCTACAGACCTGCTTCACCACTTATGAAGCAACTTCCCTGCAGGTGGAGGCCGGGGGCTCCAAGCCAGATACTTAACGCCGGTCCTTGTGCTTCGCACTATGTGCGCTTAACCCACTGCGCTACCGCCCAACTCCCAGGTTCCACCCTATTTCAGACAGGTTACTTCAGGGGTGGAAGACAACTGGGTTATCAAGGGTAAATTGAGTTGCATGCTAAGGCAAGATCTTACTGCTCCTTTTTCTTTTTTTTTTCATATTTATTTATTTATTCCCTTTTGTTGCCCTTGTTGTAGTTAAGATTGATATCACTGTTGTTGGATAGGACAGAGAGAAATGAAGAGAGGAAGGGAAGACATAGAGGGGGAGAGAAAGATAGACACCTGCAGACCTGCTTCACCGCTTGTGAAGCGACTCCCCTGCAGGTGGGGAGCCGGGGGCTCGAACCGGGATCCTTATGCCGGTCCTTGCGCTTTGCGCCACCTGCGCTTAACCCGCTGCGCTACCGCCCAACTCCCCTTTTTTCTTGTTCTGTTTAAGACAAGCATTTCCTGCAAATTCAGGAGAAAGGCAAAAAAGAGTTGATGATAAAAAAAATGCTGCCCACTCCAACGCAGGCCCCTTTGCTTTGGTGCAGGACACCACACCCAGTTCAAGGTTCACTTAGTTTCCCTTATTGTCCTTGTTTTTAAATTCCACCTATGAGTGAGTTAATCTGGTATTTGTCCTTCTCTTTTTGGTTATTCACTAAAATCATTAGTACCCCATAAAGTGAAAAAAAAGGGTGGTGGTGGCAGTGCACCTGGTTGAGCACACATATTACAATGTGCAAGGACCTGGGTTCAAGCTTTGCAAGTGGTGCGGTACTACTGTAGGTGTCTGTCTCTCTCCCTCTCTATCTTCTTCCTCTCAATTTCTGGCTGTCTCTATCCAATAAATAAATAAATAAAATAAAAAATAAACATCATGGGGAGTCTGGCGGTAGCACAGCAGGTTAAGCGCACGTGGCACAAAGTGCAAGGACCTGCGTAAGGATCCAGGTTCGAGCCCCCGGCTCCCCACCTACAGGGGAGTAGCTTCACAGGTGGTGAAGCAGGTCTGCAGGTGTCTATCTTTCTCTCCCCCTCTCTGTCTTCCCCTCCTCTCTCCATTTCTCTCTGCCTTATCCAACAATGAACGACATCAGCAACAACAATAATAACCACAACAAGGCTACAACAACAAGGGCAACAAAAGGGGGAAAAATGGCCTCCAGGAGCAGTGGATTCATGCTGTAGGCACTGAGCCCCAGCAGTAACCCTGGAGGCCAAAAAAAAAAAAAAAAGAAAGAAAGGAATCAAAGAAGGAAGGGAAAAAGTGGCCCAGGGAGCAGTGGATTCATAGTGCAGGCACCAAGCCTCCAAAACACTCCTGGTAGCAATAAAAAAATAACATACATTTGGTGAATGGCACCAAAGTGAAGCACTCAGTCAAGGGTGGGGGAGGACTTGCAGGTCCTGGTGCACGGTGGTGGGGGAAGACCTAGGCTGCAGAGGGGGGTGTGTGAGAGTGTTTTGCAGAAAACTGAGAAATGTTACAGATGTACCAAGTGTATTTACTGTAAACCATTAAAAACCCCCCAATAAAAAATAAAATAAAATCGGAAGTCGGGTGGTAGCACACCAGGTTAAGCGCTGGTGGCACAAAACGCAAGGACCGTCCTAAGGATCCTGGTTCGAACCCCGGCTCCCCACCTGCAGGGGAGTCGCTTCACAGGTGGTGAAGCAGGTCTGCAGGTGTCTATCTTTCTCCCCCCTCTCTGTCTTCCCCTCCTCTCTCCATTTCTCTCTGTCCTATCCAACAACGATGACATCAATAACAACAATAACAATAATAACTACAACAATAAAAACAACAAGGGCAATAAAAAGGGAAAATGAATAAATATTTAAATAAATAAAAATTAACATCACGGGAGTTGGGCTGTAACGCAGCGGGTTAAGTGCAGGTGGCGCAAAGCACAAGGGCCGGCATAAGGATCCCAGTTCCAGCTCCACACCTGCAGAGGAGTCGCTTCCCAGGAGGTGAAGCAGGTCTGCAGGTGTCTATCTTTCTCCCCGCCCCCTGTCTTCCCCCATCTCTCTCCATTTCTCTCTGTCTTTTCCAATGACGATGACAACAACAATAATAATTACAACAATAAAACAAGGGCAACAAAAGTATATAAATAAATAAATATTAAAAAAAATAAACATCACAGAAAATTCCAATTTATATATTTTTTGTGCCACGTGTGCTTAACCCGCTGCGCTACCACCCAACTCCCAATTTATATATTTTTTTAAAAAGCACACCGAGAGCAGTGGTGTGTGTATGTGTGTGTGTGTGTCGTCGGGGAGAGCAACAAGCATCTGGTCACTGAAGAACTCACCAAAGTCAGGAGTGAATGACTATGCAAACTCCAAGAAGGAAAGACTCAGCAGAGCTCCTCTACTAACCACTTACCCTGTAATGTTAAGGGAAGTGACTAAATTGAAAAGAAATCTTAGGTCAAAGTTCCAGATGTGGAGAAGTTATTCTGAGCAAGGAGCTGGTCAATAGAAAGGATGTAGAGGTTCAAATGACATAGAACAATAGAATTCTGCAAAAGCAACTCAGAGAAGCAAAAGACAAACTATGGGGATCTAGTACTAAATGGAAAAAGATAAAATCCAGTGGGATCCAAACAAAAAAATAAATAAATAAAAATAGTTAACCTACTGCAAATAGGAGAAGTAGACATAAAACAAACAAGCTTCTAAAAGACAAAGTCTCACATGAAGACGGAAAGTTTACTTTGCCCAGGAAATTCTTATTTCCTGTCCACTTTGTTTGCTTGGAAAACACAGTAGAACAGGCCATCTGGGGAGATTAATTCTGGAGTGAAAATGTCAGAACCTGGGTAAACAAAGATTACAGCCAAGATAACAACAATAAAGAGGAATTATGAACTGAAAAAGAAACCACACAGCTCTATAAATCTAAAGGCTAGAATCCTGAGCAAAATTCAGATGACTCTAAGGGCACTTAATTTTTCAAACAGACACCTAGGAAGGTTTTTTTTTTAATGTTTATTTATTTATTGGATGGAGACAGCCAGAAATTGAGAGTGAGGGGAGGTAGAGAGGGAGAGAGAGGTAGATAGACACCTGCAGCAATGGTTCACTGCTTATGAAGCTTTCCCCCTACAGGTGGGGACAAGGGCCTTGAACCTGGGTCCTGGACTGTAACATGTGCCCTCAAACAGGTGAGCCACCATCTAGTGCTCTCCCATGGTAATTTTTTTTTTTTTTTTGCTTCCAGGGTTATTGCTGGGGCTCGGTGCCTGCACCACAAATCCACTGCTCCTGGAGGTCATTTTTTTCCTTTTGTTGCCCTGGTTGTTTTATCGTTGTTGTAGTTATTATTATCGCTGTTATTGATGTCGTTGTTGTTGGATAGGACAGAGAGAAATGGAGAGAGGACGAGAAGACAGAGAGGAGGAGAAAAAGATAGACACCTGCAGACCTGCTTCAGAGCCTGTGAAGCGACTCCCCTACAGTTGGGGAGCTGGGGGCTCAAACCGGGATCCTTGCACCGGTCCTTGCACTTTGCGCCACGTGCACTTAACCCGCTGCACTACCGCCCGACCACCCATAATTATTTTTTTATTTTTTATATTAATTTATTTTCCCTTTTGTTGCCCTTGTCATTATTGTTGTTGTAGTTATTATTGTTGTCGTCGTTAGATAGGACAGAGAGAAATGGAAAGAGATGGGGAAGACAGAGAAGGGGAAAGAAAGACAGACACCTGCAGACTTGCTTCACCGCTTGTGAAGCGACTCCCCTGCAGGTGGAGAGCCCGGGGCTCGAACCGGGATCCTTTTGCCAGTCCTTGCGCTTTGCGCCACATGTGCTTAACCCGCTGCGCTACTGCCTGACTCCCCACATAATTATTTTTTAACTAGAGCAGTGATTAGCTCTAGTTTAATGGTGCTGCTAGGGATAGAGATTAAGATGCAACTTTCTTTGGTCATCCTGAATCTGGTTCATTTGTCACAGTCCAACTCTGTCGACATCAAAGTCCTAAACCTGAGGTACACAGGTAGGGAAGTTCGTGCCAGTCTGTCCTGGCCCCCAAGACTGACCCTATTGGTCTGTCTCCAAAAAAAAAAATGGTAGTAATGGCATTGCCAAGACAGCCAGTGATGGGAAGGGCCTGAGGATTACAGTGAAACTGACCATCCAGAACAGAAAGGTCTAGACTGAGGTGGTCATGCCTTCTGCCTCTCTGCCTTCACTAAAGTCCTCAGGGAACCACCAAGAGACAGAAAGAAACAGAAAAGCATTAAATCCAGTGTAAATATAACTTCTGATCAAATTGTCAACATTGCCTGACAAATGAGGCAGCAGTCTTTAGCTAGAGAATTCTCTGGAACCATTAAAGAGATCCTAGGGAGTACTCAGTCTGGGTTGATGGCTGCCAGCCCTGTGACATCAACAGAGGTGCTGTGGAATGCCTACATAGTGAAGAACTTCAAAGGATGATGCTTCAATAAAGGATAATTTGTTCCATCAGGTCCCAGAGAGAGAAGAGGAAAAAAAGGAAAGACATTTAGGAGTAGTAGTGGGTATAGGTGTGACTTAGAAAGGAAGAGAAGAGGGAGTCGGGTGGTAGCGCAGTGGATTAAGCGCATGTGGCACAAGGTGCAAGGACCAATGTAAGGATCCCAGTCAAAGGATCCCGGTACAAGTCCCCGGTTCCCCACCTGCAGGGAGGTCGCTTTACAAGTGGTGAAGGAGATCTGCAGGTGTCTTTCTCTCCCCCTCTCTGTCTTCCCCTCCTCTCTCCATTTCTCTCTGTCCTATCCAACAATGACGACATCAATAACTACAACAATAAAACACCAAGGGCAACAA
The DNA here is from genome assembly GCF_950295315.1 of Erinaceus europaeus. NCBI lineage: Eukaryota > Metazoa > Chordata > Mammalia > Eulipotyphla > Erinaceidae > Erinaceus > Erinaceus europaeus. The sequence goes on from NC_080173.1 coordinate 86,737,916, forward strand.
AAGGGAATAAATAAAATATTAAGAAAAAAAAGGGAGGGAGTCCGGTGGTGGCGCAGGGGGTTAAGTGCTCGTGGCGCAAAGCACGAGGACTGGTGTAAGGATCCGGGTTCGAGCGCCCGCCTCCCCACCTGCAGGGGCATCACTTCACAGGTGGTGAAGCAGGTCTGCAAGTGTCTATCTTTCTCTCCCCTTCTCTGTCTTCCCCTCCTCTCTCCATTTCTCTCTGTCCTATCCAACAACAACAATAACATCAATAACCACAAGGGCAGCAAAAGGGAAAATTAAATAAATATTAAAAAATGAAAATTAAAAAATTAAAAAAGAGAAGGCAGGATCATAGAAAAAATGGGCAAAAATATAGATGATAGATAGATGGTTGCATAGATAAATAGGTGGATGAATTATAGATTGTTGTGGAAATAACAGTCAACCCATGTCTATGGCCATGGGAGAACTAGTGCAGTTTGAGATGAATGAAATGGTGACATGGAACTCTGGTGGTTAATTGTTCCCCTGTTATCTTATAAAGTTGTAAACCAATATTAAATCACTAATAATAAAAACTAAATTTAAAAAGTTGACAGAGTAAGAAAACCAGAAAGGGTAATTTGATAATAATAAAAAAAAAGCATCTAAGGGTTTGAGAGCGCATGCCTCCGTGCATGAAGCCCTGAATTCTTGTCAGAGATAACAAGACAAGAACAGAGACGGGCTGGGCGGTGGCGCACCTGGTTGAGCATATATGTTACTAGTGCACAAGGACCCAGGTTCGAGCCTTTGGTCCCCACCTGAAGGGAAAGCTTTGCAAGTGGTGAAGCAGTGCTGCAGGTGTCTCTCTGTGTCTCTTTCTCTCTATTACCCCCTCCCCTCCTGATTTATGGTTGTCTCTATTCGATAAATAAGTAGGATAATTAAAAATATATATTGTCATGTAATATCTTTTAAGGGGGGGCAGGAGGAGATAGCACAATGGTTATGCAAAGAGACTCTCACATCTGAGGCTCCAAAGTCCCAGGTTCAGTCTCCCACACTACCATAAGCCAGAGCTGAGTAATGCACTGGTAAAAAAATTAAAATAACAGTAATAATAATTAAAAAAATAAAAAATAAATTTAAAAAATAGTAGAGACAAGTGGAATACAATAGATGGTGGAGTAACAGTTTGAGCTCTCTCAGTTCTTTTTAATAAAAATTCAGCCTGGGTGGGCTTGGAGGTGGCAATGTGGTCATAGTGTCAAACTCTCAAACAAGAAATTCGATCCCTGGCCTCAGGCTTTGGAGGTGAACACACAACATCCTGGGATCAATCCTAGAAATCATATATATATATTTTAAATCTCCATATTTTAAAACATATCTGAGGTTTCAAATTAATTTCTATAAAGTTTACACAAAACCAGAAATATATGTATATAATATATTTTAAATACCCTCCCACCCTTGGGCCAGACAGTGGTGCAACCAACTGAACACACACATTAGCATGAATGAGAGCCCAGATTCAAGGCCCAGCTCCATCCTCAGGTGGAAAGGTTCATGAGTGGTGAAGCAATTCTTCGGGTATCTCTCTTTCTCACTATCTCCCTCTTCCCTCTCAACTTCTCTCTTTCCTATTAAATAAATATAAAACAAACAACCTTTCCCCCTTATGATTCTAAACACATACACACACACACACACACACACACACTCACTCTACAATTTTCCCCTTAAAATTCTACAAACCCAGGGGCCGGGTGGTGGCGCACCTGGTTGAATGCATGTATTACAATGCTCAGGGACCAAGGTTCAAGCCCCTGGTCCCCACCTGCAGGAGGAAAGCTTTGAGAGTGGTAAAGCAGGGCTGCAGGTGTCTCTCTCCCTCTCTGTCACCCCCTTCCCTCTTGCTTTCTGGCTGTCTCTATCCAATAAATAAAGATAATAATAGTAATAAAATTTACAAACCCAAACCAGTGATTCTGTAAAAGTTAAAGTAACTAAGATTCTGTACAGTGATTGAACCTATACAGTGAGTTTGTAGTTTGGCAACTTTATGATCTGTCGCACTCATGCCCAAAGAGTATGCAAAGTAACTTGGAAGCAAGAGTAATGCTCTGAAGTTCTCAAGTCCTGCCCCTCCCTCTTTCATACTGACATTCCAGTGTATAACCTCCGGAAAAAGAAATATCGGGGTGGGGAAGAGTTCCTTTTCTAGAGTTTGGAAAAGCAGGTTTTATTTCATAACACCAAGGCAGTTCTCATACAGTCTGCTAAGTGGAGAACATTCACTCAAGCATCTATTGTTGAGTGTTGCATCTTCTCTTACTTCCTTAGAAGCGGGAACACAGACCTGATGAGGAGACGAAGGCACTGAGGTTGGGGTGGGGGAAGGGACTCAAAACTATAGAGAGACAGTTTTGACACTACACATGCAACTGAACTGAAAGGAACTTAAAATGAGCAGGTTGAATCATTTCTTGCTTTTCTTTCCTTTTCTTTCTTCCTTCCTTTCTTTTCCTTCTTTTTTCTTTCTTTCTTTCCTTTCTTTCTTTCCTTCCCTTCTTTTCCCTTTCTTTTCCTTTTATCCTTTTCTTTCTTTCATTCGCTTCTTTCCCCTTTCTTCTTTCTTTCCTTCTTTCTTTCTCTCTTTCTTTCTTTCTTTCTTTTTCTTTCTTTCTTTCTCTCTCTCTTTCTTTCTTTCTTTCTTTCTTTCTTTCTTTCTTTCTTTCTTTCTTTCTTTCGATGTGTGTGTGTGTGGGCAGGCTAGAGCACTTCTTAGCTTTGGCTTATGGTGGTGCTGAGGAACAGAACCTGAGACCGCTGAGCCTCAGGCATGAAAATCTGGCATACAGCCACTGTGTTATCTTCCCTGTCCCATCTCTTATTTTTCTACCAGGAAACTAAGTCCCAGAAGGAATAAATGGCTATGAGAGTGCCTACATTAGCTGACAGCCTGAATTTCCCCAGGCCACCACTCACAAAACAAGTACAACCGAACATTTCACATGCCTAGACATAAGGCCGTAACACCAAGCTGCAAAGGCGGTTGGAAGCAAACTGTGGCTCAACTTGGAGATCAGGTTTGATATCAGGTTTAAATCACTAGCCTGTGAATAATGAGAGAAATTCTTGAGCAGGTGAAAGGGGTTGTAAGCACTGACCTTGGACTTAGAAAGACGTGTTTAAATCTTGGGTTGGGCATTAACTTTTCTGAGCATTATTTTCTTCTCTGTAAACAAGGGCAATTAATTTTCTAGGTAACTTTGTCTACTTAAACTATTTTGTTTTCTCCTTCAGCTAAAAACCACTTTGTAGTGAGTATTAAGAAACATAAAGGATTTAAAGTACTCAGAACTGCACAGTGTAATATTTTGAGAAGAGCTTTAATTCCAGAAGATTCTTTAGGTAGGTTGTTTTCCAGTTAAGCAAGGTAAGAAGGACCTGGCCTCGGGGAATGGAAATATGGTACTAGGCAGGGGACTGGGTGGTGCACCACCAGTGTAGCACACGTTACCATGTGCTCCTACCAGGGTTCAAACCAGAACTCACTGCAGTGTGTGTGCAGTGTGTGTGGGGGGGCAGGCTTCATGAATTGTGAAGCAGTGCTTCAAATGTCTTTCTCTCTCCTTCTCTATCTCCTTTTCCCTTTTTAAAATTTCTCTCTGTCCTACCAAATAAAATAACTAAACAAGAAAGGAAAAAAAGGGAGGAAGGAAGGAAAGAAGGAAGGAAGGGAGTTTTTGTTTAAAGTGACCCGATTTGGTGACAGTAATAAAATTAGGAAACACAGAATTGATGATATTGTTTAAACAAAGCCCTCTAGGGGGGCAGGTGGTGACGCACCTGGTAGACCATACAAGTTATAATGCAGAAGGACCCAGGTTCAAGCCCCTAGTTCTCACCTGAAGGGGGAAAGCATCACAGGTGGTGAAGCAGTGTTGCAGGTCTCTCTCTCTCTCTCCCTATCTCCACATCCCTTCAATTTCTGCCTCTATCCAGGACATGAATAAGTAAAATAAAAATAAATATTTTAAAATATTTATTTATTCCCTTTTGTAGCCCCCTTTTTTATTGTTGTCGTAGTTATTATTGATGTGGCTGTTGTTGGATAGGACAGAGGGAAATAGAGGAGGGGAAGACAGAGAGGGAGAGAAAGACAGACACCTGCAGACCTGCTTCACCGGCTGTGAAGCGACTCCCTTTTAGGGGTCTCAAACCGCGATCCTTAAGGCTGGTCCTTGAGTTTTGCGCCATGTGCACTTAACCCACTGTGCTACCACCCAACTCCCAATAAAAATGTTTTTTAAAAACCCTACTGAAAAGGTCTGCTTCCTGGTGCCACAGAAAACAAACTCTTTCACATCAGTTTTTGCATCAGAAAATTAGTTTTATTGCACAATCCAAGGTTGAAGGTTGTTTTTATTTAATTTTTTTATAAAAAGGAAGCATTGACAAAACTATAGGATAAGAGGGGTACAACTTACAACTCCACACAATTCCCACCACCAGAACTCCATATCCCATTCCCTCCGTTGATAGCTTTTCTGTTCTTTAACCCTCTGGGATTATGGACCCAAGGTCACTGTGCAAGGTCTGGCTTCTGTAATTGTTTCCCCATTGAACATGGGCGGGTGTTGACATGTCGATCCATACTCCCAGCCTGTCTCTCTCTTTCCCTAGTAGGGTGGGGTTCTGGGGAAGCTGAGCTCCAGGACATATTGGTGGGGTTGTCTGTCCAGGGAAGTCTGGTGGGCATCCTGCTAGCATCTGGAATCTGGTGACTGAAAAGACAGTTAACATACAAAGCAAAATAAATTGTTCAACAATCATGGAACTAAAAGCTAGAATAGTGCAGATGAAGAGTTGGGGAGTCCTCCATTTTGTAGACATATTTTAGTTATATTTCAAAGGGCCTGTGGCTATACTAGTTTTTTTTTTTTTTTCCCTGAGCCTGAAATCTGATATGCAGGTGGATCCAAGTTATTGTCTGGGGAGATGATGTCATGGCTGGAAAAGGAACAGAAAGCTGGATCAGGGAAGAGAGTAGCTCCCTAATATGGCAAAGGGGTATAAATATTGTTGACTGTAAACCCCCTCGATTTAATGTGATCTAGGGCCCATATTCAGCTTAGGAGTCTATGTGACCTCTCCATCCCTGTAGATCTGAGCTCACATTCTGTGGTCATGAGTAGGAACATTCCAAGCTGCCCCAATATCAGGAGTCATTTTCCTCAGGTGTAGCATAGAGTACATTCTCTACCGTTGTTGATCCAAGTTGAGGGCAAGGTCCTTACGGGGGGCTCACAAAGGGATCTATTTTGTTGTTCCTGATAGAGATGACCGGTAACAATGGAGAGAGGGATTTATTTGAGGTCTAGACCCATCATGTTTGTTTGGGAATCTCAGGACTCTCCTAATAGGGCCCCAGCTGATAGGGTGGCCTGATAGTGACTAAAGAGTCATCATTAAAGTATGCCAGTCTCTTGCCCTTATTCAGCTTTTGCAGTCCTTACTTTGCTAAGGTTAGCTTTGGAGTGAGTGAGAGAGCTGTAATAGGGAAGCAGGTGAGGAGGGTATATAAGTCTAATTAGATACTGTTTCATTAGGAACTTTATACTGACTCACTGCAGACTATTGTCTTTTTTTTTTCCTTTCAGGTATATATTTTGCCCTAATTTATGAATACATGTGAACATATGCTCTATCTCATGGGACCTGGTCTATATCTAGGTTTTGAGACTTTGTTAGGAAGTGAACCACCTGAAATAGAATTAGAGAATCCTATGAAAGACATGCCTGATGTCTCTGGACACAGTCTGAAGTGAAGCATGCTGAGACGGTACTCGTTGTGTTGATTAGGTTAGGATCGGCAGATGTGATATCATTTGGCATGAATTGAGAGAAACATGCTGGAAAGTGAGCCCCACCCTGTTGGTCTGCTTCTAAGACCCCTTCTGCTTTGACCATCACGTTAGGTTCGCCTGCATTGCTTAACACTGCGGTCTATTTACATACTCATTGTTTTGCTTGAGACCCGCCCTGGTTGAATCCCCACTGGTTCTCGTGCTGTTTTCCTTCTCCCCACCCCCCATCCTACGTACTTCCTGTTCCTGACACTTCCTCCTACGTACTTCCTGTTCCTGACACTTCCGTCTCAGGAGACATAAAGGACAGGATTTTCTAATGAATGGGGATTAGATTGATTGCACTGCATTCTCACTCATCAATAAAGACTGAACTGCGTTCCCAGCTCAGCCATGAATCTCTGGTCGTCTGTCTCCTGCCCGCGAAGCTAAGCTAGCCCGGCATATTGGGGCCCAAACAGGGACCGGCGCCACCCTAGAGGTTCCAGGACTGGGGGAAGTATAGGCTCTATAGAGGAAACAGGAGGTTCCTGCTGTCTTAGGGTTAAGAAGACAATAAATAGTTATCGCTATAGTTACATTATTTGGCAGTTGGGTTGACTTTGAAAAATCCCTTTGTTAAGATTTGCTATATCATATGCAACATCACCATAATTTTTGTCCTTTGACATTATTTATATATAGCTATGCCACCGGTTGCTTCTGTTCTCCCTGGTCTAGGCTTTTAAGAGAGTCAACATATCAAAGACTCAGCCTATGGAATACTATGCAGCTATTAAGAACAATGAACCCGACTTTTCTGACTCATCTTGGACAGAGGTAGAAGGAATTGTGTTAAGTGAGCTAAGTCAGAAAGATAAAGATGAGTATGGGATGATCACACTCATCAACCAAAGTTGAGAAAGAAGAACAGAAAGGGAAACTCAAAGCAGGATTTGACTAAATCTGGAGTAGGGCATCCAGTCCTTCTGAGGGCTCAGTTTCAAAAGTATTTAGGAGGCCATTAGGACTGAGGTAAATCTTTTGCCTACACAAGCAAACCAAAAGCTAAGCCAGAATCAACATACTCAGTGGTCCAGAAGGTGGCGTAGTGGATAAAGCTTTAGATGCTCAAACATGAGAGGTCCTGAGTTCAATCCCCAGCAGCACATGTACCAGAGTGATGTCTGCTTCTTTCTCTCTTCCCTCCTATCTTTCTCATGAATAAATATGATTTTTTTAAAAAAGGATCAACACATTAATATCCAAGAAAGTGAAACTTAAAAGAGGTAATTACAAAGGAGCCTATGAAGCTTTCCCAAATAAGGTAGCCACTTAAGCTATAGCCATCAACTCACTGCTTTGCTTTGCTTTGGTGATTTCTCTATGAAACAAAACAGAACAAAACAAAATATGCCTTTGAGGGGGCCGGGTGGTGGTGCACCTGGTAAAGCTCACATATTACAGCACACAAGGACCCAGGTTCAAGGTACCCACCTGCAGGGTGAAAGTTTCACGAGTGGTGAAGCAGTGCTGCAGGTGTCTGTCTCTTTCCCTCTCTATCTCCCCCTCAGTTCTCGATTTCTCTCTGTACCCAATAATAATTAAGTAAATAATTTAAAAGAAATAAGCCAAAAAAAAAAATGCCTCTGAATCCTGTCAGTAAACTTCCACCACTTTTGGTTTTGCGCTGCCCAATTTGAATCTGTTTGCTCACTCTTTTTTTTTTTTTTTAAGATTTTATGTATTATGAGCAAGATAGAAGAGAAAGAACCAAACATCACTCTGTTAGATGTGCTGCCACCAGGGATTGAACTCAGAACCTCATGCTTGAGAGTCCAAAGCCTTATCCACTGCGCCACCTCCTGGACCACAACTGTGCATCATTTTAACTGTTAAGATTGTATTTTTTTTTTGGGGGGGTGATTATGGGCACTAAGGTCTTGTAAGTAGAAGGCTGGTAGTTAGGAGAAAGGTAAGGGAGACTTATATCCAAAAGTTTGGTTGAAATAGACCAGAAGAAACAGTGAAGGATGAGAAAACAAATAAACAAACAACAAAAACCAGCAACCAGGTTCTTAGAAAACAGTATCTCAAAAAAGGGAAAGCAGGGGTTGGGCTGTAGAGCAGTGGTTAAGCGCACATGGCACAAAACTAGAGGACCGGTTAAAGATCCCAGTTTGAGGCCCTGGCTCCCCACCTGCAGGGAAGTCGCTTCACAGGCGGTGAAGCAGGTCTGCAGGTGTCTTTCTCTCCCCCTCTCTGTCTTCTCCTCCTATATTTCTCTCTGTCGTATCCAGTAACAACATCAATAACAACAATAATAACCACAACAGTGATAAAAACAAGGGCAACAAAAAAGGCAAATAAAGAAATAAAATATTAAAAAAAAAAAGGGGGGGGGAGAAGCAAAAATAGCAGTGAGGGAGAAAGAGATGAGTGGCCATAAGTAGGGGAAAACACTAGAGGTCAGTTCATGGAAACGAAAAAGAAGGTGGGAGCGACAGGTGAAGATATTAGAGTGAGGTTCTATGTGTGCGGTCGCGTGGATGGGCAGAGGGGCTGGAGCACTGAGCAGTGTGGCATGCCAGCAGGCATGAATGGGACCTGCCCAGTGGACCTGCTAACCCGCCTCTAGCTCTGTTTTTGGAAAAGAAGATTTGCCCTGGTCCTTTTGGGTGGAAAATGAACTCTACCAAGTTCAGTTCTACTAAGGGAAGTTGTCTAAACAGAGTGAAAACAGTGCCTCTCCCCTCACATCCTCTCACATGCCTCAATAGACTTTTGTGAAGGTAGGGCTATTATTACAGCTCTATTTTATAACTGGTCTTTGAATTCAGGAAATTCATTTATTTTATTTTTCATTATTTTACAGGACAGAGAGACATTGAGGGAGGAAGGGGAGATAGAGTAAAAGAGATGAGTGAAGAGGCCAGTAGCGCAGCGGGTTAAGCGCACATGGCGTGAAGCACAAGGACAGCATCCTCACGTAAGGATCCCAGTTCAAGCCCCTGGCTCCCCACCTGAAAGGGGGTTCGCTTCACAAGTGGTGAAGCAGTTCTGCAGGTGTCTTTCACTCTGTCTTACCCTTCTCTCTCGATTTCTCTCTGTCTTGTCCAACAAGGGCAACAAAATGAGAAAACAATGGCTGCCAGGAGCAGTGGATTCATAGTGCAGGCACTGAGCCCCAGTGATTACCCTGAAGGGGAAGAAGAGGGAGAGGGAGAGAGATACCTGCAACACTGCTTCACTGCTAGTGAAGCTTCTCTCCACAGGTGGGGATTGAGGGCTTGAACCCAGGTCCTTGTGCATTGTAACATGTGCACTCAACTAGATGAGTCACTGCATGGGCCCAATTTATTTATTTTCTCAAGCTACTTTTTTAACATTTATTTTTATTTTACTTTAATGAGACAGAAATACAGAGAGAAAGATGCAAAGACCAGAGCACTGTTCAGCTCTGGTTTATGGTGGTGCAAGGGATTGAACCTGGGACTTTATGGAGCCTCAGGCACAAGAGTCTCTTTGCATAACCACTGTGCTATCTATCCTTGCCCCAATCAACTAATTTTGATCTCAGACTTCAGTCTTCCAGAATGGGGACAATTACTTATTTCTTCCTTTAAATAGGAAATTTATTTATTTTAGAGACAGAGAAATTGAGAGGGGAAAATACGGAGAGAGAAAGGAGTCAGGTGGTGGTGCACTCACTGGGTTAAGCACACATAGTACAAAGTGTAAGGACCAGTGCAAAGATCCCAGTTGAGTCTCCGGCTCCCCACCTTCAGGGAATCCGCCGTCACTTCACATGTGGTGAGGCAGGTCTGCAGGTATCTATATTTCTCTCTCCCCCTCTTCTCTCAGTTTCTCTGTGTCCTATCCAAAAGAGAGAGAGAGAGAACTTGCTGCACTGCTTCACACTATGTGAGGCATTCCCCCTGCAGGTGGGGACTGGGGGCTTGAACCTGGGTCTTTGTGCACTATAATGTGTGCACTCAATCAATGCACTACCATCCAGTCCTGACACAATAATTTCTTTTCTTTTTTTTGCTGGGGCTTGGTGCCAAAACTAGGTCTCTGCTGCTCCTGGCAAGCATTTTTCCCCCTTGAATAGGACAGAAATTGCAAGAGGGATAGGGAGACAGGCATCTGCAGACCTGCTTTGCAGCTTGTGAAGTGTCTCCCCCCACCCCTGCAGGTGGGGAGCTGGGGCTGGAACCCAGGTCCTTGCACTTAGTACTATGTGTGTTTAAGTGGGTGTGCCACTTCCTAGCCCCCAACACAATAATTTCTTTTTTGCCTCCAGGGTTATTGCTGGCACTACAAATCCACTGCTCCTATGGCCTTTTTTTTTTTTTTTTGGATAGGACAAAAAGAAATTGAGGGAGGGGAAGGTAGAGAGGGAGATAGACACCTGCAGACTTGCTTCACTGCTTCTGAAGCTTTCCCCCTGCAGGTAGGGAGCATGGGGAGCATTGAGGCTGGGAGCCGGCACATCAGGTTGAGCATACACGTCACCATGCTCAAGGACCTGGGTTCAAGTCCCCAGTCCCCATGTGCAGGGGGGCACTTCTCTAGTGGTGAAGCAGTGCTACACTCTCCCCCCCACAATTTCTCTCTATATAAACAAAAATAAAATTTCAAGAATCTTTTTAAAAAAATAAATCAAGTTTTCAAATAAGTCTATTTCTTTTTTCCCCGTTTTTATATTACTGGATAAGACAGAAATTGAGGTGCGCCACCACCTGCCCTTTCAAGTAAGTTTATTTCATTTGACAGCCCTAACCTGACTCCAAATCCATTGCTCTCACATTACACTGCAGCTGTCTGATGTACACCAGCCTAACTACCCATTCATTTTCCTGTCATTGGTCTTTGTTTGGGCTATAGAAATGGCCGAGTTGCCAGATGGTGGCCACCTAGGAGAGTGCACACACAATGGCCTGAGGTTATCATCTGCTGCAGTCCCTTGAGAGAAATGAGAGAGAAGGGCAAGATGGGGGGGGAGGGAGATAGAGACACCTGCAGACCTGCTTCACCGCCTGTGAAGCGTCTCCCCTGCAGGTGGGGAGCTGGGGGGTTGAACCAGGATCCTTGCGCTTTGTGCCATATGCACTTAACCGCCTGACTCCTGATATGCAAATTTGTATACAAAATTCTCTTAATTTAGAAAGCAATGGGATAGAGGTAGCATAATGGTACTGCAAAAGACTCACAAGCCTGAGGCTCCGATAGTATGAAGCACAAAGATCCAGGTTCGGGCCCCCGACCCTCCCCCCCCACCAGCTGCAGGGAGGACACTTCACAAGTGAAGGTCTGCAGGTGTTTTTCTCTTCCCTTATCTTCCCTTTCTCAGTGTCTGTCCTAGGCCCCCCCAAAAAAAGTTGGCTGCCAGGCGCAATGGATTCCTAGTGCTGGCAAAAGCTCCGGAAACCTGGGTTCTGGCTTATACAGGGGGATTGAACTTGAGACTTTGGAGCATCAAGCATAACCATTATGCTATCTACCCCCACACTACTTCCTTTTAAAAAATATTTTGTACAAGTGCTGCCAGGGATTGAACTTGGGAACATCATGCTTGAGAACCCAATGCTTTATCCATTGCGCCACCTTCTGGACCACCACCACCACTTCCTTACACAGCATCCCTGTATACTCAATTTTACAATGTTTAACTTACCACTGCTTCGTTAACAAAGGTACAGGACATAGGTTTCAAACTCTCACATGAAGATCGTATCCATCACCAGCAAGAACTCACACAATAGCATCAGTGTTGATAAAGAGCCATGTACAGTCTTAGTGTTGTTCACAACCATCCCATGAGGTTGGCAGTGTCAAGACTGTTACTCTTAGCAGAAAAGGGAACAGGCATCAGGGCAGTCAGAATGGATTTCAGACAGCTCTGTGATATGCTGAGGATGTATGGAAGGATAAAGGACTACAGGACACTCTCCCATGCCAAATTCTACAGAACCATTTATTCATTCAACAAACCCATACTGAATATCTGATGGATTAGACACTCTTGCAGGCCCTAGGAACCTACTGTATTTAAGACCCACCTGGCATCATTCTTGCCTTCGGCTGGTTCAGATCCTTACTCTCAACTATGACCTATGAGAACAGCGACCTTAGGTCAACTATTACACTTTTCTTTTTTTTTTTTTTTTTTTTAAAACCAGAACACTGCTCAGCTCTGGCTTATGGTGGTTTGGGGACTGAGCCAAGGACTTTGGGTCTCAAGCATGAGTCTCTTTGCATAGCCATTATGCTGCCTACCCCTGCCAGCAACTATTGCCTTTTGTTCCAGTAATGAGTTGCTCCTCTGGCTGTTTGTCATCATTTGTAATACCTGACCTGTTAGAGAAACACAACATGCTAAAAAAAAAAAAAAAAACCTGCTTTACATGCCTTAATTCTAACCTACTTTAAAAAAAAAGTTTCAGGGGAGTTGGGTGGTACCGCAGCCGGTTAAGAACACGCAATGCAAAATGCAGGGACCCGCGTTGAGAGTCCTGGTTTGAGTCCCTGGCTCCCCACCTTCAGGGGAGTCACTTCACAAGTGGAGTCACTTCACAAGTGGTGAAGCAGGTCTGCAGGTGTCTTTCTCTCCTCTCTCCATTTCTCTGTCCTATCCAACAACATCACTAACTACAACAATAAAAAACAAGGGCAACAAAAGGGGGAAAAAATATATATATATATAAGTTTCAGGCAGGTTTCGTAATTCCTTATGCATACTAAGAAAAACAATGGCAAAAAAAAATTTTTTTAATGACATACAGCTCAGCTGAAAAGGTAGCCAGTCTCTAGGGCACACTGGATACACTTCTCACTAGACTTTCATCTTTTTTTTTTTAACTTAACTATTTGATAGGACAGAGACTGACAGGGATAGACCAGTAGCACTGATTTACTTCCTGCAGGAACCTGAATCCTATTTGTATGAGCACACATGCTAGTTCAAGGACCAAGTTCAAGGCCTCATTCCCACATGGGAGTGTATTGTATGAACTACTGTGCTACCTTACCTCCCTGGCTGTAACTTTTTAAAATTATCTTTAGGGGTGTTGGGCGGTAGCGCAGCGGGTTAAGCGCACATGGTGCAAAGCACAAGGACCGGTGTAAGGATCTGGGTTCGAGCCCCCGGCTCCCCACCTGAAGGGAAGTCATTTCACAAGCAGTGAAGTAGGTTTGCAAGTGTCTTTCTCTCCCTATCTTCCTCTCTTCTACTGATTTCTGTTCTATCCAACAACGGTATCAATAACAACAATAACTACAACAATAAAACAAGGGCAACAAAAGGGAATAAATAAAATTAAAAAAATATATTTTTATTGGATAGACAGCCAGAAATCCAACTTACGCTTTGCCCTGCAGATGGGGACTGGGGGCTTGAACCTGAGTCCTTGTGCATTAACATGTGCTCAACCAGGTGTGCCACCACCTAGTCCAACATTTTTTAATTTACATTTATTTTTTGCCTAATGAATTCACTGCTCCTGGTGGCCATTTTATTTTTTTTATAGGACAGAGGAGGAAAGACAGACACCTACAGACCCACTTCACCACTTGTGCTTTCCGCTTGCAGGTGAGGACCAGGGCTTGAATCCGGGTCCTTGAGCCACCACCTGGTCCCCAACAGTCCTTCTAAAAGGCTTTTTTTACTTGGAACTTTGGGGTCTCAGGCATGAGTCTACTTGCATAACCGTTATCTACCCTCCACCCTAGAAGGCTTTATAAAACTTATCTTTGGTCATATTCTCAAGTGTGGTTGCCTCATGAAATGACACCAGCTACTGCCAGATCTATTCTGTCTTGTGTCTTGAGTAGAGGAACCCCTGCTCTAAGACAGACTGGAAGATAAGAGGAAGGAGGATGTGGAGACACTCCGAATGTGACCCATGCGAGTATTACACAGAACAGGTAATAGGAGAGCATATAGCTGATGAGAGAAATTCAGCTGGTGGGTGAGGAAAAGATTTGCCGTTAGGAGGTCTGCAGGCCTGGCTTATTTTGCCACTGCCCGAACTGGAATTCATGTATTTCCAAAGCACTCTAGTGGGCTAGGGTTATGCATAAAGGCTACACAAAGAGACTCTCATGCCTGAGGCTCCCAGGTTCAATAACCCGAACCACCATCAGCCAGAGCTGAGCAGTACCCTGGTTAACAAAACAAAACAAGGGAGTCGGGCAGTAGCGCAGTGGGTTAAGCGCAGGTGGCACAAAGCACAAGGACCAGCATCAGGATCCCGTTTCGAGCCCCAGCTCCCCACCTGCAGGGGAATCGCTTCACAGGTGGTGAAGCAGGTCTGCAGGTGTCTATTTTTCTCTCCTTTCCTCTCTCCATTTCTGTCCTATCCAACAACAATGACATCAATAACTATAATAATAAAACAAGGGCAACAAAAGGGAATAAATAAATCAATGTTAAAAAAACACTTTTCTGTCTGAGGTAACAAAGGTGTCAGGTTCAACCCCAGCACCATGATATGCCAGAGCTAAGTGGTACTATGGCTAAACAAACAAAAAAGGGTGCTCTATTTCAACAGCAGTTTCCAATAGTGGGACTAAGCCACAACACAAGGGTGGCAGGCCTCTAGATAGCAGGCCCTTAAAACCCCTGCAAATGAGTACTTCCAAAGCACCACACATGCAAGTGGTTCTTCATTTAGCAGTTTTTAATGAAAGTTGCATATAAAATTGTTTCACTCCTGCATCTTCTCAATGGTTTCTTCCTTATATTTGCCCTTCTCCTTTCCTACTTGGCGAGACTTGGCTTTACGTTCAAGGATCTTCTTGCGGTCTTTGTCGAGTTTTAGTCTAGTGATAACCACCTGCAGGGGAAAAGGCATTTTTATGATTTAACCAAAAACCCTTTCAAGCCTGAGCCACCAAAGGCCCCAGGTTTAATCCCCACCATCACTATAAACCAGAGCTCTAGTAAACAAACACCAAGATACAGGAAGTTTTCAACCCCACTTCCTAAACCCAGTGTGCTATATATATGCCTAGAGATGAAATGATAAACTCAAAGTGACAGACTCACTTGGATAGTGAGACTTAAGATTGTCATGGGCTAACACTGGATCATGCTCGATGGTTCCATGCTGTAACTGATGAGGGAAGTCAGCTGAGAGTAGTGAAACCCCAGTGACAACAAAATCTTTGACCTCTAAGATCCCTCTCCCCACTGTCACCGGTCATCTTCATCAGGAACAACATAATGGACCCCTGTGGGGGCCCCTATAGGACCTTGCCCTCAATGTGGATCAATAATGGTAGGGAATGTTCCACTCTCCGATAAGGGAGGTTGGACATACTCTACTACCCAAGGAAGATGCGTCCTGAAATTAGTGCAGCCTGCAGTGTTCCTAGCCATGACCACAGAATGTGAGCTCAGACCCACAGGGATGCAGAGGTTACACAGGCTCCTGTGCTGAATATGGGCTCCAGATCAAATTGATGGGGTTTACAGTTACCAATATTTATATACTTTCCCCATATCTGGGAGCTACTCTCTTCACTGAGACAGCTTTCTAGTCCTTTTTCCAACTATGACACCCATTTCCCCAGTCAACACCTTGGGTCCACTTACATGTTAGCTGTCAGACTCAGAAAAAATCTAGTCAGGTCATGGGCCCTTTGGAATATACCTAAAATAGTCCTACGAGGCTTTTTCCAAAATGGAGACCCCAAATCTTCCTCTGCAATATTCTTGCTTTTAGGTTCGTGATTAGTCAAGTTTGTTCTGCTTTGTATCTTAATGCTTTTTCAGCCACCAGGTTCCAGATGCTGCCATTTGGAAGCCAACCTGACTTCCTTCCCAGGCAGATGACCTACCAATGCGTACTAGAGCTCCGCCTCCCCAAAGCTCTGTCCCACTAGGGAAAGAGACAGGCTGGGAATATGGATCGACCGACCCATGTTCAGCAGGGAAGCAATTACAGAAACCAGACCTTCCACCTTCTGCACCCCATGATCCTGGGTCCATACTCCCAGAGGAATAAAGAATAGGAAAGCTTTCAAGGGATGGGATTGGATAGAGAGCTGTGGTGGGAATTATACCCCTCTTATCCTATTGTCTTGTCAACATTTCCATTTTGTAAATAAAATATATAATAGCGCAGCGGGTAAAGCGTATGTGGCACAAAGCGCAAGGACCAGCCTAAGGATCCTGGTTCGAGCCCCGGCTCCCCACCTGCAGGGGACTTGCTTCACAGGCAGTAAAGCAGGTCTGCAGGTGTCTTTTATCTTTCTCTCCCCATCTATTTCTCTGTCCTACCCAACAATGATGACATCAATTAAAATTACAACAACAGTAAAAAAACAACAACAACAACAAAAAAAACAAGGGTAATAAAGGGAAAATAAATATTGAGAAGGGAGGGGGAGAGACACCTGCAGCTTGAAGCTGGGTCCTTGTGCATTGTACTATGAACACTTAATTTTACTAGCTAACCAAATTAGAGGTTTCTACAGTATAGTTTAAGAACCGTAAGGCTCTAAGTTACATGTTGCCTCTACATGCTTCCAATTGTCAAACAAGCCCAGGCCTGAGTTCAGCAGATCTAACTGCTTAAATCTTTAAAGAATTTATGGGAAATAGAAATTGAGAAGGAAAGGGGAAACGGAGAGCACTGTTGCACTGCTTGTGAAGCTTCCTCACTCTATGTGGGGACCCAGGGGCTTGAACCCATGTCCTTGGGCATTGTGATGTGAGCTCAACATGACATACCTCCAGACTGTGATCATTCTTGTTCTACAAGAATGTGTGTGTGTGTGTGTGTGTATGTGATAGCAAATGTTATGGAGACTTTCATGCCTGAGGCTTCAAAGTCCCAGGTTCAATCCCCCGCCAAAAGCCAGAGCTGAGTAGTGCTCTGGTAACAACAAAAACAAAAGTGTGTGTGTGTGTGTGTGTGTGTGGGGGGGGGGGTATAGCGATACACTGCAACATAGGTTAGCCCTACAAATTCAGCATGGTGACCAAATTGGAAATTTCTATCATGACACTGTTTTCTAGTTGGAAACAAAGAAAAGCACATCAGAGTGTGGAACAGAGAAAAACGGTGGTGTGGGGTGGGCGTAGCACCTAGGCTGAGGCACACAGGTTGAGTGTAAGGCAGCATACGTAATCTTTAAAAGCAAATGGTGTACACAGGCTTTCATGCCTGAGGCTCAGAAGCCCCAGATTCAATTCCTGGTACCACCAAAAGCTGGAGCTGAGCAGTGTTCTGGTATTAAAAAATCCTGAATGCCTACAAACCAAATGGGTTTGCTAAATGTTTCCTATGCCCAAATTCTGCTCGGTAGACCTAGAACAATCTTCGCAATTCTGGGTAGAGGAGACATTATGATTATGAAAAGATTCTCATGCCAGAGGCTCCAATGCCCCAGAGTCTACCCCCACACACACCACGATAAACCTAAGCTATGTAGTGCATTGGCAAAAAATTACCAAACACCCACAATACTAGCAGTGAATTGCTGGGTGATGCCAACAAGCAGCAAGACTAAAAACATGAGAACAGAGTAAGATACATCAGGACATGGCTGGTGAGGGGATCAGGCCACATCTGATAGGCCACCCTGAGGGTCCAAACATGACACAAGGCAGCAGGCCACTGACAATGGGGGCGTATTTTGATAAATTAAAATGCACAGGCTAGCCAGAGCTAATCTACTCTCAGCCATCTTAAACCCCAAGACAGAGCTGAGAGGAAGGTGACTACTGAGCCCCAAAAAGAGAAGCTGTGTGTCACATACGGCATAAGTTTAAAAACACTCAAAATCAGGGCTTGAGTTCAAGCCCATCTCCACCCGCAGGGAAAAAGCTTCACAAGTAATTAAGTCGTGTTGCAGGTGTCTCCCTCCCTCATTAATTCCTCCATGTGCCTTTTTTTAAGACCAAGAATCAAGGCTGGGGAGACAGCACAATGGTTATGCAAAAAGCTTCTCCCCCAGCCCCACCATAAGCTAGAGGTGAGCAGTGCTGAGTACTGATAGGCTGAAGAATACGATACGTGGGCTGGGGAAACAGCAGCAGCATAACACCAGGACCTGGCTGGTGAGGGAGGTCAGGCCACATACAAGCCACTGACCGTAATAGTTCAGGACAAGTAGCTAATAGGCACCAGACAAGGTTTGATCTCATCTGCTTCAAAACACACTCTGCAGATCTCATTTACTACTTACAGAATCTCAACACACAGGTGAATTGTCAGCCCCGTTTAGTCTAAATAGTCCTACATAGTAATAGTGCCCTATTTCCAAGAGCTGCTCTCATTGTCTGATCACTGACAGATTAAGTTTACAACCTAAGAAAAGGTACAATAAAAATGTCTTGGGAGTCAGGCAGTAGCACAGGTTAAGTGCACATGGCACAAAGCTCAAGGACTGGCGTAAGGATCCAGATTTGAGTCCCCGGCTCCCCACCTTCAGGGGGTTTGCTTCACAAGCGGTGAAGCAGGTCTGCAGGTGTCTGTCCTCTCCATCTCTCTGTCCTATCCAGCAACGACAACAATAAAACAACAAGGGCAACAAAAGGGACTAAATAAATATTTTTAAAAAGTTTTTAAATATCTTTACTTGTTGGATAGGGACAAAAGAGAAATTCAGAGGGGAGGGGAAGATAGAGGGAGAGAGACAGATACCTGAAGCCCTGCTCCACCACTTGGAAAGCTTTCCTCCTGCAGGTGGGGACCGGGGGCTCAAACCTGTGTCCTTGCGCACTGTCATGTGTGCACTTAACCAAGTGCGTCACTATCCAGCCCCCCCAAAACGCATATTTAAGACATTAATCTGAGAAAACCAGCAACTATTCTAGGGGAGTGCCTTGAAAAGAATCTGCTAACCATGGCCACAATGTCCTTGCCCGGACAGCTCTGGAAGGAAGACACCTACCTTGCTGGGGTGGATGCCTACATGGACGGTCGTGCCATTGGCCTTCTCTCGCTGCACTCGCTCGATGTAGATGACGTATTTCTTCCTGTAAACCTGGACTACTTTGCCGATCTGCTGTCCCTTGTAGTGCCCTCGAACAACCTAAATGCAAACGTGAAGTGGGCAGGTTAAACAAACTTAACCTTGTTGAACCAGGAAAAGTGAATAAGCATTCTTCACTCAGATCCACAGAACTTTCCATTGGAGAGTCTATGCAAAGACCTTCGTGCCTGAGGCAAAAGTCCTGGGTTTCATCCCTGTAAGTCACCAGCACTGAGTCATCAGAACTGAGTAGTGCTTTGGTTAAAAAAAAAAAAAAAAGCCAACAAACTTGGGTTTTGGTAGAAAACGAGCCAGTAACTCGTTTGAATTAACTTGTAAATCTACGTATTCCTTAAAGATCAATGTGCATTTCATCGGGAGCACAAGGTGGGCTTGTTATTAGGATCAACCCAGAGTCCCTTCCAAACCGACTGGCAACCTGAACACCACGGGAGCACTCAGCGGGCGCTTCTCAACCCACTTCACTGCTCGGGAGCTGGTTCCATTCTAACCTTATGAAGCACTACTGGTCACACAGGATACCCTTTAAGGTTCATATCATCAACACGAGAGAGGACCAGAGCGTTACTCTGGGCACACGCGACACCTGGGAATTACCCCCAAGACCTCACAGTCCACAGCTCTACGTCCTGATGCCACCTCTCCTGCTGTGACCTTATTCTCTCTTTTTTTTTTTCTTTTTCCCACCGTGGCTGCCGTTAGAGGCCCGGGACAACCGATTTCCACTTAAAAGAGGCACCGTGGTGGATTCAAATGTAGCGCGTACCCTTTTCATTTTTAAAAAACGGTTTTCATTATTGTTTTATTTCTACCAGAGCACTGCTCAGCTCTGGCTTAACGGTGGTACTGGGGATTGAGCCGGGACTCTGGAGCCTCAGGCCCGAGAGTGTCTTTGGTTCATAACCACTGTGCCACCCCCCCCATCCATTCACGCATCTGCCCGACTCTGCAACTCTCCGGGGGGGACGACGTTACGAGACGAACTCGCCTACCTGGGCCGGGGAGACGCGGCACGTACCTGGACTTCGTCGTCCTTGCGGATGGGCATGGAGCGAACGTTGTACTTCTGCCTCAGCTCTTTGGAGAGAGGGGAAGACATGATCTTGCGGCGGATGTGGGACGGCGCATTGAAATGCCTCTTGCGGTTCTTGCTCCGGTCGGAGGTCACGAAGGGGTTGAACTTCATTTTGGCTGAATGAAACGTGTGAAGGGGGTTGAAACCCACAAGACCAACAGAAGTCTCACTCGCAGTTTAGAAACTCTTGACATTGACTCCCATCAAAAAGAAAAAAAAACTGCTCAATTCAACAGTTTATCAACTGGGAATTTTTTTTTTACTTTGCTTTTTTCTTTTTTGATGGCACCCAATGTATTTATTTTATTTTTTTATTTAAGAAAGGATTAACAAAACCATAGGGCAGGAGGGGTACAACTCCACACAATTCCCACCGCCCAATCTCCATATCCCACCCCCTCCCCCGATAGCTTTCCCATTCTCTATCCCTCTGGGAGCATGGACCCAGGGTCATTGAGGGTTGCAGAAGGTGGAAGGTCTGGCTTCTGTAATTGCTTCCCCGCTGAACATGGGCGTTGACTGTCAACTGGGAATTTCAGTCGGCATACGCGCTCATGCAAACAGACTCTCACGCCCAAAGGCCCCAGGTTCGACCCCCAACACCAGAAGCCAGAACCCAGCAGCTCCGCTAATCAGCGAACATGGGGGGAGCGTGCACTGGAGAAAAAGGAAGAACTGAGTTTCCTCTAACACACTCGTTTTAATGTTTACGTTTCTTGCCTAACGCTACCTTAACTCCAGAACTATGTAAAGAACTCGCATCTCCTTTGAAAGCAAAGCAGAGCAAGACCATTCTTCAAGCGTTACACCCCATCTCAGAAAAGAATCACAATGTTACTGCTCTACAGACGTGACAGAGGCGGCCCCGCAAACTCCTATCACCGCCCTCTCCCCACCCCGAACCTGGGGAAAGCTGCAGGGTCCAAAAACGTCTTCCGAATGGCCAACGATGGCCGGAAAAGTTCTGTGATTTTACCAAAATGTTATTTCGAGACCATTGTTTTAAGAAAATGCACTGCTTCGCTCTTGCTCCATCTCTACAGGATCTCTACCATCCAGGTTCCGACCCCCAAGCTCCCTTCCATCTCCCTTCCTCGTATGGAAAACACGGCAAGAACATCATGGCCTCTCTCCCTGGGAACTTCGGCAGAAGACTGGGGTCCTCAGGACCAAGACCCATTATTCCCATGAACGGATGGTGACGGATTCACAAACATTTCCCCAGCCAACACTTACCCGCTGGAGCACCGGCGATGGCCGCAAAACGGAAGAGAACCACACGCTATTTCCGGTTGTGTAAGTTAACAAGAGATATCGCGAGACCCAGTGTGTCTTGCTGAATGAGAGAGGCTCTGAGTTTAAGCGGAAATAGAAAAGCGGGAAATAAATTGATATTAGCGTCACCTGGCGGCTAGGAGAGGAACTGCAAGCAACTACAATGCCTCCCTTGACAGAATCTAGGTGGGGCCTTTTTTTTTTTGCTCTGATTTAGGTATTTGCATGCTCTAGGAAGGGTTCTTCCGCGGCGAGTGGGGGCCGCTTAGGGTCGGACTATCCCGAAGGGCGATAGGAGAGCGGGCGGCGCCCAGCGGCCTCTGGCCTTTCACCCCCAGCCCTGGCTCTCTCAACTTACATGGAAAATGGATTCCAGAAGAATTTAAAGACGGGTGCTGTCTTTCTTGATCTCACAGCAGCCTATGACACGGTCTGGCACCGTGGTCTCCTAGTCAAGATCTCAAGATGCCTGCCTCCATGGGTGGCCAACACTATATCGTTTCTTCTCCAAAACAGAAGATTCCGGGTGCATCTGGGTGACAAGTCTAACAGATGGAGACTTGTCTCAAGTGGCCTCCCCCAGGGCTCTGTTCTGACTCCTATGCTATTTAATATTTACATCAATGACCTCCCAGAAACTTCTTCAAGGAAGTTCATCTACGCCGATGACATCTGCTGTGCAACTCAGGCATCCAAGTTCGACATCCTCGAGGAAACACTCACGAAAGACATGTCTCTGATATCTGATTACTGTAAAAAAAGGCGACTAATCCCTAGCACTGAAAAAACGGTATCATCTGTTTTCCATCTACACCATGCCTCAGCCTCGCGTGAGCTTAATGTGCAGCTTGGCGATACGAGAATCCGGCATGAAGCCCAGCCAGTCTATCTTGGCGTTACTCTCGATCGCACTCTGTCATTTCACGAACATCTCAGTGAGCTTAATGTGCAGCTTGGCGATACGAGAATCCGGCATGAAGCCCAGCCAGTCTATCTTGGCGTTACTCTCGATCGCACTCTGTCATTTCACGAACATCTCATAAAAACTGCAGCAAAGGTGGGCGCGAGGAATCACATCATTGCAAGACTGGCCAGCTCCTCATGGGGCGCGAGCGCTTCCACACTACGATCATCCTCTCTGGCATTATGCTATTCCACTGCAGAATACTGTGCCCCGGTATGGTTCCGTAGCCCCCATGTCCACTTGGTCGATTCCAAATTATATTCCTCCATGAGGATAATTTCTGGAACCATCCGTTCCACCCCGGTCCCATGGCTGCCAGTTCTTAGCAACATCACCCCGCCAGATGTTCGTCGGGATGCGGCATCATCTAAGTTCATTTCCCACGTCTACGCTCTACCGGACCTGCCAATATACGCGGATATCTTCACCCACCCTGTCCAACGCTTGACGTCTCGTCACCCAATCTGGTCCCCTACGCCTACAATGAACTTCTCTGTTCCAGACTCTTGGAAACAGAGTTGGCAGTCAGCTGAGGTAAAGAACAAACACCTCATCACAGACCCCTGCAAGTGTCAACCCGGCTTTGACCTAGCACGTTATGATCGGGCCCTCCTCAATCGCTATCGAACAGGCCATGGCCGGCGCGCCGCTATGTTCCATCGCTGGGGAGCCAGAGACGACCCGAATTGCCCCTGCGGCTCCAGACAGACTATGACCCACATAGTCAACGACTGCCACCTCTCCAGATTCAAAGGAGGTCTCGAAACTTTACATCAGGCTCAACCTGACGCTGTTGACTGGCTACGGAAGAAGGGCAAACGCTAGAAGAAGAAGAACCCCCAGCCCTCGGGAGGCCCATGAGCTGCATTTCCTTTTGGCCCCCAGGTGGCGCTAGGAGGGCGCCTGCGTCTCCTGTCCTGTTCTGTCGGGACAGCGCGGACTCCGCCAGGCTGGGGGCGTGGGCGGCGAGTGTGCGGTTAACCGGAGTGTGCGCCCGCCCCCCGCCCCCAGCATCTTTCTCGCCCCCCGCCGCACGCCGGGCCGTGGGTTGGTTTCTGCCGAATGTGAATAATACACGTGTCACGCCAACGGAACGCACCCACTTCGTAATGATCGGAGCTGTAAACGACACAGTTCTTGACGCCTTAGTCCACCGAGTACTCTGATGGGGACACGGAGCCACAGGGAGTGAGAGCGATCTGCAAGGTTGGGGCCGGTGGCATAGCTCACTCGGGCAGTGCGCTGCGTTGCTGTGTCCGACCCGGGTTTGAGTCCAGCCCCCGCTGCGCTGCAGGAAGCTTGGACTCTCTTTGCCGTCTCTGTAACTTGATGAAGAGGAATGGGAATGCGGAGTGTGGGGGAGATGCCATCATGGTTATGCAGAAAGACTTTTCTGCCTGAGGCTTTGAAATCCCAGGTTCAATCCCCTGTCTCACCATAAACTAGAGTTGAGCAACGGTTTAAAAAAAAAAAAAAAGGAGGAGAAGGAGAAGGACAGGGGAAAGGGAGGTTATACAGAACGGACAGGTTGTGTAGATGGAGCCCATGCAGGTTCCCAGCCTCTCTGGCATCTGTAAAAATAGTCTCAACTGGGAGTCGGGCGGTAGCGCAGCGGGTTAAGCGCAGGTGGCACAAAGCACAAGGACCGGCGTAAGGATCCCGGTTCGAGCCCCTGGCTCCCCACCTGCAGGGGAGTCGCTTCACAGGCGGTGAAGCAGGTCTGCAGGTGTCTCTCTTTCTCTCCCCCTCTCTGTCTTCCCCTCCTCTCTCCATTTCTCTCTGTCCTGTCTAATGACGACATCAATAACAACAACGATAACTACTACAACAATGAAAAAGCAGCAAGGGCAACAAAAGGGAAAATAAGTAAAATTTTTTTTAAAGTCTCAACTGTGGGAATTCATTGAGTAAAGTGAAAGAATGAGAGACCAGAACACAATCAACAAAGACCATGAGCTTTTGTGATTTAAACATAGTTGTGGTTCTCAAATGCTGTAAAAGGAACAGCCCCAGATACTAGCCCCAATATTTAAAAGTTCAGTGAAAAAAATTTATTTTTCTCTATCCTTTTTTTTTTTTGAGAGACTACTTATGAAGGAAAGAGTTTCACATGAGGCAGAACGAAGCCAAGAACACCTCTTTAGTACATGTGGTGCTGGAAACTGAACCAGGTACCTCAGGCACTCAAGTGTCATGCTCTACCATTAAGCTATCTATCTCCCCAGCCCAGATATGGAGCGTTTGGTTTGCTTGGGTGGTAGGCTAGGGGGAGAGTCAGCCCTGAAAAGGACACTTGAACTACAAAGTGAAATAGAATCAACTGTTTCTGACTTCTGGAAGCTCCTTATGGAAAAGGAGAAATAAATAACAAAATCAATTATCACAAGGGCCTCAGGAAACATGTGCACTGAGCCCTGAGTCAGAGTGCTTCTAGGGTTCCAGAATAGAGTGTTCTGGGGGGTCAGGGAAGACTTCTGGGGGGGTGTGTGGGCGGGTCACCTTTGACTGAGCTGTTGTTTTAGGTGGGGGGGAGGAAGAGAAAGCGACTACAGTATCCAGTACAGAAGCGTCCTTACTGCAGTCGGGGCTCTGCTCAAACCTGGGTCATACAAGTGACACCAGTCAAAGGAGCTATTTCACCAGCCTGACTGAATTTTAAAGAATGTTATAATCAGCTTCAGGAGACAGTGGGGACACTTTGAGGGGAGGGATGGAGGTGTGAAGCAGCGTGATACACTGCCTCAAAGAGCCAGAGCCCAGATGAGTTTGGTCTGGATGCTCAAAGCCACAGAGAGCCGCTGGAGGGTCTGTCTTCCTTGCTGTTCTTCACAAGTCTCTCCCCTCTTTACTGTCTTTACTAGCTTCCCAAACCCCTCCTTCATCAGGCCCCCACTCCCACCATTTTAACTTTCTTTTTTTTCCTTTTCTTTCTTTTTTTTTTTAATATTTTATTTATTCCCTTTTGTTGCCCTTGTTGTTTTATTGTTGTAGTTGTTGTTGGATAGGACAGAGAGAAATGTAGAGAGGAGGGGAAGACAGAAAGGGGGATAGAAAGATAGACACCTGCAGACCTGCTTCACTGCTTGTGAAGCGACTCCCCTGCAGGAGGGGAGCCGGGGTTCGAACTGGGACCCTTACGTCAGTCCTTGGGCTTTGCGCCACCTGCACTTAACCCGCTGCACTACAGCCTGACTCCCTTTTTTTTCTTTTCTCTCTCTTTTTTTTTTCCCCTCCACGGTTATTGCTGGGCTTGGTGCCTGAATCCATGAATCCACCGCTCCTGGACGCCATTTTTTCCCCCTTTTGTTGTCCTTGTTGCCAGAGCCTCGTTGTGGTTATTATTATTGCCATTGTTGATGTTGTTCATTGTTGGATAGGACAGAGAGAAATGGAGAGAGGAGGGGAAGACAGAGAGGGGGAGAGAAAGAGAGACACCTGCAGACCTGCTTCGCTGCCTGTAAAGTGACTCCCCTGCAGGTGGGGAGCCACCAGCTCGAACTGGGATCCTTACCATCTTAACTTTATACAAAGGCCCTGTCTGTTTTCTCAGCCTCCCCATCATTTTCAGCTATCACCCTCCCTCCACCCAGCGCTGAGTCACTCACACTGAATGTTCACCCCACCAGACTGTATAACCACTGTAAACAGTATAAAGATTGACGGGCTACAAGTAGTATGCAGATACAATTTACTGGTAGCCTAGTTTTATAGTCTGTTTATTTTTGTTAGTGTCTGCTGGGCGGCTTGGTTCCACCCTGTATGATCCTCTGGCAGCCTCACCCTAGCCACCTCCTCCCTCTCACTCCCTCCTTCCCCCATCACTCTCTTCCTTTCATTCATTGCATTTAAGTGATTTGAAAAGTGACATTTTGTATTTATCTATTTATGACACAGAGGGACCAGAGACCACATGCTTGAGGGTCCAATATTGTATCTACTGAGCCACCTCCTGGCCGCTTATTTTTAAAGTTTTATTTATTTATTAATGAGAGAAAAGCAGAAACAGGTCTAGTGAAACTCCTCACTTGACTAACGTGGTGCTTTGTCATGTGTGGGACCCAGATTTGAGCCCAAACCCACCACCACGTTGAAGGAAACTCTGGTGCTGTGGTGTCTCTCTCTTTCTTTCTCCTCTAGGGGAAGGGAGAGGGGAAGAAGAAGAGTGGAACATGTGCGATTGATGCTGGGAAGTCAAACTCCGGATCTCACGCCTGATAGTCCAGTACTTTCTCCACAGTGCTGACTCCCAGGCTGCTTTAATGTATTAACAATACATTTGCTTATTATGAGAGAGAAAGAGAGAGAGAATGAAAGAGGAGGGAGGGAAAGAGAGAAAAAGAAGCAGAGTACAACTTAGCTGTTATATAAGGTGGTGCTGGGGATTGACTCTGCCGCTTCTGGGGCCTCAAGTGTGGGAGTTGGTGCTCTAACAGGCCGCGCTGTCTCCCCGGATCCCAGAAGGATCTGTCACACTGTCTCCTTCAGGCCAGTTTGAATCTTTTTATTTTTTTAAATTTTTATTTATTTATTCCCTTTTGTTGCCCTTGTTGTTTTATTGCTGTAGTTACTGTTGTTGTTATTGATGTCTTCGTTGTTGGATAGGACAGAGAGAAATGGAGAGAGGAGGGGAAGACAGAGAGGGGGAGAGAAAGACAGACCTGCAGGCCTGCTTCACCGCCTGTGAAGCGACTCCCCTGCAGGTGGGGAGCCGGGCTCGAACCGGGATCCTTACGCAGGTTCTTGCGCTTTGTGCCTTGTGTGCTTAACCCACTGCGCTACTGCCCGACTCCCTGAAGCTAGTCTTTAAGAAGCCACAAGGCACACCAAAGCCTGTCTCCAGATTCCACACCTAAGTTACTTGTGTGAAAATTTTTCTCCAGACTCCAAATCATACTATTATTGTTGTTGTTCATTTAGTCACTTGTGCATTCTTTAAATACTTATATAATTATTGTTATTGTGGCTTCTCTGCTTTGGAATGACTGACATTTTTCAGACAGAGAGAAACAGAGAGGTTTCTCAGAGAAACAGACACCACACCTTCCTCTAGTGTGCTACATGCTGACTGTGACTGTCATACTCACGGCAAAGGAACACTCCTCTGATGAGCTATTTGCCAGCTTCAGCTGACTCTTACTCTTTGTAAGATTCACGGATATATCATGATCAGTAAGATCGAAGTCCCCAGGGGAGTCGGGCAGTGGTGCAATGGGTTAAGTGCACGTGGTGCAAAGTGCAAGGACCGGAGGGAGGATCCCGTTCGACCCCCCCCCCACACAGGGGAGTCGCTTCACAAGCGGTGAAGCAGGTCTGCAGGTGTCTGTCTTTCTTTCACCCTCTCTGTCTTCCCCTCCTCTCTCCGTTTCTCTCAGTCCTATCCAACAACAATGACATCAATAACCACAACAATGTTAAACAACAAGGGCAACAAAAGGGAAAATAAATAAATAAATAAATATATATATATAATCGAAGTCCCCCTCAAGGAGCACATTGTTGAGAAGAAGACAGTTATCAACAAATATGAATATTAAGTGTTCCCAGAAGGTGATGGAGTGCAGACAGTTGTAACTGTTAGGGGATGGGAAGTCATCATAGGTAAACTTTCAAGTGTTTCTAGATCAGTCTCCAGCAACACCATAAGCCAGAGCTGAGCAGTGTGCTGGTAACAAACAACAACAAAAATACAACCTTCTAGAAAGCTAGGGGTAGGTATTTTCTCAGTAGACAAGGGGGAAGCATGTTCCTGGTAAAAAGTCTCACAGGGAGTCAGGCGGTAGCACAGTGGGATAAGTGCACGTGGCACACAAGCACAAGGACCGGCATAAGGATCCCGGTTCGAGCCCCCGACTCCCCACCTGCAGGGGAGTCGCTTCACAGGCGGTGAAGCAGGTCTGCAGGTGTCTATCTTTCTCTCCCCCTCTCTGTCTTCCCCTCCTCTCTCCATTTCTCTCTGTCCTATCCAACAACATCAACAACAATAACTATAACAACAATAAAACAACAAGAGCAACAAAAGGGAAAATAAAAAAATTTAAAAAAAAAAGAATCTCACAAAGGGGGTGGGTGGTAGTGCACTGGGTTAAGTGCACATATTACTATGTCAAGGATCTGTGCAAGGACCAGGGTTCAAGCCCCCAGCTCCCCATCTGCAGAGGAGATGCTTCACAAGTGGTGAGGCAGGTCTGCAGGTATCTATCTTTCTCTTTCCCTCTCCCCCCACCCACCTCCTTTCTCAATTTCTCTCTGTCCTATCCAATAAAATGGCAAAATGGCCACCAGTAACAGTGGATTCATAATGCATGCAACGAGCCCCAACGGTAACCCTGGAGGCAGAGAGAGAGAGAGAGAGAGAGACTTACAAGTGAAAGCCCAGAGACTTGTCTAGCATTGCTTGTGGAACTGCAAGTAATTCTTGAGAATTAGTTGTGATAGTTTGTTCTGAGTTTCCTGCTTGTTTTTTTATTTTTGTAATTAAAAAATTTAAAACATGTATTAATATATAAATGAGAGAGAAAGACCCAGGAAGAGATCTGAGCACAGCTCAGGTTTGTGACGGTGCAAGGGATTGAACCTGGGACTTTAGAGCCTTAGGCATGAGCGTCTCTTTGCAGAACCACTGTTATCTCCCTTGCCCTGTTTTTTGTTTGTTTTGTTTTGATCAACAGAGACAGAGAGGCAGAGAAAAGATAGCAAGAGAGAGAGAAAATATTACCAGTTTCCTTTAATGCTTCAATGTAGTGAGGGCTGGGCTCAAACCTGGACCACACATGTGGCAAAACTATGTAGTATGCAAATGAGCTATTTCACCGGCCCTAGGAATGTTTATTTTGTTTCTTTTTATTTTATTTTATTTTTTATACCAGAGCACTGCTCATCTCTGGCTAGTTGTTGGTGCAGGGGATTGAACCTGGTACCTCAGAACCTCAGACATGCGAATTTCTTTGCATAACCATTAAGCTATCTACCCCTGCCCCTCTTTTTATAGTTTTTAAAAAGTATTTTTATTTATTTATTATTATTGTGTAGAGACAGAAAGGAATTGAGATGGGAGGGGAAGATAGGGAAAGAGAGAGAGAGACTCCAGGAACCCTGCTTTACTATATATAAAACTTTCCCCCTGCAGGCAGAGACCAGGGGCTTGAACCTGGGTCCTTGTGCACTGTAATGTGTGTGCTTAACCAGGTACGCCACTGCCTGGCTCTGGAATGTTTATTTTGTACCCACCCCCTAAAGTCAAAAGGAGAGGTGAAGAGAGTGGCAAAGCCATCTGTCTGTGAGGGAGCTGTGGGCTTAATTCAGGAGAGAAATCCTGGGGGTGAGGGTAGACAGCATAACGGTTATGCAAACAGACTCTCATGCCTGAGGCTCCCAAGTCCTAGGTTCAGTCTCTCACACCACCATATACCAGAACTGAGCAGTGCTCTGGTAAACAAAAACAAAACATTCTGGGATAGTATCTCAGGGAGACAGGGACCTCTAAAGTCCATGCTTAGGCTCCTGGCAAGCCTGACCCAGGGTTCACCAGCAACGTATGGATCCTATAGCTTGTTGTGTAGTCCTACATTGTGCGAGCATAAGGGTTAAAAGTTATTGGGATGGGGGCTGGGGGAATAGCACAGTGTTTTTGCATAAAACTTTTCTGCCTGAGGCTGGAGGTCCCAGGCTCAAACTCTGGCACTAACATAAACTAGAACTATATACATATAGTGATAGAAGTTGGTAGCCAGGAGGGATGTCTCTGGACAAAGGAAGAAAGAGACACTTAACGTTTGACCCCAAGCTTCTGTCTGTCTAATCTTATCTTACTGTGGGGGCCAGGTGGGGCTCGCCTCGTGGAGCATATATGTTACAGTGCACGAAGGCCCAGGTTTGAACCCTCACCCCCACCTGTGGGGGAAAGCTTCACAAGTGGTGAAGCAGGGCTGTCTCTCTGTCTCTCTCCCTCTTTATCATCCCCTTTCCTCTTGATTTCTGGCTATCTCTATCCGATAAACAAATAAGTTATTCAAAAATTAAAATAATAATGATCTTACTGTAATGCCCTGACCCCAGGGTGCTTGCTTAAAGTAAAAGATTTTATCTGAAAAAAGCGCAGGGAAGAAAGGAAGAAGAAAAGCGAGCACATTAAACGATAGGGCTAGGGCTTAACGCACTCCGGAGAAACGAAGAAACACCAAGAATATTAATCTTTTTACCTTCCTTCCTGGGGTGCATGGTAAGCATAAGATGTCACAGCTCTAGCCAGTCAAACCAGCCCCACTGAAACCCAAAGCAGCAAAGCAGAGGACACATGGCCTGGAAGTTCTTGATTTTTTTTTTTTTTTCCTCCAGGCTTATCACTGGAGCTCGGTGCTTGTTGTCGTTGCTGTGGTTGGATAGGACAGAGAGAAACTGAGGGTGGCGGGGAGACAGAGAGCGAGAGAAAGGCAGACACCTTCATCGCTTGTGAAGCGACCCCCTCTGCGGTTGGGGAGCCGGGCCTCTAACTGGGATCCTTGTGTTGGTCCTTGTGCTTGGTGCCCTGTGTACCAGCACCAGCCCCCTCTTGAATATTCTCGGGGCAGGTTCCTCACCAGGCCCCAGGTTTTATGCTGAAGCCAGTTTAAACTCCTCATATGATTTTTTCAGTTTAATTATTTGGAAAAGGGGGTAAAGATACAATTACCAGATGTTTGTGCTCACATGTGGAATGTAGATGATTTAAATAAATGGACTTGCAAAGAAAAAAGTAACCAAACTGTTTTTGGGGACTTTGTGAGAACTCTGATGGTTTTACAGAGGGTGGTGGGGACTGAACTTTGGTAGGGGGTGTGGGAACTTACGCACACCATGTATGTCTGAGAAATTATACCCTCCCTCATCCTATGATTTTGTAAACACTGTTGAATCCCTAATCATTTGTTTAAGGCTTATTTATTTTATAGAGCAGAAAAATTGAGAGGGGAAGAAAGAGGGACAGAGAGAGAGATACTTCTTTCACAACTTGTGAAGCTTCCCCTGCAGGTGGGGACTGGGGTTTAACCCAGAGTCCTTGTGCACAGTAATGTGTACCATGCAACTGGGTATGCCACTGCTCAGTTTCACTAATAATTTAAATTTTTTTAAAAAAGATTTTATTTATTTATTAATGAGATAGATAGGAGGAGAGAAAGAGTCAGACATCACTCTGGTACATGTGCTGCCGGGGATTGAACTCAGGACCTCATGGTTGAGAGTCTAGTTCTTTAGCCACTGCACCATCTCCTGGACCATTAATGATTTTTTTAAAACTTTTTAAAAAATTTATTTAGTTTATTTATTCCCTTTTGTTGCCCTTGTTGTTTTATTGTTGTCGTTGTTGGATAGGACAGAGAGAAATGGAGAGAGGAGGGGAAGGCAGAGAGGGGGAGAGAAAGATAGACACCTGCAGCCCTGCTTCACCGCCTGTGAAGGGACTCCCCTGCAGGTGGGGAGCCGGGGTTCGAACCGGGATCCTTATGCCCGTCCTTGTGCTTTGCGCCACCTGCGCTTAACCCGCTGCGCTACAGCCCAACTCCCTGATTTTTTTAAAAAAAAAAGGAACAAGGGAGTCGGGCGGTGGCGCAGTGGGTTAAGCGCACGTGGCGCACAGCGCAGGGACCGGCGTAAGAATTCCGGTTCGAGCCCCCGGCTCCCCACCTGCAGGGGAGTTGCTTCACGGGCGGTGAAGCAGGTCTGCAGGTGTCTATCTTTCTCTCCCCTCTCTCTCTGTCTTCCCCTCCTCTCTCCATTTCTCTCTGTCCTATCCAACAACAAAGCAACGTCAACAATGGCAATAATAACCGCAACGAGGCTGCAACAACTAGGGCAGCAAAAAGGAGGAAAAATGGCCTCCAGGAGTGGTGGATTCATGGTGCAGGCACCGAGCCCAGCAATAACCCTGGAGGAAAAAAAAAAAAGGAACAAAAATAGGATGTTTATTTGATTAACAAATTAAAAAAAAGGTAAAGGAGGGAGTTGTGCAATAGCACAGCAGGTTAAGCGCACTTGGGGCGAAGCACGACGACATCAGTGACAACAATAATAACTACAACAACAATAAAAAAACAAGGGCAACAAAAGGGGAAAAAAAAGGAAAAGGGATATTTCCCTTCTTAGTGCCATCTTCTCTGATTCTCTTCCTCAATTAATCACTGTTATCAGTTTCATGTGCATCTTGCCGATTTTTAAATACATTTTAAATTATATTTATTGGATAGAGACAACCAGATGTTGAGAAGAAGGGGGCATAGAGAGGGAGAGAGACAGAGAGACACCTGAAGCCTTGCTTCACTGCTCATGAAGCTTCCCTCTTGCAAGTGGGGACAGGGGGCTTGAACCTGGGTCCTTACGTGTAACATGTGTGCTCAACCAGGTGAGCCACCACCTGGCCCTCTCATCAAGTTTTCTATACACAAATAAATGCAAATTCCTATCCCTCCACTTTCTATACAGATTGCAGTGCCTGATACCCAACATTATCTTTCCTTCCCTCTATCACTGTATCTTTTTAAAATTATTTATTTATTCCCTTTTGTTGCCCTTGTTATTTTTTACTGTTGTAGTTATTGTTGTTAGGACAGAGAGAAACGGAGAGAGGAGGGGAAGACAGAGAGAAGAGAAAGACACCTGCAGACCTGCTTCACCGCCTGTGAAACGACGCCGCTGCAGGTGGGGAGCCAGGGGCTCGAACCGGGATCCTTATGCTGGTCCTTGTGCTTTGCGCCACGTGTGCTTAACCTGCTGTGCTACTGCCCGACTCCCCCACCGCTGTATCTTAAAGACCTTTTATTTTTGGAGCTAGGACCTTGCAAATGCCAATTTCACTACTCCGGGATTGTTTTTTTGGGTTTTTTTTTCATTCAGTAGAGGCACCACAGCACCAGCACCAGAGCTTCCATGGTGTCATGGCACTTCCTTGTGGTGTCAGGACTCCAAACTGGGCTGTGTGTGTGTCTAATGCATGCGCCCTAGCTGGTGAACCGTCGTCTCTCAGTCCTTGAAGATCACTTACATCAGTTCATAGTATTTTTTTTTTTCTTCTTCCATCAAGGGGCTCCATTACTCTGGGACAACTTTTTCAGATAGAAAGAGAGGCAAAGAGGTGGGGAAGAGACGGAGAGACACCACAGCACCAAAGCTTCCCCCTGTGCAGTGGCAGCTGGGCTATAAGCTAGATCTCAAGCACGGGAAAGCAGGTACTCTCCCAAGTGAGCTCTCCTATTAAAAAGTTTTAAAATCATCTTTATTGATTGAATAGAGACAGCCAAAAATCAAGAGGGTAGGGGGAGATAAACAGGGAGAGAGAGACGGAGAGTCACCTGCATCCCTGCTTTACTACTCACAAAGCTTTCTCTTTGCAGGTGGTGACTGGGGTCTTGAAGTTGAGTCTTTACACATTGTGACATGTACACTCAACCATGTGCGCCACCACCCAACCCCTAGCCAAGCGAGCTATCACAAAGCCCTTCTTTGTCTTTTTTATAGTTGCATGATAGGTCATTGACATCAAGTTATACAATCAAACTCCTATTGATTGGTACGCAGGGTATTTTCAGTCCTTTGCTTTTACAAACTATGCGGCAATGAAATTATACTGTACATGTTATCACTGTCCACATATGTAAGATACATTTCCAAAACAGTAATTGCTGGACTAAAGGGAAACTGTGACAGGCAAGGTCAAATTTCCCTTCTCAAGGGGTTTGCTCAAGATATATCCTCACTATCTCACCTACTTTCCTTCAACTTGGCAGCAGAGTGGGCGTCGGAATGTTCCATGATTGACAAGCTTGTAGGTGAAAAGTGGCATATCCGGACTTTTAATTTACATGTCTCTCACAAATGAAGCTGAATAAATATTAGTAAGAGTCATTTGTATTTGGGAGGATGCCTTTTTCACTTAAAGCAAATTGACCTGGGCCCAGGCAGTGGCACACCAGGTAGAACACATATATTATAATGCACAAGGACCCCGGTTCAGGTCAAGTGCCCAATCCCCACCTGCAAGGAAGCTTCATGAACAGTGAGGCAATGCTGCAGACATGCTCCCCAAACCCCCACTCCTTCTTGATTTCTCTATCTTATCCCATAAATAATAAATAAATAAATAAATACAATGCTTACATGAACTTAAAAAGTGGTCAATTATCTCTAAGAACTTGGAAAAACTATGGTGGTTATTGTATATGGGGGCACAGAGAACTTTGGTGGTGAGAGTGGTGTGGAAGTAAACCTTTCTTTTTTTTTATTATTTATTTTTCCTTTTGTTGCCCTTGTTGTTGTAGTTATTATTGTTGTTGTTGATGATGTCGTCATTGTTGGATAGGACAGAGAGAAATGGAGAGAGGAGGGGAAGACAGAGAGGGGGAGAGAAAGAGAGACACCTGCAGACCTGCTTCACCACTTGTGAAGCGACTTCCCTGCAGGTGGGGAGCCGGTGGCTCGAACCGGGATCCTTACGCCGGTCCTTGTGCTTCGTGCCACCTGTGCTTAACCTGCTGTGCTACCGCCCAACTCCAGGAATTGTCCTGAAAGTACGAGCTTAGATCGTAACACATGCATTTACGATTTCCTGGGAATCTTTTGAGAAAATAGATACTTTTATTTAAAAAATAGCTTTGGGCATTCTTTGAAAACAAAAGAGGTGCCATCTACAAGTCACCATGGGACAGTACGCAAACAGCTACAGTTAGTTTAAAATTAACTCACAACAAGCATAACAGAATAAGGCTAAAATCAGGTCCCCAGAAAGGCATGGCACTGTTTGAAGCAGTTTGGCTGAGGCTGAGGCTGAAAATACTCATTGGAGTTTTTGTAACTTTAAGATTTTTATTCTTACAATAAATATTTCCCCCACAGATCCACCCATATCTCCCCATAGCACTTGTCTTCTGTTCTTGAAAAGAGCACAAAGAAGTCCGTAAATGCTTTAACTCGTCTCCTTTGTCCCAAATATCTCTTGTACTATGGGTCCCAACCCCAGAGGCCCTTGAGCAGATCACCTCTGCAGGTATTTGAGAACGAGGTAAAAGGCAGAGCGCTGTTTCTTTCTCCAGACAGTATATTTACTGAGGAAGAACTGGACTGTAGAGTGGTCTGGGAGGTGGTGCAGTGGATAAAGCATTGGACTCTCAAGTGTGAGGTCTCGAGTTCAGTCCCTGTTAGGACATGTGCCAGAGTTATGTTTGGTTCATTCTCTCTCTCTCTCTCTTCTTATCATTCTTCATGAATAAATAAATAAAATCTTGAGAGAGAGAGAGAGAGCGAGATTGTAGAGGGCTTAGCTGCTGGCACACCTGGGGAGTGAATAACCACCAATTTAAGAGAATACCTGGAGGTTTTTGTCTTTTTTTTTTTAACCTTAAAATTCATTTAAGGTTATGGCTCCTAGGGAAGAACTTTTTAAAAAAAAAATTGATAAAACAGATAGAAATGAGGAGGAGGAGTGAAGAGAGAGGAAGAGAGACGCCTGCAACACTGCTTCATCACTCAGGCAGTTTCCTCTCTGCAGGAAACTGTGAGGACTGGGGGCTTGAACCAGGGTCCTTGCGCATTATAATGTGTGCACTCAACCAGGTGCACCACCACCCAGTCCCTGACTTTGGGGGGACCTTAACGAACAAAAGAATAGTTGTTTGCAAATGACTGGCTCTTCTGGCAAGAGCCAACTAGAGGATCCCCAACACAGTCCAGTGTGAGGTCCCGAGGTACAGAGACCTGGCCCAGCAGCTGACAACACCTGGGTTTCGGTATTTGAGGAGACAGTAGCATCTCTGACAAGAACAGCTGTTTTCTTCCCCACCCTTCCTCGCCCAGCCCAGCCTGGGAATCCACCTTAGAAACTGGCCCAGCTGGTGTGGCCTCTAATGAGTGGTTGGGTCATGAGGAGGTGGACCTGGACTGGCAGGGAGGTGGGAGCCCCCAGGGCTTAATTTGCCTACATACTTCTCAGCTGACTTAGGGCGCCTTTTGCACTCCCTGCCTTCCAGGCCACCCTTGAGGACCCCAAGACTCAAATTTGGAGCACCCATTGAGCCAGAAAGATTGGGGGATGCCTTTGCCTTTGCTGTGGATCCTCTGTTGGCTTCAGCCTCAAACTGGTTTTCTGATACGTCAGTCCTCAAGAAGATCCTTCCCCCCACCCGCAAAAAAAAATTTTTTTTTAAATGGCCCCACAGATTCTCCCTCAGGCTGGTGCCTTCAGAGTGGGGGGCCAGGGAGGGAGAATTAGGGATGGGAAGACAGGCACACTTGTGAGTGGGCACTGGCATTCTGGGAAATGTGTGCTTTGGGCCTCTGTATCACCCTTTCTATTCATTCCTGAGAGCAAACTAGAGAATTCTGGGTAGGAATTCTCACCTGACAGTGTCCTGCCATTGGGTCTCCATCCAGGAGAATGTGCCAGTCAAACTTCCTTGTCCTCAGGGAGCCCCACCTGGCTTCACATAGGTCACCTGGCTCCTCAGAGCTGGGTGACCCAGCAGGTAGGAGTACCCACCCATTTTCCTACTCTTCTTGGTTCTTGGTTAGAGGAGAGGAAAGTATTTGCTCTGTATACACCAGTGAGGCACTGCTGTTGTAACTGAGGAAGGGAATCCCATTACATTTTCTATCTTGGTCTTAGTTTCTGCTTAGCTGCTTGACGTCAGAGGTCACCAGCCGCTACCCCTAACCTCCCTTAAGCTTAAGCTGTTGGGGCTGAGGAGATGGAGGTGGAGAGATGCCTCTATACTTCCAGTCAGCAGCCTCCTTCTATCCTCTCTGCACATCCATCCCTCATGCATGCTGTGTGGAGCAGTGGGAAAGCTTCTAGAATAGCACCCAGGCCTGGCACCCCTCCAGATGCCACCTTTCATGCCTGCTTCCTCACCAGGAGCACCCAGGGCAAGATGGCAGCTACCACAGCCACCACAGCAATGAGGGTGATGAGCAGTAGGGCTCGGGAGCGGCAGCAGAATGACCGGGTGGAGCTGGGCGCTGGGGATGCATCAGAGAGCTCTGCCAGGCTGCGCCGTGGCAGGACACTGTCCTGCTCCCCCAGGGGCATCCCGTGGCGACTGATGATAAAGATCTGTGGCTCCCGGGGCAGGTTGGGCAGCACATCCAAAGGGAGCTGAGCACTCTGACTTGGGGACGTTCTCCAGACAGGCTGCGAGACAGCCAGAGGGTTTGTGTGACCCAGAGTGTCGGGTGGGGCCACAGAGGGCAGGCCCATGGGCACGGCCAGCGTCTGGGAGCTCTTGTCCAGCATGGAAGGCCAGCGGGAACTCTTCTTGCTGAGGAAGGTGACATAGCGGCAGATGGGACAGATGATGATCCTCTGGATCTGCCCATCCACACGAGTGGAGAGTAGATACTTGACTAGGCAGTCATGGCAGAACACATGGCCACAGCTCAGTGTCCGGCTGGCACCTTCCAGGTCTCGGAACTTCTCATAGCACACGGGGCACTCACTCCCCGAGCTGTCCTTGCTCTCTCCTTCTGACATGGCCACTCTGGAAGGCAGGGCCTTACCTGCAGGAGGGAAGGGCTATGTTTGTCAGTCACTTTCCTCCTCTGCTGCCCCTCCCTTGCTCCCTCCCACACTCCTGCTTCCACTGTCTTCTGAAACCCTTTCTCCTTGCTTTCTGACTTCTCTTTCTTCCCTCTTACCCTTTCCTCACCTGGTGCTCTTCTTCAGTGACTTACCTGCATCAAACCAAGATCTGAGATCTAGAGTCTCAGAACCTTAGGAGGAGAAGTGGGTACTCCTCCGGGGGGGGGGGGGAGGGGGGGCAAGGGTTGGAAGACAAACAGGTAAGGAGAGAACCCAGCACACTAGATGCTGGAACGTGGAGTGTGATCACAGTGTAACACCTCATGTCAACCGTGTAACATGCACACATGGCGAGGTCACCACCTCCTCTCTTCCTGGTTTGATGCAGGGAAGTGAAGGACCTCAGTCCCAGGGGAGACCTGGTGGTGAGCTACCCCCGCCCCACTCCCTGCCTTAGTCCAGGCTCTGATGGAGACCTGTACCCAGAGTGCTTGTTTCCCAAAAGTCTCTGCTGCTCACTCAGGGGTTGACTGATGCATTACATTGTTTCCAGCCATGAGGTTGTGTCCCTCTGTGCTAATCATGGCTATAAAGCAATGACTGCTTTGAAAATAAAACTCAGAACTCACACATCCAAATGCCTGTTGGCCCTCCTCATAGTCACAGCAGGGAGTTGTGGGCTCTTTCCTCCAGCTGCCACAGCTCAGTCATTCTTTGAATTCTTCTTTCTCACTGCCCGAGGCAGTGTGAGAATCTGTTAACCTTGGTGTTGGCAGACTCTCATCTATTGAGGCTATGTCTGGAATTCTGAGAATGGCCGAAAGTCTCTAACTAGGAGGCAAGTCTGACAAGAGAGTGAGTATTCAAGTGGCATGATTCTGTTTTCAATCAAAGGAAAGGAGTCACCTCGAAGTAGTTACATTGGGTTTTAAACTCCAACTGAGAGCAAACGAGAAGTTCCAAAGGTGTTCTTCGTAAATGGCAAGATTGTCTGATTAAACACACAGTTCCAGGCGGTGGGTAGATAACATTATGGTTATGCCTAAGACTCTTGTGCCTGAGTTCCGAAGTCCCAGGTTCAATCTCCCACACCATCAGCCAGAGCTGAACACTGCTCTGGTTAAAAAAAAAAAAGAAAGAAAAAAAAATTCTAGAAAACACACACACACACACACACACACACACACACACACACTTCCCAAAGAAAGTGCTTTTGAGTGGTCCGGGAGGTGGCGCAGTGGCTAAGGCACTAGACTCTCAAGCATGAGGTCCCCGGCAGCACATGTACCAGAGGGATGGCTGGTTCTTTCTCTCCTCCTATCTTTCTCATCAATAAATAAATTCTTTTTTTAAAAAAAGTGCTTTTAAAAGGAAATATTAGTTTGGGTATGTGATTAGGTATAGTTTTCTCCCTTTAAAAGTTGACTATCTTTGGCCTAGGAGGTACTATGAGGAGTGTGCACAACTTACAAGCATGAGGTCCTGAGACTGATCCCTGGTCTAATACATCATATATGACAGAATAAATGCTATAGCTCTCTCTGTGTGTCTCTCATTATAACTGATGGCTTTAAAAAAAAAGTATCACAGTTGTATAACACCAACTCAGTCCTGCTCCAGCTGATCTTTCAGAGAGGGAGGGAGGGAGAAAAGGGAGGAGGGAGGGAAAGAGGAAGGAAGGGAGAGAGAGAGATACCACACTATCGAAGTGAGGAATTTTGACATCCCTAGATTAGCTTCTTTAGAAGGAAAAGTGGTTGCCTATAGTGCAATATGCTTCCATCAATGACATAGTCAAAAGACACTGTCAACTAGAATTGTCTCCCAGACTTGAGAGATGACATGATATGGACAGGATCAGTTAGTAGGAAGGAGAAACCATAGTTTGTCAAATCACACATTGTATCATTTATTTATTTACTATTGAATAGAGACAGAAATTGAGAAGGGAGTGGGAGATAGAGAGGGAGAGAGACAGAGAGACACCTGCAATCCTGATTCACCACTCATGAAGCTTTCCTCATGCAGGTGGGGACCAGGGGCTTGAACCTGGATCCTTGTGCACTGTAATGTGTGCACTTAAATAGGTTCGCCACCACCTGGCCCCTAAATCATACATTGTAATCTTTCATTCCTCTTCACTTGATTCTAAATCCATTTTGCCATCTTGAAAGATGTTATTTAACTCAGAACAAAGATATATACAGGCAGAGTCTGGGGCATGTGGGTATCTGGAGGCAGTACACAAACCTTTTTAGGGGGGTTAAATTTTTGGTTTCTGAGATGATCAATGTGACCTCTGGACTGGCAGGTGGAACTTTCAAACGCTCAGACTTAGACCTTAAGTCAAATTTTTAATATGCTTCCTACTGTCTGATTGGCCTTTGATAAGTTGTTTAACCTCTCTCAGCTTTGGGTTTCCATCTTTAAGAGGAGTTTGGTAATAACAGTACTGTCTTCTTCTCAGAGTTTGTTTTCTTCTTCAAGGGATGCAGAGAGGGGAAGGGAAAGAGAGAGAGAGACGGAGGGAAAGGACAGTACCAAAGGTTTCTTCAGTGCTGTGGGGTTGGGGTTTGAACCTGGGTTGCACACATGACAAAGCCGTGCAATACCCCAGTGAGCTATTTCACTAGAGTCATTCAGAATATTAAGTGAGCTAATGCGAATGAAGAGTCTGGCACACAGTAAGCACTCAACAAATGGTAAGTGTCATTGTGAAGGCATTCCCAGTCCTCTCCCTTCATAGCATCTGCTTTTCCTTCCTTTCCTCTCCTCCCCACATAGGAGTCACATAGGTGACTAAGAAATGATGCCCCATGACAGAAGCCAGCTCCCTTAAATTAGAATAACTGGATATGATGACAATAGATTAAGTAAGTATTGGATAATAGATAAAAATTCAAGATAGTGATTCCAGTGTTTCTCTGTCATTTCCATTTTATAACACACTTGAAAAAGTATCATCATCTAATCAGACAGTAGGATAGGACAGAGAGAAATGGAGAGAGGAGGGGAAGACAGAGAGGGGGAGAGAAAGATAGACACATGCAGACGTGCTTCACCACTTATGAAGTGACTCCCCTGCTGGGGGCTCGAACTGGGATCCTTATGCCAGTCCTTGAGCTTTGAGCCGCTTGCGCTTAACCCGCTGCGCTACCGCCCAACTCCCAAGTCTTTTTTTTTTTCTTCTTGCCTCCAGGATTATCGCTGGGGCTCTGTGCCGACACTATGAATGCACTGCTTCTGGAGGCCATCTTTTTCCCATTGTTGTTGGATAGGACAGAGAGAAATTGAGAGAGGAGGGGAAGACAGAGAGGGGGAGAAAAAGACAGACGCTGCCGACTTCCTTCACCGCTTGTGAAGCAGCTCCCCCAACTGGGATCCTTGTGCTTTGCACTATGTGTGCAAAACCCAGTGTGATACTGCCCAGGCCTTGAAAGACCTTTTTAAGGAGGACTGATCAAAAGCTTAAGTAACAGAGAAGTAGGTAGTAGAGATCAGAAAGAGAATTCCGGTGTAGAGATAAGAAAGGGGGGAAGAAAGGGCTTTTGAGTTCATTTAGCTAAGTCTGGTTTTACAGATGAGTGCTCATCCCAGCAGGGGGAAGTGATTTGTCCAAGGCCACCTGAGAAGGTGATGGAGAGGGAGATGACAGATAGCGATGCCACAGAAAATAAAGAGCACATTGTTGGAGGGGGCCCGGCGGTAGCTCAGCGGGTTAAGTGCACATGGCTGAAGCGCAAAGACTGGTTTAAGGATCCCGGTTGGAGCCTGGGCTTCCCACCTGCAGGGGTGAAGCAGGTCTGCAGGTGTCTATCTTTCTCTCCCCCTCTCTGTCTTCCCCTCCTCTCTCCATTTCTCTCTATCCTATCCAACAACAACGACAGCAATAACGACAACAATAATAACAGTAATGATGAACAACAAAAGGGGAAAAATAGCCTCCAGGAGCAGTGGATTTGTAGTGCAGGCACCAAGTCCCAGGGATAACCCTGGAGGAAAAAGAAAAAGAGAGAGACAGAGAGGACATTATTAGAATCAGCTGATAGACTAGGGGTGTCAAGGTGAGCCACGTCAGGAGAGTTGTCCTTGTGAGGAGCCAGGAAAGGAGGAGGAGGAGAACCTCTATTTCTCAGCTGAGTTCAGGGAAAGTAAATGGGACCCAGGGAGGGCAAGACTCACCTCAGATGCTTAGGATCGCCCTCCCTAGGCAAGCATTCTTCCTGCCTGTCATTCACATCTGGGCAGTGCCACCTTTTTTCCCCACCTTCCT
Organism: Erinaceus europaeus; assembly: GCF_950295315.1. NCBI lineage: Eukaryota > Metazoa > Chordata > Mammalia > Eulipotyphla > Erinaceidae > Erinaceus > Erinaceus europaeus. The sequence goes on from NC_080173.1 coordinate 86,779,874, forward strand.
CTCATCTCCCTTTTCCCAGTCCTATCCTCAATCCTCTCTCCTTGCATTCTCCCCGTGCCCTCCCCCCAACCTCATTATTTATTTTGGGATCCAGACAGAGAGGAATTGAGAGGGGAAAGGAGGACAGATAGAGAGATAGAGCTCTGCTTCAGCACTCAGGAAGCCTCCTCCACCCCAGCAGGTGGGAATTGGGGGCTTGAACCTAGGTTCTTGCACATGGTAACAAGCATGCTATGTCAGGTATGTCACCAGGTCCCTGTTCCTTTTCCCTTGATGCCATTTCTCTGTTTTAAAGAAATATTTCATTTATTTTATTTTAATGGGGGGGAGAGAGAGCTTAGAGAAAGATACACAGAGAGAGACCAGAGCACTGCTCAGCTCTGGTTTATGGTGGTGCTGGGGATTGAACTTGGGACCTTGAGGCCTCAGGCATGAGAGTCTTTAGCATAGCCATTATGCTGTCTCCCCAGTCCAGTGCTATTTAATTCTCCATCCTTGAGTTTCCTTTATGGGTCTGACTGTTTCAGCTGCTGGAATAGCAGAAGAAATGCAAGGAACATGCTCTGTTGGGACACAAAATAACAATGCAAGCTCCAAACGTTTTTTTTCTTTTTTTCCTTTTTTTTTTTTTTTTCTTTTTTTCATGTCAGACGGGTAATGTGCCAATGTCGTAACAAGGTTTATAGGTGGCACACCTCATGCAGTCGCATGATAACTCAATCATCACGCTTATGAACTACAAAAGGATCCAACGTAGTAGGTCTGACATACAAAAAGATAGCACCGGGGGCTGGGTGGTAGTACAGCGGGTTAAACGCACATGGCACAAAGCGCAAGTACCGGCTTAAGGATCCTGGTTCAAGTCCCCTGCTCCCCACTTTCGGGGGCGGGGAGGGGGTCGCTTCACAAGCAGTGAAGCAGATCTGCAGGTGTCTTTCTCTCCCACTCTCTGTCTTCCCTTCCTCTCTCGATTTCTTTCTGTTCTATCCAACAACAACAACGATAAACAACAAGGGCAACAAAAAGAAAAAATAGCCTCCAGGAGCAGTGGATTTGTAGTGCATGGAAGCCAGGTGGTGGCGCAGCGGGTTAAGTGCAGGTGGCGCAAAGCGCAAAGACCAGCGTAAGGATTTGTAGTGCAGGCACAGCGCCCCAGCAATAACCCTGGAGGGAAAAAAAAAAAGGTAGCACTACGATGCTTTAGGAAACTGGGGAGGGGAGACTGGGAAGTTTTCTGAGGTGGTGTGGAACCAGTATTGAGCTAATAATAAGTAATTATAGCAGCGACTATCCATTGAACACTAATTATGAGCTTGGCATTTTGCATCCCTTCCTCATTGACTCCTGACAACAACTCTGGGAGGTAGATATTATCTCTCTTTTACAGATGAGGGAAATTCAGCTCAGGGCTCACGTTAGGTAACTTATTCAATGTCTCACTGTTAATACAGGGAAGACCTGGGATTCCAGCCCAAGTCAGCTCAGCTACACAGCCCATTCTAAATATTTCTGCCTCTAATAAGGAACCAGATGTGCTTCCATGGACAGCATTCTAGACCTTGCTTAAAGGGACGGATGAAGTCTTTGGAACAGAAGGACAGACTAGAAGCTCCCAGCTCACATACACAGACAGAAATGTTGATTTAATAAATATGAGGGCAGTACCTCACAAGAGCTCCAGAATCCAGATGTATATGTTAAAGGCGTTATGATTTTTTTTTTTTTTTACATGCCAGTCATGTCTCAGTGAAGTGATTGAAAAAGAAGGAGGAGGAAGGTTGGGGAAAGAGCATAGTGGCCATGAAAACGACTTTCCTGCCTGAGGCTTATAGGTCTCAGGTTCAAGCCCCAGCTTTACTATAAGCCAAAACTGAGCAGTGCTCTCGTAAAAGGTGGTGGAGGAGGAGGAGAAGAAATATCCATGGAAAAGTGCCTCCCCAGACTTTCCTCCTCAGACTCTAAACAGCTCTTCCTGTGACCTGCCAGGAGACAAGAGGAACTGACCTTCTAAGTCCCAGTACCCAGACTCACCTACAACAAATAGCATTGTGGGCACTGACTGGACAGTGCCACCAGCCCAGGTGACCCCCACAACCCCAATCTTGGGACAAGTAATTTATGAGACAGAGTAAAACACTTAGGCATCTGGACTTCCCTCTCAGAGTTTCCATGCCAAAGTTGCTCCACACACCCCCCCAACACACACACTCCTACACCCCTCCATCACTCCACTTTCAGTCCAGAGATTTGCCAAGCTCTGACTGCCGCATCCCACCCCTCATCAACCCCCCCAGACTCACTTTGGCTGGGGCTGGGAAGAGCAACATTCACCTCCCCCCGGGTCATCCGCGGAGCAGGTTGGAGTTACCCAGAGGTGTTGGACAGGTAGCACGTCCTCTTGCTGCTGTCACTCTGACTCCTACAGAGGCATTTACTAGTGACTGAGCAGGTCGGGAGGACAGCTCGGGGAAGTGAATGTTGCTCAACCCGTTTGAGATCAGGAGGGTTTGGCAGTTGGTGAGTCAGGTGATCTTGAGGATGTTAGGAGAGCAGCTCCTGGTCTGGTGAGGAGCCCAGCAAGGGGCTCTCAAGACTGCCCATGGGTCTCCTAATGGAAGGGGTGCTTGCCCAAGACTTCTTTTGACCATCCAGCCCCAAGAAGCTCCTCAGTGACATAGCAGGCTCTCAACAGACCATGTCCACCTTCCTGAGCCCACTTTAAAGACTTTCTCACACCCTGTCATGCTATGTACAGAGCTGAAGGAAAGTTATGTCACCCAAGACTGCATCCAGACATTTGGGTGATGTATGTCTGTCCTTTTTTGGAACATAAAGAAGCTCAGAGCTCCAACAGACTAAAACCCCATGGAATAAAAGATGAGGCAGAGGAAAACCAAGATGATTTGCCTCCTGGCAGGTATCCCTGACATGTGAAGTAGAGGCAGGCTTTGGGACAGTCTGTGTAATATGTTCCTATTTATGAACATGATAGTAAGATATGATAATTTTTTTTATTTTTATTTTTTTTTAAATTTTAAGATATGATAATTTTTACAGAAAAAAAATATGGGAAAAGGCAAAGCAAACCACTGATGGTTTATCTTTGAAGGGACTTTTAAAATTATGTATTCCTGTCAAATTTGAATTTTCACCCTGAATATGTATTTCTTTCATGATCAGAAGAATGTAGCCAAGTATAAGGCAAAAATAAAACCAATGTTAAGAAGAACTGGAATTCACTTGGGGGGATGCTCTCCAAGTATTTTCAGGATATGAATATAAGGCCTCAATAAATTGGCTTGTTTCCTTCTTTTTTAAAAAAAAATATTTTCTTTATTTATTGCATAGAAATAGTCAGAAATTGAGAAGGAAGCGGGGAGAAGAGAGACAGAGAGAAACTGCAGCCCTGCTTCACCACTTGTGAAGCTTTCCCCCTATAGTTGGGGACCGGGGGTTTCAACCCAGGTCTTTGTGCACCACCCCCTAGCCCCAAGAAATTGACATTTTCTTTGTCCTCTTCCTCCTTCTTCCTCCTCCTCCTCCTCCTCCACTTCTACCTACCCCCTCCACCTCTTCCTCCAACTCAGGTCTTTGCACATTGCAACATGTTCACTCAACCAGGTGCACCACCACCCAGCCCCAAGAAACTGACATTCTCTTTGTCCTCTTCGTCCTCTTCCTCCTTCTTCCTCCTCTCCCTCCTCCTCCTTCATTTCTACTTCCCCTCTCCACCTCTTCCTCCCCCTCCACCCCATCCTCCTCCACCTCTTATTCTGAGAGAGAGGAGAGAAAGCTCGATTCGAGATATAGTCAAAGAGTGTACCCCATGGTCCGGGAGGTGGCACAGTGGGTAAAGCACTGGACTCTCAAGCACAAGGTCCCAGATTCAATCTTCAGCAGCACATGTACCAGAGTGATGTCTGATTTTTTCTCTTTCTCATTAATAAATAATTATTTTTTTAAAAAATATTTTTTTGGTACCCTTGTTGTAGTTATTATTGTTGTTATTGATGTCATCATTGTTGGATAGGACAGAGAGAAATGGAGAGAGGAGGGGAAGACAGAGAGGGGGAGAGAAAGATAGACACCTGCAGACCTGCTTCACCGCCTGTGTAGCAACTCCCCTGCGGGTGGGGAGCTGGGCTCTCGAACCGGGATGCTTCCTCCAGTCCTTGCGCTTTGCGCCACATGGGCTTAAGCTGCTGCGCTATCGCCTGACTCCCAGTAAATAAATTATTTTTTTAAAAAAGAGTGAAACGCCCATAAGGAAATCCCAGAATGATTCCTGACCCACCTGAACAGCCAATAATTGCGTCCATGGTGCCCTGGGGCAAAGGAGAAGGACAGTCTAGGCAGTGCTCTCAGCCGGCTCCTACAGGGACATGAATATGGCCAAGTACCAGCCCTCACAGCAGGCTCTCAGATTCTTTTTATTATTATTATTATTTTTTACCTCCAGTGTTATTGCTGGGTCTTGGTGCCTGCACCACAAATCCACTGCTTCTGGAGGCTATTTTCCCCCCTTTTTTGTTGCCCCCCCCTTTTTTAAAAAATCATTTTATCATTGTTGTGGTTATTATTATTGTTGTTATTGATGTCATTGTTGTTGGATAGGACAGAGAAAAATGGAGAGCAGAGGGGAAGACAGAGGGGGAGAGAAAGACAGACACCTGCAGACCTGCTTCACCGCCTGTGAGGTGATGCCCCTGCAGGTGGGGAGCGGGGGCCTCGAACTAGCATCCTTATTCCGGTCGATGTACTTTGTGCCATGTGCGCTTAACCTGCTGCACTACCGCCCGACCCCCTCAGATTCAATTTTTCAGAACTAAATGTGAGAAATCTAAGATTTAGCAGATAAGAATGCATATTGTGGGGCTGGATGATGGCATACATAGTTATGCACACAAGTAACCACACTCAAGGACCCAGGATCAACCCCGTAGCCCCCACCTGCAGAAGAAAAGCTTCATGAGTGATGGAGCATTGCTGCAGGTTTCTCTCCCTTTCTCTACTACACTTTATATATATAAAAAAAGAATCCGAAGCCCCAGGTTCAATTCCCCACACCACCATAAGTCAGAGCTGAGCAGTTAAAAAAAAAAAGCAAGGAAAAAAAATGTCACCAAGTGTGGTGGAGTTGTTGGGCTTACACTGAGCCCAGTATAATTGTGGCAAAAAATAAATAATTAAAAAATTCCCAGGTAAATTTGTATGTCATATAAACAACAAACAGTGCCAGAGAGACAGCTCACTGTGGGGCAGGGGTAGATAGCATAATGGTTATGCAAAGAGACTCTTGTGCCTGAGTGTCCAGAGTCCCAGGTTCCATCCCCCACACCACCATAAACCAGAGCTGAATAGTGCTCTGGTAAAAAAAAAAAAAAAAAAAAAAAAAGCTCACTGTGTAGGGTGCCTGTATTGCAATGTATAAGATCCAAATTCAAGCCTCAGCACCAATGGGAAGTGTTGTGGTAATGGAGGAACCTTCAGTGCTGCAACACACACACACACACACACAAACACACACACACACACACACACACACACACACACACACACACACACACACACACCCCTGTCTATCTGAATGAAAAGGTCACTACCTGGAGCAGTGAAATTGTGCATGGCTTCACCAAAACCAATCAATAATACTAATTTTTTAGTGAGAGAGAGAGAGAGAGAAGCACTGAGAGAGAGACCAGAGCACTGCTCAGTTCTGGTTTATTGTGGTGTTGTCGATTAAACCTGGGACTTCAGAGCCTCAGACGTGAAAGTCTTTTGCAGAACCAATACACTGTCTCCTCAGCTCCACATTTCCATTCCTTAACCATCTTGGATGTATTTATTACTAAATGTAAGTTATTTCCTTTAATATTGACTGTGATAATCCAGACATACAACACATTTAAAATACTTTTTATGGGGTGAGGTGGGGTAAGATAGCACAGTGGTTATGCTGAGACTCACATGCCTGAGGCTCCAAAGTCCCAGGTTCAATCCCATAAGCCAGAGCTGAGCAATGCTCTGGTAAGAAACAAAACAAAACAAAAAATACTTTTTACAATGAGAACTCAAGTGTCCAATACATTTATTCCATCATTAGCATGCACCTTTCTGGCAGTACTACATATTTACCGACTCATTTCTTCCTTCCATTAAACTGAATATGGAGTGTAGTTTTTAGGTCACTCCCAAGACCAGCTAGGTTCTGAGACAGGGTCTGGAAATCTGTGTTTGTAATCAGTTCTCCAGATAATTCTGTCCGGGTCCAGTTGCTTATCCCATGTGGAAACCAAACCTGTAGTTAGGCAACAGATAGCTTTGGCCAGCATTCTTCCCTTGTCTGCAAGTTCCCTGCCTTCAGGAAGGTCTTGCCAAGATAGGTCTTTATTTATTTACTACTACTACCATTATTATTATTAGTTCTTCTTGTTGTAGTATTTTACCAGAGCACTGTTCCTCTCTGGCTTATGGTGGAATTAAGGATTGAACCTAGGATCTTTGGTCCTCAGGCATGAAAGTCTTCTCATAAGTATTATGCTATCTTCTCAGACCCAAAATAGGATCTTTTTAAAAATTATTTATTTTCCTTTTTGTTGCCCTTGATTTTTTATTATTGTTGTAGTTATTGTTGTTGTTATTGATGTCATCGTTGTTAGATAGAACAGAGAGAAATGGAGAGAGGAGGGGAAGACAGAGAGGGGGAGAGAAAGATAGACACCTGCTGACCTGCTTCACCACTTATGAAGCACTCCCCTGCAGGTGGGGAGCTAGAGGCTTGAACCAGGATCTTTATGCCGGTCCTTGAGCTTTGCGCCACGTGCGCTTAACCCGCCCGACTCCCACCAAGACAGGATCTTATTAAAAAATATATTTTATTGTGGTCCGGGAGATGGCACAGTGGATAAAGCATTGAATTCTCAACTATGAAGTTCTGGGTTCAATCACTGGCAGCACATATACCAGAGTGATTTCTGGTTCTTACTTTCTCTCCTCCTATCTTTCTCATGAATAAATAAATAAATTCCTTACAAAAATTGTTTATTTACTAGAGACAATGAGAAAAGGGGAAGAGAGAGAAAAAAAAAGGGACACCTGCAGCACTGCTTCACCATTTGTGAAGTTTCTTCTCTGCAAGTGAGTCTTCTAGCGTTATGACATGTGCACTCTACCAGGAGCACCACTGTCTGGCCTCAATCAGTTCTCTTAAATAATTATTTTATGGGTGGGGGTAGATGACATAATGGTTGTGCAAACAAACTGTCATGCCTGAGGCTCTGAAGTCCCAGGTTCAATCCCCCACACCACCTTAAGCCAGAGCTGACCAATGGTCTGGTAAAAAAAAAAAACATTATTTTGACCAAAATAATGTCCAGACACACATCCCCCAAACACACTTACATGCCTTGTCAATATGGCCTCAGAATTGGACTACTTAATTATTCCATGGGTTTTTGTTTTGTTTTTATTTTTTAACGAGAGCACTGTTCAGCTCTGGTTTATGGTGGTGTGGGGGATTGAATCTGGGACTTTAGAGCCTCAGGCATGAGAGTCAGTTTGCATAACCATTATGCTATTTACCCTCAGTCTGGACTACTTAATTATTAAGAGCCTCTTGTTGACTAGAAATCTTATAAATAAGTTGTGCCGTCACTATGGAAAAGAATATGACAGTACTAAAAAATAAAGAAAGAGGCCAGAGGTAGATAGCATAATGGTTAAGCAAAGTAACTCTCATGCCTAAGGCTGCAAAGTCCCATGTTCAGTCCCCTGCACCACCATAAGCCAGAGCTGATGAGCAGTGCTCTGGTGTAGAGAAAGAAAGGAGTCAGGCGGTGGCGCATCTATTAAGCGCACATAGTACAAAGCACAAGGACCCTTGAAATGATCCCCGTTTGAGCTCCCAGGTTCCCCGCCTGCAGGAGGTTCACTTCACATGCAGTGAAGCAGGTTTGCAGGTGTCTGTCTTTCTCTCTCCCTCTTTTTTTTTTAAAAAATATTTTTATTTATTGTATTTCAATTAGAAAGCGTAGATACAGAGGGAAAGATACCGAGAAAGAGAAAGAGACTAGAACAGTGCTCAGTTCTGGTTTATGGTGGTGCTGGGGATTGAACCTGAGACCTCAGAGCCTCAGGCTTGAAAGGCTTTTGCATAACCACTATGCTGTCTCCTCAACCCTCTCTTTCTTTCTCTCCCTCTTTATCTTCCCTTCCCCTCTCAATTTATCTGTCCTATCCAAAGAAAAAAGGCAGAGGACCTAGTGGGGATTCTATTGTCATGTGGAAAACTGAGAAATGTTATGCATGTATAAACTATTGTATTTATTGTCGAATGGAAAACATTAATCCCCCAATAAAGGAAAAAAACAAATTTAAAAAAGTCAACGAGATAGACTTCACTCCTATGAGAATGTCATACATCAGAAAAGGTAGCAGCAACAAATGCTGGAGAGGTTGTGGGGTCAAAGAAACCATCCTTCACTGCTGGTGGGAATGTAAATTAGTCCAACCCCTGTGGACAGCAGTCTGGAGAACTCTCAGAAGGCTAGAAATGGACCTACCCTATGACCCTGCTCTCCTGGGGATATATCCTAAGGAAACAAGCACACCCATCCAACAAGATTTGTGTTCATAGCAGCACAGTTTGTAATAGCCAAAACCTTGGAGCATCCCAGCTGTCCAACAAAAGATGAGTGGCTGAGCAAGTTGTGTGTATATACACAATGGAATACTACTCAGCTATTAAAAATGGTGATTTCAAATGTAGTAAAACATTCAGTAGTTCCAGTCGTCTTAGGACACATGAAAGAATACACAGTGGAGAGAAACCCTATGAATGTAAACAATGTAGTAAAACATTCAGTTGTTCTAGTTCTCTTCGGACACACGAAAGAACTCACAGTGGAGAGAAATCCTATGAATGCAGACTATGTAGCAAAACATTCAGTCGCTCCAGTCATCTTCGGACACATGAAAGAATGCACAGTGGAGAGAAACCCTATAAATGTAAACAATGTAGCAAAACATTCAGATATTCTAGCTCTCTTCAGAGACATGATAGAACTCACAGTGGAGAGAAACCCTATGAATATAAACAAAGTAGTAAAATTAATATAGTCAAGCCAGTGATCTTCAGCACATGAACTAATGCAGTTGAGTGAAACCTTATGAAAGTAAACATAGTACAATGTTAAATTGATGTAGTTCAAAACAACATATATAGGAAAGAAATATGAAAGTAAACTATATAGTAAAGTATTTACTAAAGTCATTCTGCAGTCATTCCAGAAATCGTTAGATATATGATTGAATTTGCATTATACAAAGTCCCCGTGAATGTAAATGTGTTGTACATACTAGAGCCACAGTGCTTGCAGCAACACAGGTTAAAATTGAGTTACTATGGTATGTTATAAAATAAAATAATTATAGACCATTTTAGAGATTATATATCTGCTATAATATTGTAATCATGGAATTATAATATTATTAAAGTCAACTCAATTTGTTTATGCCAACAAAAAAATGGTGATTTCAGGAGTCGGGCGGTAGTGCAGCGGGTTAAGCAAAAGTGGCTTGAAGCACAAGGACCAGCATAAAAATCTGGGTTCATGTCCCCGGCTCCCCACCTGCAGGGGAGTCACCTCACAAGCAGTGAAGCAGGTCTGTAAGTCTCTATCTTTCTCTCCCCCCTCTGTCTTCCCCTCCTCTCTCCATTTCTCTCTGTCCTATCCAACAATGACAGCATCAATAACAACAGCAATAGTAACTACAACAATACAACAACAAGGGCAACAAAAGGGAATAAATACATAAATAAATATTTTTTAAATGGTGATTTCACTGTTTTCAGCCCATCTTGGATGGAGCTTGAAGAAATCGTGTTGTTCGAGCCCCCAGCTCCCCAACTGCAGGGGAGTCGCTTCACAAGCGGTGAAGCAGGTCTGCAGGTGTCTGTCTTTCTCTCCCCTCTCTGTCTTCCCCTCCTCTCTCCATTTCTCTCTGTCCTATCCAACAACAACGACATCAATAACAACAGCAATAATAACTACAACAACAACAAACAATAAAACAAGGGCAACAAAAAGGAATAAAGAAAAATTAAAAAAAAAAAAAGAAAGAAAAAGAAATCATGTTAAGTGAGTTGAGTCAGAAACAGAAGGATGAATATGGGATGATCTTACAGGCAGAAGTTGAAAAACAAGATCAGGGACTGAGTGGGGGCGCACCTGGTTGAGCGCACATGTTACAATGCACAAGGACCTGGGTTTGAGCTCCCAGTCCTCACCTGCAGAAGGAAAGCTTTGCAAGTGGTGAAGCAGTGCTGCAGGTGTCTCTCTTTCTCTCTCCCTATCTCCCCTACCCTCTCAATTTCTGACTGTCTCTATCCAATAAATAAAGATAATTAAAAAAAAGAAAAAAGAAAAACAAGATCAGAAGAGAAAACACTAAGCAGAACTTGGAATAGAGTTGGTGTGTTGCATTAAAGTAAAAGACCCTGGGGTGGGTAGAGGGGAGGGTTCAGGTCCTGGAAAAGGATGGCGGAGGGCCTAGTGAGGATTGTATTGTTATGTGGAAAACTGGAAAATGTTATGCATGTACAAATCATTGTATTAACTGTCGACAGTAAAACAATAATCCCCCAATTAAAAAAAAGTGATGGCGCGAAGCACAAGGACTGGTATAAGGATCCCGGTTCAAGCCCCTGGATTCCCATCTGCAGGGGAGTCGCTTCACAGGTGGTGAAGCAGGTCTGCAGGTGTCCATCTTTCTCTCCCCCTCTCTGTCTTTCCCTCCCCTCTCTATTTCTCTCTGTCCTATCAAACACTGATGACATCAATAACAACAACAATAATAACTACAACAACAATAAAAAAAACAACAAGGGCAACAAAAGGAAAAAAAAGAAGTCCATAAAAAAAAAACAAAAAAAAAACAGAGGCTAGAGTGGTCCGGGAGGTGGCACAATGGGTAAAGCATTGGACTGTCAAGCATGAGGTCCTGAGTTCAATCCCTGGCAGCACATGTACCAGAGTGATGTCTGGCTCTTTCTCTCTCTCTCTCTTTCTCTCTCTCTCCCCTCCTATCTTTCTCATTAATAAATAAATAAAATATTTAAAGAAAAAAAAAGAAAAGAGGTTAGGTGGTGGTGCACCTGGATAAGTACACACATTACCATTTGCAAGGACCCAGGTTCAAGCCCACTTGCAGGGGGAAAGCTTCATGAGTGCTGAAGTAGGGCTGCAGGCGTCTCTCTGTCTCTTTCCCTCTCTATTTCCCCCTCCCACCTCAATTTCTGCCTGTCTCTAGCCAAAAATAAATAAATATTTATTTATTAAAAAGAAATAAGGAAAAAAAAAGTCGGGTAGATAACACCAGCAGTAGCTCAAGCAGCTTTCACACCTGAGGTACCAGAGGGCCCAAGTTCAATTCTAGAGACCACCGTACACCAGAGCTGAGCAATGCTCTATTTTTGTTTGTTTGTTTGGTTTTTTCTAACTAATATATGATCCAGCAGTCTTATTTCTTTATTTCTGTATATATGCCCTAAACAATTAAAACAGCAACTCACACAGCTATCATAGTAGCATTACCACAGTAATCAAAAGAGAGCCGGAGGTGGTGCGGTGGTGGAGCAAGCTGGGTGTGTCCCTGTGCACACTCACGGTGGCTGTAAGTATAAGATGCCTGTGGGCAGGAGGTGTGGCATCTTCTGTGTGTGTGTGAGTATGTACTGTGTGAGCCCACACATGCACATGCACACACAAAGATGCATGACCTCCGCCCACCCTATCCCTAGTCCTCAGTGTCCTGACTGTCCTGGAGATGTGGGCAGATGCGAAGGCCTGGTCAAAGAATGCCCCCAAAAGTGTAGAGTGAAGTCCCCACAGAAGTGGACACACTGAGGCTTTGGTGATCTCTCGAGATGCCCTATTCACCTTCCCGCCACTCGTCAACCCAGTCCTGCCACTTGCCTCCCTGAAAGGCCACACTCCCCACAGTGAGACTAGAGGCAGATTCTGAGTTGGGTGCAGCACCTACTGTCTCCCCACCCATCTGTAGTCCTCAGGCCCTGGCACTGCTCAATTCTAGCCAGTTGAAGCACCTGCTTTGGGATTTCCCCCTTACAAGAGGCTGCCCACCCTTCTGCAAACTCCCTTTGTCTGCCTGTGCTCTTTGTTCCACCCCAGTGGACTCTTCTCTCCTGTTACATAGCCTGGGGCTGCTAGCAGCACTGAGGATACTTGGAGCCTTTGAACAGAAAGCAAAGAGCCCCCTCCAGCTCGCCAGGACAAACAGCTTGGGAGGCTGGAATAAGGGTTGCTGTACCCTTCCTTCCTTCCTTCCTTCCTTCCTTCCTTCCTTCCTTCCTTCCTTCCATCTATCTCTCTTCATTTATTAGTGATAGAAGAGAAAGCTATTGGGAGAGGACCGGCACATCATCCTGGCATATATGATACCTTGGAGCAAATTCTGGACCTCATGCTTTTCTTTTAAAGAAATTAATATTTAATAGCTTGCAAATTAGTCTCTATCCACTGTCCTCTTTTTTTTTTTTTTGCCTCCAGGCTTATTGATGGGGCTCAGTGCCTACACTATGAATCCACTGCTCCTGGAGGCTATTTTCCCCATTTTGTTGCCCTTGTTGTTGTTGCCTTTGCTGTTGTTGTTGGATAGGACACAAAGATACTGAGAGAGGAGGGGAAGACAGAGAGGGGGAGAGACAAATAGATACCTGCAGACCTGCTTCATCACTTAAAAAGCTCGGTCCTTGTGCTTAATGCCATGTGTGCTTAACCTGCTGCGCTACCGCCCCCACCCAGACCTCATACTTTTAAAAATATTTTATTTATAAAAAGGAAACACTGACCAAACCATAGGATAAGAGGGGTACAACTCCACACAATTCCCACCATCAGAAATCCATATCCCATCACCTCCCTTGATAGCTTTCCTATTCTTTAACCCTCTGGGAGTATGGACCCAAGGTCATTGTGGGATGCAGAAGGTGGAAGGTCTGGCTTCTGTAATTGTTTCCCCGCTGAACATGAACGCTGGCAGGTTGATCCATACTCCCAGCCTGTCTCTCTCTTTCCCTAGTGGGGCAGGGTTCGGGGGAATAGGAGCTCCAGGACACATTGGTGGGGTTGTCTGTCCAGGGAAGTCTGGTTGGCATCATGCTAACATCTGGAACCTGGTCACTCACTGAAAAGAGAGTTAACATATAAAGCCAAACAGATTGTTGACTAATCATGAACCTAAACGCTGGAATAGTGCAGACGAAGACCTGGGGTGGGGGGTGTCTCCATTCTGTAGATAGCTAGTAGGCATATTTTAGTTATATTTCAAAGGGCCTGTGGCTATACTAGTTTTTTTTTTCCCTGAGCCTTTTTTTTTCCTTATATGCAGGTGGATCCAAGTTATTTTCTGGGGAGATGATGTCATGACTGGAATAAGGACCAGAAAGCTGCATCAGGGAAGAGAGTAGCTCCCAAATATGGCAAAGGTGTATAAATATTGGTTACTGTAAACCCCATTGATTTGATGTGATCTGGGGCCCATATTCAGCTTAGTAGCCTATGTGACCTCTGCATCCTTGTAGATCTGAGCTCACATTCTGTGGTCATGAGTAGGAACATTCCAAGCTGCCCCAATATCAGGACCCAATTTCCTCAGGTGTAGCATAGAGTATGTTGTCCAGCTTCCCTTCAAAGGATGGAACATTCTCTACTGTTGTTGACCCAAGTTGAGGGCAAGGTCCTATGGGGGCCCACAAAAGGGTCTATTTTGTTGTTCCTAATAGAGATGATTGGTAACAATGGAGAGAGGGATTTATTTGAGGTCTAGGCCCATCATGTCTGTTGGGGAATCTTAGGACTTCTGGAACAGGGACCCAGATGATGGGGTGGCCTGAGAGTGACTAAGAGTCATCATTAAAGTATGCCAGTGTCTTGTCCTTATTCAGCTTTTGCAGTCCTTACTTTGCTAAGGGTAGCTTTGGAGTGAGTGAGGGAAGTGTAATAGGAAGTAGGTGAGGAGGGTATCTCAGTCTAAGTGGACACTATTTCATTAAGAACTTTATACTGACTCTCTGCCGACTATTGTGTACTCATACTTGTAAGCCCTGAATTTTACTTCTACACCAGCTCCTGGGTCTCTTAGGCTGCTTTCCATCCTATCCCATCCCATCCCATCCCATCCCATCCCATCCCATCCCATCCCATCCCATCCCATCCCATCCCATCCCATCCCATCCCATCCCATCCCATCCCATCCCATGCCATCCCATCCCATGCCATCCCATCCTATTGCTTTTCTTTTTTTTGTCTTTCTCTTATTTTTTATTAATGATTTAATATTTATTTACAAAATTACATGTCGACAGGGGTACAATTCCACACTGTTCCCACCACCAGAGTTCTGATTCCCCAGTCCCTCTGCCGCAAGCCACCGCAGCTCTCCCACGGTTGCAGACATGGTTTAGCCATCATCTCTACAACTGTCTGTCTACATTTGTATCTGATTTCTCCCTTTTTCTTCCAGGCCCAGTCCTCTCTTCCCCTCCAAGTCACACATAGCCCTGTTACTACATCCAAACATCTCTCCCCTTTTCCTCCTCTCTCTCTGGGTCCTGATGGAGCTGGAGTTCAGAGCCCTCTTATCCTCTTCCTCCTATCACTTCTCCCCCACTAGAAATATGGATCAAAATGGTTTTGGGGATGCAGAAGATAGGAGTTCTAGCTTCTGTAATTGCTTCTGTGCTGGACATGGGCATTGGTAGGCTGATCCTTACCCCCAGCCTGTTTCTTCTTTTTTTTTTTTTATTTAAGAAAGGATTAATTAACAAAACCATAGGGTAGGAGGGGTACAACTCCACACAATTCCCACTGCCCAATCTCCATATCCCACCCCCTCCCCCGATAGCTTTCCCATTCTCTATCCCTCTGGGAGCATGGACCCAGGGTCATTGTGGGTTGCAGAAGGTAGAAGGTCTGGCTTCTGTAATTGCTTCCCCGCTGAACATGGGCATTGACTGGTTGGTCCATACTCAGTCTGCCTCTCTCTTTCCCTAGTAGGGTGGGTCTCTGGGGAAGCTGAACTCCAGGACATATTGGTGGGGTCTTCAATCCAGGGAAGTCTGGCCGGCATCCTGATGACACCTGGAACCTGGTGACTGAAAAGAGAGTTAACATACAAAGCCAAAGAAATTGTTGAGCAATCATGGACCCAAACCCCAGCCTGTTTCTATATTTCTCTAGTGGGGTAGAGCTATGGAGAGGCAGTGTTCCTAGACACATTGGTGAAGTTGTCTGCCCAGAGAAGTCAGGATGGAATCATGATAGTGTCTGCATCTTGGTGTCTGGAAGGTGGCAGGATATAAAGTGAGGCAAAATTGTTAGTGAATAGGAACCAAAAAGTAGGAAAAGAGTGGATGAGATGAGGGATCTTAGGGTGGGAGGAAATTAGGAAGTCCATTTTAGGCATGTTTCTAGGGGCCCATGACTATGGTAGTTTTTGCTTGAGTTTGATAACTAGCATGAAGTTGGGTAAAAACATTGTCTGAGAAAATGGTGTCAAGAGTAAAGAAAAGGACTAGGATTAGGACAGAAAGTAGCTCCCATTCTTAAAAAAGATTTCTGTGGGTAGAATTAACTATTTACCTCCATCTCCTTGATCCAGGACCCGTGTATATATTTATATTTAGCATCAGAGCCTGTGTAACCTCTAAGCCTCTATTGTTTTGAGTTCACAGCTCATGGTCACAGCTGGAAACATTTCAGGCTGCACTCATTTCAGGACCAGTCTTCCTTGAATGGCAGGGTATTCAAGGATACCCCTACCTCCCTTCTGAGACGGGAAGTCCCTACCATCGCTGTTTTATGGTGAGGGCAAGGTTCTGGCAAGGCCTGTAAGAGAGCTTATGATGTTGTTCCTGATGGAAGTGACCAGTAGTGATGCAGAGAAGGATCCATTAGAGGTCTAGGCCCATAAAATTTATGTGGGAATCCAAGGATTCCCTGACTAGATTATGAGGTGGTGTGATATTAACCAAAAGGGTCATTATTAAGTGAGCCAGTCTATTGCCCTTATCCAACTCTTGTAGTCCTCTTGTTATCCTACGACCTTAGACTTTCTCCCAGTTTAAGCATTGTGTGTGTGTCATTTGTTGAACCCAACCAGGTCTAGGTGTTTGTTTATTCTTTGGGGCTTTCTACTAGATTGCCAAGCTAATTTGGTCTAAGTCTAATTGATTAGAGAACTTATGATACCTTCTTTAGGCACTTCAAGTAGGATTTCAGGCTTATTAGGTCTAAGTTTAATTGTTGAGGACTGCTGAGCACTATTACTTTGGGTTATATAAGTGCTCCATGTGGGAGTCAGGTGGTAGTGCAGTAGGTTAAGCGCATGTGGCGCAAAGCACAAGGACTAGTGTAAGGATCCCAGTTCGAGCCCCGGCTCCCCACCTGCAGGGGAATTGCTTCACAGGTCTGCAGATGTCTATCTTTCTCTCCCCCTCTTTGTCTTCCCCTCTCTCTCCATTTCTCTCTGCCCTATCTAACAACGGCAACAATAATAACTATAACAACAATAATTCTTTTAAAAAACAAGGGCAACAAAAGGGGAAAAATAAATATTATTATTTTTTTAAAAAAATGCTCCTTGCTTATGGATACATGTACACCTGTGCCTAGTACCCTAAACCTTAATCTGTATCTAGTAACTTTGTTAGATGACGTGTCATCTAATCTGGACGTAAGTAGTCCCATGTGTTAGGAAAGATCTCACCTGGTTTGAGGAGTTGTGAGGTTGACATCTCGGGCTCAGTATCTCTGTCTACCATCCACAGTAAGAATTCAGGGCTGCTTTCCACTCCCATGGCCCTCAGCCCTGTACAGCACTGCAGTGTACAGCCGCCACAGAGTATCTGCACAGATTCCCACCAGCAACACCAAGACCCTGTGCCTTTCCAGTGTCCTCTGTATAAACCTTCATTTCCTTCCTCAGACTCACTGCAGATGTCCTTTCCCCTCTCCATCACATACAGTGACATGTGACTGCGGGTCTCTTGAAGGTTTGTTTTTTTTTTTTGGGGGGGGAAGATGTCTCATGACTTTTTCCCTTAAAATGCCTTTGTACCTTCTTACCTCCCCACTGGCATCCCAACTTTTAAGACTTCCAGGAAGGAATCACTACTCATCTTTGGATTTTATTGGTTTATTTATTTTTGTCTCCAGGGTTATCACTGGGGCTGGGTGGCTGCACTATGAATCCACTGACTGCCCTTGGAGGTCATTTTTCCCATTCTGTTGCCCTTATTGTTGTTGTTGTTGTTGTTATTGTTGTTAGATAGGACAGAGAGATCTGCTTCAACACTTGTGAAGCGACCTCCCCACCCTGCGGGTGAGGAACTGGGGTCTTGAACTGGGGTCTTTATGGTGGTCCTTATGCTTTGTGCCATGTGTGCTTAACCTGCTGTGCTATCGCCCAGCCCCCTTATTATTCATCATTGTAGACCCTAGCACAGGGTCTCATATTATTATTTTTTATTATCTTAATTTTATTTATTGGATAGAGACAGCCAGAAATCAAGAGGGGGATGGGGTGGTAGAGAGGGAGAGAGACAGGGGGCCGGGCGGTGGCGCACTGGGTTAAGCCACATATAGTACGCAGTGCGAGAATCCTAGTTCCCACCTGCCGGGTGTCACTTCACAAGCGGTCAAGCAGGTCTGCAGGTGTCTTCCTCACTTTTATTTTTTTCAGTATCTATAATATTGGATAGAAACAGACAGAAATCGAGAGTGTAGGGGAGAGAGAGAGAGAGAGAAAGGAAGAGAGAGAGACCTGCATCTCTGCTTTACCATTTGCAAAGATTTCCCCCTGCAGGTGGGGACCAGGGACTTGAACCTGGGTCCTTGCACATTGTAACATGTGCGCTCACCCAGGTATACCACCACTTGGCCCCTTATTATTTAAGTTCAATAAATCAAAATTTTCCAATTAGTTAAATGAAGTTTAGTTAGAGTGTGTGGTGTGGGCTATGTTCACATGCGAGTGAGTAGAAGCTCAAATGCAAGGGAAACTGAAGCAGCTGCTATTCTACTCAAAACCCCCCCCCCAACCTGGGAGTCTATACTCTTTTTTTTTTAATATTTATTTTATTTATTTATTCCCTTTTGTTGCCCTTGTTGTTTTATTGTTGTAGTTATTATTGTTGTTGTTGTTGGATAGGACAGAGAGAAATGGAGAGAGGAGGGGAAGACAGAGAGGAGGAGAGAAAGACAGACACCTGCAGACCTGCTTCACCGCCTGTGAAGCGACTCCCCTACAGGTGGGGAGCCGGGGTTGGAACCAGGATCCTTGTGCCGGTCCTTGTGCCGGTCCTTGTGCTGGTCCTTGTGCCGGTCCTTGTGCTTTGCGCCACCTGCGCTTAACCCACTGTGCTACAGCCTGACTCCCGTCTATACTCTTTTCTAAACACCTTTGGAATTCACACAGGTGAGTCTTGGAAGGGAAAGGGAGATGACTGGAGAAAGAGGAAGGGCTTATAAAGGAATCCAGAGGTTTTTATTTTAAAATATAATAGGGCTGAGGAGACAGCATAATTGTTCTGCAAAGGACATTCATACCTGAGGCTCTGAGGGCCCAGGTTCAAGCCAAGCACTACCATAAACCAGAGGGGGTACAATGGTGGAAACTGAACCAGGAATCTCAGCCATATGAGTTCAACACCCTACCAGCTGAGCTATTTCTCCAGCTATGGAATCTGGGACTTTTGAAGCAATCTCACCCCAGAGAATCTCCCTATTGTTTTGTCCTAGTATTTTTTTTTTTTGCCATATCATAGTACAAACATATAAAAAATTTTTTCACTTGATTAAAAACAATTCCAGAGGGAGTCAGGCGGTAGCGCAGCGGGTTAAGCACGTGGCGCAAAGCACAAGGACTGGCATAAGGATCCGGGTTCCAGCCCCTGGCTCCCCATCTGTAGGGGAGTCGCTTCACAGGCGGTGAAGCAGGTCTGCAGGTGTCTGTCTTCCTCTCCCCCTCTCTATCTTCCCCTCCTCTCTCCATTTCTCTCTGTCCTATCCAACAATGACGACATTGATAACAAAAACAATAATAACTACAACAATAAAACAACAAGGGGAACAAAGAAAAAAAAATTCCAGGGAGTCAGGCGGGTAGCACAGCAGGTTAAGCGCAGGTGGCACAAAGCACAAGGACCGGCGTAAGGATCCCGGTTCGAGCCCCCCCCCCCCACTCCCCACCTGCAGGAGAGTAGTTTCGCAAGTGATGAAGCAGGTCTGCAGGTGTCTGTCTGTCTCTCCTCTCTGTCTTCCCCTCCTCTCTCCATTTCTCTTTGTCCTATCAAACAATGATGACAACAATAACTACAACAATAAAAAAACAAGGACAACAAAAGGGAAAAAATAATTTTTTTTTTGTAAATTCGTCTTTTTTTTTTTTTTCCTTCCAAAGTTATTGCTGGGACTGGGTGACGCCACTACGAATCCACTCCTCCTGGAGGCCATTTTTTCCCCCTTTTTGTTGTCCTCGTTTTATCATTGTTGTTATTATTATTGTTGTCATTGCTGTCGTTGTTGGATAAGACAAAGAGAAATGGAGAGAGGAGGGGAAGAGAGAGAAAGGAAGAGAAAGACACCTGTAGACCTGCTTCATCTCTTTGTGAGGAGACCCCCCTGCGGGTGGGGAGCCAGGGGCTCAAACCCGGATCCTTACACCTATCTTTGTGCTTTGCGCCACTTGCGCTTAACCTGCTGCGCTACGCCTGGCCCCGTCTTTTTTCTCTTTTAAAGATTTTTAAAATTTATTTATTCCCTTTTGTTGCCCTTGTTTTATTGTTGTAGTTATTGATGTTGTTGTTGTTGGATAGGACAGAGAGAAATGGAGAGAGGAGGGGAAAACAGAGAGGGGAGAGAAAGACACCTGCAGCTTCACCGCCTGTGAATTGACTCCCTTACAGGTGGAAAGCCGGGGGTTCGAACCGGGATCCTTAACACTGGTCCTTGCTCTTCACCCCACCTGCGCTTAACCCACTGCGCTACAGCCCGACTCCCTTCTTTTATTTTTTTTTTTGTATTTTTATTCACTTGTTATTGGATGGAGACAGAAATTGAGAGGAGTGGGGAGAGAGAAAGAGAGATAGGAAGACACTTGCAGCCCTGCTTAACCACTCCTGAAAGCTTTCTCCCTGCGGGTGGGGACCAGGGGCTTGAACCGGGGTTCTTGTAATTTTTTTAAATTTTTTTACCAGAGCACTACTCAGCTCTGGTTTATGGTGGTGCTGGGGACTGAAGCTGGTGCCATTGGTGCCTCGGTCATGAAAGTCTTTTTGCATAACCATTATGGTGTTTCCCTAGCCCTCCAGACACATTTTAAACCTAAAAATCAACTCTCCTCTCATTCTAAGAACCCCATACATATGAAATCACAGGTTTGATGTTCTAATTATATATACATATATTAGTTAATTAATCTAATTATATTTTTAACAAGCAATAAAGTGTATACACACTTCAGCAAAATAAAAGTTCACTTCTGTATACCACTTAAAGTTGTTCATGCACAGACCTCCGTTACACATGAAGGATGACAGTGTGTATGTGTGTGTATGTGTGTGTGCGTTGGGGGGGTGCTTTGAGGTGGGGAGTTGGGGAGTATTGGGACAGACAGAGGCTTGAGATCCCACAGCCAGGAACTGTTCACTTTGGGACTTCTCACTGCTGAACTCAAGTTTTAAAACTTGAGCTGAGTGCCCACTAGAGGGAATATCAAAGTGTGGGATCAGACTTAAAGCAGCTTGAGCAAAGGAGCTAAATTACTTGAACTTGAGGGTGGCAAGTGCAGTTGGACAGTGACCCATGGCGGCCCAGCCTGAGGATGTGGGCTCTCTCGAGGGTGGAGGTAGAGACAAGCAGGGGTGCGGCACCTGGCGAACAGGAAGGTCTGAGTAATGGCCCAGGCCCGCGTGTCTGCAACTCACCTGTCAAGTGTGCTTCCCTGCCCCGACTACCTCTCTGTTGTAAAACACACAGGCCTTTAAAATCGCCAACTCCCGGCTTCACAGGCGTAAAGCAGGTCTGCAGGTGTCTGTCTTTCTCTGCCCTTCTCTGTCTTCCCCTCCTCTCTCCATTTCTCTCTGTCCTATCTAACAATGACAACATTGATAACAACAACAATTAAAAAAACACACAACAACAAGGGCAACAAAAGAGAAAAAAAAAACCTGCCAACTCCCAGTGCAGAGGTGCTGGGGGCAGGCTGGGGAAGAGAATGTGAAGTCCCGTAAGTGAAGGTCTGACCTCCAGAACTCTGTGGAAATAAAATGTCTCCTCACTCCCTGAAAGTGGGTCAAAGTCAAAAGAAATTGTTAAATAAGCTTTGGGGGGGGGGATGGGCTGTAGCATAGTGGGTTAAGCACAGGTGGCGCAATTCTCAAGGGTGGGCATAAGGACACCCTCCCCTGTCAAACCCCCAGCTCCCATTGCAGGGGGGTCGCTTTACAAGCGGTGAAGCAGGTCTGCAGGTGTCTACCTTTCTCTCCCTCTCTCTGTCTTTTCATCCTCTCTAGATTTCTCTCTATCCTATCAAACAACAACAGCTATAACAACTACAACAAGGGCAACAAAAATGGGGAAAATGGCTTCCAGGAACAGTGGATTTGTAGTGCCAAAAAAAGGGGGGTCGGAATTTACTGAACTCTTCAGTGTTCATCACAGAATTGAAAGTTTCCCTGACAACTGAGATTCCTACAGTGCTTTGAGATATGGGTCAGGGGCACAGTCAGGAGGGGGGAAAATAAGGTCTCAATATAAAAATAGTCCTGCTGTTAAAAACAAAAAAGTGGGGGAGGAGAGAACTCATAAAGACATACACGAATATGAAAAACATGGGCTGGGAGGCCGGGCAGTAGTGCATCGGGTTAAGTGCACAGAGTACAAGCTCCAGGATCCCAGTTAGAACTCCTGGCTCTCCACCTGCAGGGGGTTTTGCTCCACAAACATCCAAGGAGCGCTGTAGGTGGCTCTACCTTCGCCTCCTCTCTCAACTTCTCTCTGTCCTGTCCAATAAAATAGAAAAAAACGATCTTCAGGAGCAGTGGATCCGTAGTGCTGCCACTGAGCCCCAGCGATAACCCTGGAGGAAAAAACCAAAACAACCATAGGCTGTATGCCACATCTACAGGTAACTACCATAAGCATTTTGATCTTTGTTCTATATTATAGCTATCCTAAAAATAATTGTGGTGAAGGCTGGTGAGGTACCGTAGTAGTTATGCAATAATGCTTTCAAGCCCGAGGCTCTAAGGGTTTCAGTTTCGGAAGAAGATGGCTGCCAACCTAGAATTATTTTTAACCTTTCTTTTTTTAAAAAAAATTAAAAAAATTATTTATTTTCCCTTTTGTTGCTCTTGTTTTATTGTTGTAGTTATTATTGTTGTGGTTGATGTGGTCATTGTTAGATAGGACAGAGAGAAATGGAGAGAGGACGGGAAGACAGAGGGGGAGAGAAAGACAGACACCTGCAGACCTGATTCACGGCCTGTGAAGTGACTCCCCTGCAGGTGAGGAGCGGGGGCTCGGGGAACCTTAAGCAGGCCCTTGTGCTTTGCGCCACGTGCTCTTAACCCCCGTGCTACCGCTGGACTCCCTGACCTTTCTTTTTTTAATGTTTTATTTCACTTTTCTTCTGTTTAGTAGAACTGAGATAAATAGAGTAGAGAGTAGGGCGAGATAGGGAGAGAGAGACACTTTCAGACCTGCTTCACCTAAGTGAAGGGGAGAGGGAAGTTTGAACCTGCAAGGTAACATTTGGTCAACCAAGTACACCACCATCAGGCCTCCAATCTAGAATCTTTTTCTTGTACCCCCCACTTTTTTTTTTTAAATCAGAGCACTGATTAGCCCTGGTTTATGGTTGTATGGGGAACTGAACCTGAGACTTTGGAGCCTCAGGCAGGAGAGTCTGTTTTCATAACCATTATGCTATCTATCCCTATCCTCACCATCTCGACTATACCTCCCTCTCAATTTCTCTCTTTCACCATTAAAAGAAGAAAAAAGACATTGTCAAGAAAGTTGCACTTCAGGAAGAAGTAAAATGGTCCCAAAAGGGGGAAAATAATGTAGAAATAATGAATGATACCCGCTAAGTGTATGGGAAAATAAGTAAGTGTTGACCATATGGAATAATATCTTCTTTTTTTTTTTTTTTTTTTGCCTCTGGGGATATCACTGGAACTCAGTGCCTGCACTACAAATCCACTGCTCCCGGAGGCTATTTTTTCCCTTTTGTTGCCCTTGTTGTTTATTGTTGTGGTTATTATTATTGTTGTTGGATAGGACAGAGAAATTGAGAGAGGAGGGGAAGACAAAGAGGGTGAGAGAAGGATAGACACCTGCAGACCTGCTTCATTGCCAGTGAATCGACCCCCCTGCAGGTGGGAGCCGGGGGCTTGAACCGGGATCCACACGCTGGTCCTTGAACTTTGCACCAAGTGCGTTTAACCCACTCTGCTACCGCTGGCCCCCCAATAATATCTTAAGAATAAAAAAAAATGGGAGTCGGGCTGTAGTGCAGCGGGCTAAGCGCAGGTGGCGCAAAGCACAAAGACCGGCATAAGGATCCCGGTTCGAACCCCGGCTCCCCACCTGCAGGTGCGTCGCTTCACAGGCGGTGAAGCAGGTCTGCAGGTGTCCGTCTTTCTCTCCTCCTCTCTGTCTTCCCCTCCTCTCTCCATTTCTCTCTGTCCTATCCAACAACGACAACAACAATAATAATTACAACAATAAAACAACAAGGGCAACAAAAGGGAATAAATAAATAAAATAAATATAAAAAATTAAAAATGAATAAAAAAATAAGGGCAAAGGAGATAGCATAATGGTTATGCATAAAATCTTTTATTCCCGAGGTGCCATATTCTCAGGTTCAAACCCCTGGGACCATCATAAGCCAGTGCTCTGGTGAAAAATTATTTTAAGGAGGTTGGGTGGTGGTGCACCCGCTTAAGCTTACATGTTACCATACACAAGGACCAGGCTCGACACCTCTGGTCCCCACCTGCAGGGGGAAAGCTTTGCAAGTGGTAAAGCAGTGCTGTAGGTGTCTCTTTCTCTCCTTCTCTACCTCCCCTCCCCTCCAATTCTGGCTGTTTCTATCCAATACACACATAAAAATAATTTTTAAAATGTAAAAAAAGTTTCTTAAAAATAAGTAAATAAGGGGGAGTCGGGCTGTAGCTCAGCGGGTTAAGCGCAGGTGGCGCAAAGCACAAGGTCGGCATAAGGATCCCAGTTCGAGCCCCCAGCTCTCCACCTGCAGGGGAGTCGCTTCACAAGCGGTGAAGCAGGTCTGCAGGTGTCTTTCTTTCTCTGCCCCTCTCTGTCTTCCCCTCCTCTCTCCATTTCTCTCTGTCCTATCTAACAACGACAACATCAATAACAATAATAACTACAACAACAATCTTCTTCTAGCGTTTGCCCTTCTTCCATACCCAGTCAACAGCATCAGGTTGAGCCTGATGTAAAGTTTCGAGACCTCCTTTGAATCTGGAGAGGTGGCAGTCGTTGACTATGTGGGTCATAGTGAAGGACAACAAAAGAGAAAATAAATAAATAAAATATTTAAAAAAAAGTAAATAAGGGAGTCAGGCGGTAGCACAGCGGGTTAAGTGCAGGTGGAGCAAAGCACAAGGATCTACTTAAGGATCCCGATTGAGCCCCGGCTCCCCACCTGCAGGGGAGTCACTTCACAGGCGGTGAAGCAGGTCTGCAGGTGTCTGTCTTTCTCTCCCTCTCTGTCTTCCCCTCCTCTCTCCATTTCTCTCTGTCCTATCCAACAACAACAACATCAATAATAGTTACAACAATAAAACAGCAAGAGCAACAAAAGGGAATAAAAAAATATTTAAAAATAAATAAAATAAGTAAACAAGGGGGGTCGGGTGGTAGCGCTTCAGGTTAAGTGCAGGTGGCACAAAGCGCAAGGACTGGCGTAAGGATCCCGGTTTGAGCCCCTGGCTCCCCGCTTGCAGGGGGGTCGCTTCCCAGGCGGTGAAACAGGTCTGCAGGTGTCTGTCCTACTCTCCGCCCCCTCTGTCTCCCTTCCTCCTGGATTTCTCTCTGTCCTATCCGGCAACAACAATAGCAATGTCAACAACAATAATAACGACAACAACAAGGGTAACAACAAGGGCAACAAAATAGGAGAAATGACCTCCAGGAGTAGTTTATGCCTGCGCATAAACACACAATATAATTAAGAAGCTTATGGGGAGTCGGTTGGTAGCACAGCGGGTTAAACTCACGTGGCACAAAGCACAAGGACCGGCATAAGGGTCCCTGTTCGAGCCGCCGACTCCCCACCTGCAGGGGATTTGCTTCACAGGCGGTGAAGCACGTCTGCAGGCTTCTATCTTTGTTTCCCCCTCTGTTTTCCCCTCTACTCTCCATTTCCCTCTGTCCTATCCAACAATGATGACATCAATAACAACAACAATAACTACAACAACAACAAAAAAGGGCAACAAAAGGGAAAATAAATAAATAATTTTTTTTAAATTAAAAAAAAGAAGCTTATGGAGTGGGGGAGATAGTATAATGGTTATGCAAAAGACTTTCTACCTGAGGCTTTGAGGTCATAAGTTCAATCCCTTGCTCCACCATAAACCAGAGCTGAGTCGCTTCCCAAGCGGTGAAGCAGGTCTGCAGGTGTCTATCTTTCTCTCCCCCTCTCTGTCTTCCCCTCCTCTCTCCATTTCTCTTTGTCCTATCCAACAACGAACGACATCAGCAATAACAATAATAACCACAACAAGGCTACAACAACAAGGGCAACAAAAAGGGGGAAAAAAAACAAACAACAAACCAGAGCTGTGCAGTTCTCTAGGAAAAAAGAAGAGGAGGAGCAAGAGAAGGACAGGCAGCAGCTTATGGAAGAGACGGAGTAATTTCAGAAATGTAATTCAGAAAATTCAAACAGGAACTTTTCTTGAAAATCCTTGATTGTGGAGGTGGCACACCTGGTTGAGTGCACATGTTACAATGAACAAGGACCCAGGTTCAAGCCCCCAGTGTGTACCTGTGAGTGGTGAAGCAGTGTTGCAGGTGTCCTTCCGTTTCTCTCCCTCTCTTTCTTCTGATTTCTGGCTGTCTCTATCTAATTAATAAATAAAGATTAAAAAATAAAAACAGGGAGTCAGGCAGTAGTGCAGCGGATTAAGCCTATGTAGCGCAAAGCGCAAGGACTGGTTAGGATCCCGGTTCAAGACCCTGGCTCCCCACCTGTAGGGGAGTCGCTTCACAGGCGGTGAAGCAGGTCTGCAGGCGTCTCTCTGTCTCTCTTCCTCTCTATTTCCCCCTTCTCTCTCAATTTCTCTCTTTCTCTATACAATAACAACAACAACAAATATATGGAAAACTGGGGAATGTTATGCATGTACAAACTATTGTATTTACTGTTGAATGTAAAACATTAATTCCCCAATAAAGAAATTAAAAAAACCCAACAAAACCAAATAAATAAAATAAAATGCCTGATTGGAGTCAGAGAAGTGGTTCAGTGGTAGAACACATGAGCGAGACCTAGAGTTTGAGTTCTCCCACATTAGAACTAAAAATGTCTTTGATTATTTGTATGGTTTTCTGCTACTTTTGTTTTTTATCTTTTAGCCAATTTTATAGTTAGATGATTTCTTTCCATATTGATTTTATTTTATTTTATTTTCTATTTTCATGAGAGAGAGAGACCAAAGCACAGCTCAGTTCTGACTTGTAGTGGTGCTAAGGACTGAACCAGGAATATCCAGGGCCTCAGACAAGCAAGTCTGGTGTGTTACTGCTGTATACTCTCTGGCTTATATTGATTCTAGCTCCATCATAGGTAAATAGAAATATGTTCATGGGAATGTTGCAAATACTTCTTTATAGGGTCAGTTTTGCATCTTTTTAAAGAATATTTTATTTACTTATTATTGGATAGAGACAGAGAGAAATTGAGAAGGGAGAGGGACATAGGGAGAGAGACAGAGAGACATTTGCAGTCCTGCTCTAACACTCATGAAGGTTTCCCCCTGCAGGTGGGGACCAGGGGCTTGAACCTGGGTCTTTGTACACTGTATTGTGTGTGCCTAACCAGGTGTGCCACCACCTGATTTTTGCATCTTTATGACTTGGTTGGAACAGTAAGGTTCTGACTTGATCACTTGCTTTGATGTTTGTGAGAAGAAGAATGGCTTGTTGAAATCTTTTAAAAAAAATATTTATTTATTCCCTTTTGTTGCCCTTGTTTTATTGTTGTAGTTATTATTGTTGTTGTTATTGATGTCATTGTTGTTGGATAGGACAGAGAGAAATGGAGACAGGAGGGGAAGACAGAGAGGGGGAGAGAAAGATAGACACCTGTAGACCTGCTTCAGGACTTGTGAAGCAATTCCCCTGCAGGTGGAGAGCTGGGGGCTCGAACCTGGATTCTTACGCCAATCCTTGCACTTAACCCGCTAAGCTACTGCCTGATTCCTGGCTTGTTGAAATCTTAAGGTTTACATAAGTAAGGCTTTGCATAAGTCTTATGCTTTGCCACAGGAACTCAGCCAATGCTAAAGAATTGAGAAGGTTGGAGCCAGGTGCTGGTGCACCTGGTTAAGTGCACACATTGCAGAGCACAAGGACCCAGGTTCAAGCCCTTGGTTCCCACATGCAGGGGGGAAAACTTCCCCAGTGGTGAAGCAGGGCTGCAGGTGTCTCTCTGCCTCCCTCTCTACCTCCCCCTCCCCTCTCAATTTCTCTGTCTCTATCCAATAATAAATAAATAAAAATATAATTAAAAGAGAGAGAGAGAGAGAGATTTC
Source organism: Erinaceus europaeus (assembly GCF_950295315.1). NCBI lineage: Eukaryota > Metazoa > Chordata > Mammalia > Eulipotyphla > Erinaceidae > Erinaceus > Erinaceus europaeus. Next base: position 86,807,748 of record NC_080173.1, read on the forward strand.
TAGGTCCAGACAATACTCTAGCTCCCTAGCTAGAACTTCCAAAACAAGCTATTTAGAAGAAAGTATAAATTTAAAACTATAGTACAAACTGAGTGTCTACTCTTGAGGCCTTATACCACAGGTCATTAGTAAAAGTGAAAAGGGGAGTCGGGAGGTAGCTCAGTGGGTTAAGCGCACATGGCACCAAGGGCAAGGAGCTGGGGAATGATCCTGGTTCCGGCTCCCCACCTGCAGGAGAGTCGCTTCACAAACGGTGAAGCAGGTCTGCAGGTGTCTATCTCTCTCTCCCTCTCTCTGTCTTCACCTCCTCTCTCCATTTCTCTCTGTCCTATCTAACAAGGATGACATCAGTAACAACAACAATAATAACTATAACAATAAAAAACAACAAGGGTAATAAAATGGAATAAATAAATAAATATTTAAAAAATATTTTCAATAAAAAAAGTGAAAAGAGGGCGGGGGTAGATAGCATAATGGTTATGCAAAGAGACTCTCATGCCTGAGGCTCCAAAATCCCAGGTTCAGTCCCTTGCTCTGCACCACCATAAACCAGAGCTGAGCAGTGCTCTAGAAAGGAAGGAAAGAAGGAAAGAAGGAAAGAAGGAAGGAAGGAAGGAAGGAAGGAAGGAAGGAAGGAAGGAAGGAAAAAAACCAAAACAACCTTTAGAATTAATCAGGTTGGGGAGTCAGGTGGTAGCGCGGCGGGTTAAGCGCACATGGCACAAGCGCAAGGACCCGGGTTTGAACCCCCGGCTCCCCACCTGTAGGGGAGTCGCTTCACAGGCCATGAAGAAGGTCTGCAGGTGTCTTTGTCTCCCCTTGTCTGTCTTCCCCTCCTCTCTCCATTTCTGTCCTATCCAACGACGGCATCAATAATTACAATAAAACAACAAGGACAACAAAAGGGAATAAATAAGTAAATGAATTTTTAAAAAGAATTAATCAGGTTGGAGGGACATTTTTTAAAAAGGGGGAGTCGTGCAGTAGCGCAGCGGGTTAAGGGAAGGTGGGACAAAGCGCAAGGACGGGAGGAAGGATCTCGGTTCCAGGTCCCAGCTCCCCACCTGCAGGGGAGTCGCTTCACAGGCGGTGAAGCAGGTCTGCAGGTGTCTGTCTTCCTCTCCCCCTTTCTGTCTTCCCCCCTCTCTCCATTTCTCTCTGTCCTATCCAACAACGACAACATCAGTAACAACAACAATAATAACTACAACAATAAAACAACAAGGGCAACAAAAGTGAATAAATTAATAAATAAAATACTTTTTTAAAATGGGGGAAAAGGCAGGCAGTGGCTGATCTGGTTAAGCTCTCACCTTACAGTGCACAAGGACCCAAGTTTGAGCCACTGGTCCCCACCTGCAGGGGCCAAGTTTCACGAGTGGTGAAGGAGGGCTGGAGGTGTCTCTGTCACTATATTCTCTCAATTTCTCTCTGTCTATATCCAATAATGAATAAATTAAAAAAAAAGAATTGAGAAGGGCAAGGGGCTTAGCATAGACAAAGTGCTCCACTATTGTAAATCAGAGAATAAGGAATTATTTGAACCAGAGAGAACAATAGCAGATGATGAATGCTGAAGGCCAGAGAGGGAGCAGAAATGAACTGGGTTGGAAACATTCAGCAATCTCCTAGAGAAGGATCTGCAGGCTGCTGACATTTGAGCTTCGTGGATGATGGCAAACTTGAGTCAGACATGTGGGACCCATACCTAGGCACGACCAGCAGGTGGCGCGCTAGAGACGTCCCATTGCTATTCATATCAAAGCTTTTGATGGAAAACCTATTGAGAACTGCAAACTTGACTGAGGCCTGGGGAGCCTCTGAACCCTATACTCTGATGACTCTGAGTCTCCTCCAGAGGTGAAATGCCAAGATAAAGGTTCCTATGTTTGCCCTCACACTCACCTATGAACGTCTGAGTAGCACCAGCCATTTAGTTCAATTTCCGCTAAGTTGGAGAGAGCAAGAGGTGGGGGACCACCGTTGAGAAGGTGCAGTTTCAGCCATCAGGAAGGGGGTGAGGAGGCTGAGGACAGACATGCAGGAAGACGGTGACCAGGTGGCAAACCCAAGGGCTGCTTTTGAGGAAGACTTAAGTAATCTTCCATGAAGACTGAACTTTTATCTCCATTTTATTTCTTTTTAAGATTTTGTTCATTTGTTAATGAGAAAGATAGGAGGAGAGAGAGAAAGAACCAGGCATCATTTTGGTACATGTGCTGCCAAGGATTGAACTTGGGACCACATACTTGAGAGTCCACTGTGCCACGTCCCGGACCACCTTTATTTCCATTTTATAAGTGGGGAATTTCTCTCCTCTCCGTGTGTTACAAACTCCTTTTTTTAAAAAAATATTTTATTTTATTTATTTATTCCCTTTTGTTGCCCTTGTTGTTTTATTGTTGTAGTTATTATTGTTGTTGTCGTCATTGTTGGATAGGACAGAGAGAAATGGAGAGAGGAGGGGAAGACAGAGAGGGGGAGAGAAAGACAGACACCTGCAGACCTGCTTCACCACCTGTGAAGCGACTCCCCTGCAGGTGGGGAGCCGGGGTTCAAACCGGGATCCTTATGCCGGTCCTTGCGCTTTGCACCACCTGCGCTTAACCCGCTGCGCTACAGCCCGACTCCCTACAAACTCCTTGAGAGGCTGCTTCTGTCACGTATTTCTCCTCTTACAGAGAAATTCCTATCACCCGCCCAAGCTGGTTTCCACCCAGGAAGATCTACCTGCGAACAAGTCCTGGCCCTCTCAACTTACATCGAAAATGGATTCCAGAAGAATTTAAAGACGGGTGCTGTCTTTGTTGATCTCACAGCAGCCTATGACACGGTCTGGCACCGTGGTCTCCTAGTCAAGATCTCAAGATGCCTGCCTCCATGGGTGGCCAACATTATATTGTTTCTTCTCCAAAACAGAAGATTCCGGGTGCATCTGGGTGACAAGTCTAGCAGATGGAGACTTGTCTCAAGTGGCCTCCCCCAGGGCTCTGTTCTGGCTCCTACGCTATTTAATATTTACATCAATGACCTTCCAGAAACTTCTTCAAGGAAGTTCATCTACGCTGATGACATCTGCTGTGCAACTCAGGCATCCAAGTTCGACATCCTCGAGGAAACACTTACTAAAGACATGTCTCTGATATCTGATTACTGTAAAAAATGGCGACTAATCCCTAGCACTGCAAAAACCAGTATCATCTGTTTTCCATCTATACCATGCCTCGGCCTCGCATGAGCTTAATGTGCAGCTTGACGATACGAGAACCCGGCATGAAGCCCAGCCAGTCTATCTTGACGTTACTCTCGATCGCACCCTGTCATTTCACGAACATCTCATAAAAACTGCAGCAAAGGTGGGCGCGAGGAATCACATCATTGCAAGACTGGCCAGCTTCTCATGGGGCGCGAGCACTTCCACTCTGCGATCATCCTCTCTGGCATTATGCTATTCCACTGCAGAATACTGTGCCCCAGTATGGTTCTGTAGCCCCCATGTCCACTTGGTCGATTCCAAATTATATTCCTCCATGAGGATAATTTCTGGAACCATCCGTTCCACCCCGGTTCCATGGCTGCCAGTTCTTAGCAACATCGCCCCGCCAGATGTTCGTCGGGATGCGGCATCATCTAAGTTCATTTCCCACGTCTACGCTCGACCGGACCTGCCAATCTACGCGGATATCTTCGCCCACCCTGTCCAACGCTTGACGTCTCGTCACCCAATCTGGTCCCCTACGCCTACACTGAACTTCTCTGTTCCAGACTCTTGGAAACAGAGTTGGCAGTCAGCTGAGGTCAAGAACAAACACCTCATCACAGACCCCTGCAAGCGTCAACCCGGCTTTGACCTAGCACGTTATGATTGGGCCCTCCTCAATCGCTATCGAACAGGCCATGGCCGGTGCGCCGCTATGTTCCATCGCTGGGGAGCCAGAGACGACCCGAACTGCCCCTGCGGCTCCAGACAGACTATGACCCACATAGTCAACGACTGCCACCTCTCCAGATTCAAAGGAGGTCTCGAAACTTGACATCAGGCTCAACCTGACGCTGTTGACTGGCTATGGAAGAAGGGCAAACGCTAGAAGTAGAAGAAGAAGTGGGGAAAATGAGACTGATTTAAAGCAACACATTCAAGATTCTTAGAAGTGATAGTGGGAGTCTGGCGGTAGCACAGCGGGTTAAGCGCACATGGCACAAAGTGAAAGGACTGGCCTAAGGATCCGGATTCGAGCCCCGGCTCCCCACCTGCAGGGGAGTCGCTTCACAGGTGGTGAAGCAGGTCTGCAGGTGTCTATCTTTTTCTCCCCCTCTCTGTCTTCCCCCTCTCTCCATTTCTCTCTGTCCTATCCAACAACGACGACATCAGTAACAACAACAATAATAACTACAACAGCAACAACAAAACAACATGGGCAACAAAATGGAAAATAAATAAAAATATTTTAAAAACATTGAGAGAGAGAAGAGAGAGAAAATAAGTGACAGTGAGTGGTCTGGGAGGCAAGAAGGCAGCTAGAGCAACTGACTTAAAAGCAGGAGGTCTCAAGTTCAATTCCCCAACACTGCATGTTGCCAGAGTGATGCTTTGGGTGTTTCCCTCTCCTCTTTCTCATTAATAAACAAGTCTTAACAAAAACAAATAAACAAACAAAAAAGGGAGCAGTCTTTGGGGTGGCATAGTGGCTAAATGCTGGACCTATTTTTTTCAAGGCTTTTTTGGGTGATTAATAGTGGTTATGGGAGTTGGGCAGTAGCGCAGCGGGTTAAGCGCACGTGGTGCAAAGCACAAGGACTGGCATAAGGATCCCGGTTCGTGTCCCCGCTCCCCACCTGCAGGGGAGTCGCTTCACAGGTGGTGAAGCAGGTCTGCAGGTGTCTGTCTCTCCTCCCCTCTGTCTTCCCCTCCTCTCTCCCTTTCTCTCTGTCCTATCCAACAACAACAATAACTACAACAACAAAACAAGGGCAACAAAAAGGAATAAATAAATAAATAAATAGTGGTTACAAGATTGTAAGACTCCAGGGTCCAGTTCCAGATTGCACTCATCACGAAGTTCTGTGCCCTTACCCTCCCACTGGTAACTACCATAGTTCTCACAGTCACGGAGACAGCTTACTTCTGTGTTTGTGTTTGCTTGTTTTGCAGGGTCATCTGTTTTAGCTCTCTAGATTCCACATCTAATAGTTGTCTTTTATTTCGCTAAGTATAATCACCTCCAGTTCCAGTCATTTTATCCCAAGAGACACAATATAATCTTTTTGGATTGGAGTAGTCTTCCCATAACTTTTCTTTTCTTTCTTTCTTCCTTCCTTCCTTTCTTTCTTTCTTTCTTTCTTTCTTTCTTTCTTTCTTTCTTTCTTTCTTTCTTTCTTTCTTTTTTTTTTCTCCAGAGCACTGCTCAGCTCTGGCTTATGGTGGTGCAGGAGATTGAACCTGGGGCTTTAGAGCCTCAGGCATAAGAGTCTCTTTGCATAATCATTGTGCTGTCTACCTCCCCTCTTTATCTAGTTATCTGTCAATGGGCATTTTCCACAATGCTTCCACCTTTTGGTGATTGTGAAGATTGCAGCTATGAACATAAGGGTGCATAATCCCTTCCAATTAGTGTTTCCATGTCTAAAATACTGGATTTATGATCTTGAAGTCCTGTGTTTGATCCTTAGCATTGTATGTGCCAAAGCAGTACTCTGGTTTTCTTCTCTCTCTTTTTAATTTTCTTTCTTTCTCTTTTGGATACATAGCCAAAACTCGAAAGGGAAGGGGGTGATAGAGAGTGGTCCAGGAGGTAGCACAGTGGATAAAACGTTGGTTTCTCAAGCATGAGGTCCTGAGTTCAATCCCCGGCAGCACATGTACCAGAGTGATGTCTGGTTCTTTCTCTCTCTCCTATCCCTCTCATTAATAATAAATAAATAAAATATTTAAAAGAGAGAGAGAGAGACTGCTTTACTACTTGCAAAGCTTTCCCCCAGAAGGTGGGGGCCAGAGGCTTGAACCTGCATCCTTGTGCATTGTAACATGTGCACTCAACCAGGTGCACCACCACCTAGCCCCTCTTTTATCTCTCTTCCATAAAAGGTAAATAAAATTTTTATTTAAGAGAGAGACTACAGAATCAAACTTCTTCAGTGTGCTGGGGCCAGCCTCAATCCTGGATCTTGCACATGGCAAAGCAGTACATTATTGAAGTGAGCTATTTTGTTGGCCATAAGTAAATAAATAAAAACAATTTTATTTGCATTATTAATATTTACCAGAGCATTGCTCAAATTTGGTTTATTATGGTGGTTAAAGGGATTGAATCAGGGTGGGTGGGGAGAATACAGGTCCATGAAAGATGATGAATGACATAGTGGGGGTTGTATTGTTAAATGGGAATCTGGGGAATGTTATGCATGTACAAACTATTGTATTTACTGTTGAATGTAAAGCATTAATTCCCCCCCCCAAAAAAAAGGGATTGAATCTGGGACCTGAGGTTTCTCAGACATGAAAGACTTTTGCATAGCCATTGAACTGTCTCTCACACCCAAAACATTTTTTTTTAAGGGCCAGGGAGAGGGGGTTGGGTGGTGGCGCACCTAGGGTACACCTAGTAGAGCGCTCAGGTTATAAATGCTCCAGGACTCTGGTTCAACCCCCTGGTCCTCACCTGGTGGGGGAAAACTTCACAGAGTGAAACAGGGCTGTAGGTGTCTCTCTGCCTTTCTATCTCCCCTTTCCCTATTGATCTATCTGTCTTTATCGAGTAAATACATTATGATTGGGCCCTCCTCAATCGCTATTGAACAGGCCATGGCAGGTGCGCCGCTATGTTCCATCGCTGGGGAGCCAGAGACGACCTGAACTGCCCCTGCGGCTCCAGACAGACTATGACCCACATAGTCAACGACTGCCACCTCTCCAGATTCAAAGGAGGTCTCGAAACTTTACATCAGGCTCAACCTGACGCTGTTGACTGGCTGCAGAAGAAGGGCAAATGCTAGAAGAAGAAGAATCGAGTAAATAAATAAAATATTGAAAACCAAAAGGTCTAGGGAGATAGCATATGGTTATGCAAAAATACTTTGATGCCTGAGGCTCCATCATAAACTAGAACCTAGAACCTAGCATTGATCTGGTAAAAAAAAAAAAAAAAAAAGGTGGAGACTACTTGACTTCAAGCTCATTCTCTTGAATACCATATATGTGCTCAGCCAGGATCTGTTTATCTCCCACCCTTATATAAGTGACGGGTCCTCCCCCTACTTTTCTTCTCCAGATATGGGGACTGCATATACACACATGCAGAAGAAACAGGCCACCCTGAAGGCTTGGCTAAGGACTGAGGTCTTGTGTCGCTACTTCCCCTCCCACCAGCATTGCAGTCTTGCTCAACTCCAGCTGAGCTGTGAGACTGGCAGGGTTACCTCATGCATATATGGCAGGGCCCAGCTGGCCTGACCAAACCACTTCCTGTCCTTGTGCTTCTTTTGTCAGAAGGTGATTCTTACACTTCCTGTTGACTTCTACTTTGTTCCAGCTGGTTCAGCAGGGCTCCTGTGTGCTGCTATTGACCTGAATAGTGAGGCCCAGACTCTCTCAGGACCAGGTACTTTGGGATAGTAGACAGTGGGTGGGGTCTGCTTGGAGAAGGTGTGGGCCTGAGGCACATTGGAGTAGGGGTTTCTTCCTTTCTTTCTCTATTTCTTTCTTAATATTTTATTTATGTATTTTCACTTTTGTTGCCCTTTTTTATTGTTGTTGTAGTTATTATTGATGCCGTTGTTGTTGGATAGGACAGAAAGAAATGGAGAGAGGAGGGGAAGACAGAGAAGGGAGAGAAAGATAGACACCTGCAGACCTGCTTCACCACCTGTGAAGCGACTTCCCTGCAGGTGGGGAGCTGGGGGCTCAACTGGGATCCTTACGATGGTCCTTGAGCTTTGCGCCACCTGCGCAAAACCTGCAGCTTAACCCGCTGCACAGGTAAATTCCAAGTGAATCAAGGACTTGGATGTTAGACCACAAACTATCAGATACTTAAAGGAAAATATTGGTAGAACTCTTTTCCGCATAAACTTTAAAGACATCTTCAATGAAACGAATCCAATTACAAAGGAGACTAAGACAAGCATAAACCTATGGGACTACATCAAATTAAAAAGCTTTTGCACAGCAAAAGAAACCACTACCCAAACCAAGAGACCCCTCACAGAATGGGAGAAGATCTTTACATGCCATGCATCAGACAAGAGGTTAATAACCAGAATATACAAAGAATCTGCAAATCTCAACAAGACAACAAATAACCCCATCTAAAAATGGGGGGAGGACATGGACAGAATATTCACCACAGAAGAGACCCAAAAGGCCAAGAAACACATGAAAAAATGCTCCAAGTCTCTGATTGTCAGAGAAATGCAAATCAAGACAACAATGAGATACCACTTCACTCCTGTGAGAATGTCATACATCAGAAAAGGTAACAGCAGCAAATGCTGGAGAGTGTGTGGGGTCAAAGGAGCTCCTACACTGCTGGTGGGAATGTCAATTGGCCCAACCTCTGTGGAGAACAGTCTGGAGAACTCTCAGAAGGCTAGAAATGGACCTACCCTATGATCCTGCAATTCCTTTCCTGGGGAATATAGCCTAAGGAACCCAACACATCCATCCAAAAAGATCTGTGTACACATATGTTCTTGGCAGCACAATTTGTAATAGCCAAAACCTGGAAGCAACCCAGGTGTCCAACAGCAGATGAGTGGCTGAGCAAGTTGTGGTCTATATACACAATGGAATACTACTCAGCAATAAAAAAGGTGACTTCACCATTTTCAGCCGATGTTGGATGGACCTTGAAAAAATCATGTTGAGTGAAATAAGTCAGAAACAGAAGGATGAATATGGGATGATCTCACTCTCAGGCAGAAGTTGAAAAACAAGATGAGAAAAGAAAACACAAGTAGAACCTGAACTAGAATTGGCGTATTGCACCAAAGACTCTGGGGTGGGTGGGTGGGGAGAATACAGGTCCAAGAAGGATGACAGAGGACCTAATGGGGGTTGTATTGTTATATGGAAAACTGGGAAATGTTATGCATGTACAAACTATTATATTTAGTGTTAAATGTAAAACATTAATTCCCCAATAAAGAATTTTTTTTAAAAAAAGTGATAGTTCCAATATCAAAGGAGACCACATGGGACCGCAACAAGACAGGACTAGAACGACTTTGGGAACCTACCAAATCACCAGAGCATCCAGAGACTACAACTCTGCCCAGACCTCCAGATCTACTCAGTTGAGAAACTTCTCTAAAGAACAAGGAATATCAAAGATCACCTGAGGCCGCAACAAGATGAAACTGGGACTACTTTGGGAACCCACCAAGTCACTGGTGAATGAAAATACGTGTGGCTTGTGGACAGAGAGGGCCTAAGGAGAGATTCTTGGGTTTGCTAAAGCCCATATCTATTCTGAGCAGCTGGTATCATTCTGGCTGTTTGCCAGTTGAGGAGCCACCTCTAGTCTGTTATACCAACAAAAAGACAGCTGAAGGGAAGAGGGGACTCCTCTAAGGCTCCCCAAATGCAACTGTGAGTCTCCACTGCTACTGCTGCTTGGAGGCTGGAGGGGTGGGGGGAGGCCCTGTGCTGACATGGGGGGAGGAGCAGAGAACTGACCAGGAAACTCAGGAGAAAATCTACATCCCGGTGGTTTAGAGGTGAGGCTGTATAGTGGGAGTCTTTCCACATTGTTCTCCTGATGAGAACATGTTGCATAATTGCCTCAGAACCCAGGCTATAAATGGGACTTGTTTAGAAACTCACAGGGCCAAGCAGTGCTGCCCAGCTTGGCTCTGTCTGGGTTGGTGGGGGTGTGGGAGAGTTCAGGTCCTGGAACAGGATGACAGAGGACCTAGTAGGGGTTATATTGTTATGTGGAAATCTGAGAAATATTATGCATGTACAAACAATTGTATTTACTGTTGACTGTAAAACATTAATCCTTCAATAAAGAAATTAAAAAAAAAAATCAGGTCTTGGTGACCCTGGTTTATTGCACACGTTACAATGCAGAAGGACTGGGGTTCAAGCCAGGACTTGAGTAGTACTGGACTTTCAAGTATGCAGTCCCAAATTTGAGACCTGGCATCACATATGCTAGAGTAATGCTCTGGTTCTCTCTCTCCCTCTCTTTCTTATTAGTAAATAAATAAATCTTGGGTGGAGGGGAGAAAGAAAGAAAGAGAGGAGGCCGGGTGGTGGTACATCTGGTTGAATGCACGTTACAGTGTGTAAGGACTCAGGTTCAAGCCCCCAGTACCCACCTGCAGAGGGAAAGATTTGCAAGTGGTGAAGCAATGATACAGGTGTTTCTCTATTTCTCTCCCTCTCTACCTCTCCCTTCCCTCTCAATTTCTGGCTGTCTCTATCCAACAAATATAATATAATATAATATAATATAATATAATATAATATAATATAATATAATATAATAATATAATATAATATAATATAATAATATAATATAGAAAAGAAAGAGAGGAGGGAAAGAGGAAACTACCAGTGATGTTTTCTGTGGTTATAAACTCACAGATATAAAAACAGAGTCTTCTTATTCAATACTCATGCTTTCAACTTACTTGTCATAATTTGTTCTCATATTATGCACTGTTCTATGATATCATCACCAGTAATTACATGGTTACATAGCCTTGTAATGCCTGGATGGATTTTTTTCTTTTATTTATTTATTTATTTTTCCTTTACTGGGGAAATGATGGTTTACAGTTGACAGTGAAATACAATAGTTTGTACATGCAAAATATTTCCACATAACAATCCAACTCCAACTAGGTCCTCTTCTGCCATCATGTTCCAAGACCTGAACCCCCACTTTCTTTATATATATATATATATATATATATATATATATATATATATATATATATATATTTGTTTATTTACTTATTTTCTCTTTTGTTGCTCTTGTTGTTTTATTGTTGTAGTTATTGTTGTTGTTATTGATGTCGTCATTGTTGGATAGGACAGAGAGAAATGGAAAGAGGAGAGGAAGACAGAAAGGGGGAGAGAAAGACAGACACCTGCAGACCTGCTTCACCACTTGTGAAGCGACTCCCCTGCAGGTGGGGAGCTGAGGGCTGGAACCGGGATCCTAGCTCCTGTCCTTGAGTTTTGCTCCATGTGTGCTTAACCTGCTGCACTACCGCCTGACTCCCTTTCTTCCTTTCTCCCTTCCTTTCTCTCTCTCTCTCTCTCTCTTTCTCTCTCTCTCTTTCTTTCTTTCTTTCTTTTTAACCAGAGTACTGCTCAGCTCTGATTTATGGTGGTGAAGGGGATTGAACCTGGAACCTTAGATCCTCTGACATGAGAGTCTTTAGCATAACCATTATGCTATCTCTCTCATCCAATATAGGGTCATTTTTCAATCACTACCCTATTGATATTAACTTAGGTTCTGCCTGGGTTAATTTTTCTTTTAACAGGCCTGTTTTGAACATGATCCCCACCTCACATACACCTTGTTTCCCAGTGTATCTGCTTAGCAGTCTCTTTTTGGAAGGAGTAAAGGTAAACATTAATCCATGCCTGGTTAAAATATTACTAATTCCAATTTAATGAATATAATCATTGTGGATTTTCTAGTACTTTCTCTTCTTCCATGATCTGAGTGAGAGATGAACAAGGGTCACTGTGGCATTCTCTGTAGTCATCCACAGCTTTTAATCAGAATGGAAATGATAAAGAGCAAAAACGCCGAGGGAGGAATGATGAGAAAAAAGAAACCAATTAATCAGAAAAGAAAACAAAAGTAGAACCTGAACTGGAATTGGCGTATTGCACCAAAGTAAAAGACTCTGGGATGGGTGCGTGGGGAGAATACAGGTCCAAGAAAGATGACAGAGGACCTAATGGGGGTTGTATTGTTATATGGAAAACTGGGAAATGTTATCCATGTACAAACTATTGTATTTACTGTTGAATGTAAAACATTAATTACCCAATAAAGAAATTAAAAAAAAGAAACCAATTAAATAGGCACCTGGAGAAAGTGCCTTAGAAATAAATAACTTAAAATAGAGAAAATTGGGAGCCAGCGGGTTAAGCGCATGCGGCGCAAAGCGCAAGGACTGGCATAAGGATCCTGGGAAATAAGTAACTTAAATAAATAACTTAAATACATAATTTAAAATAACTTAAATAATTTAAAATAACTTATAAGGATCCTGGGAAATAAATAACTTAAAATAGAGAAAATCGGGAGTCAGTCGATAGCGCAGCAGGTTAAGCGCATACGGCGCTAAGTGCAAGGACTGACGCGGCGCAAAGCGCAAGGACTGGCTTAAGAATCCTGGTTCAAGCCCCTGGCTCCACACCTGCTGGAGAGTTGCTTCACAAGCAGTGAAGCAGGTCTGCAGGTGTCTTATCTTTCTCTCCTCTTCTCTGTCTTCCCCTCCTCTCTCCACTTCTCTTTGTCCTATCCAACAATGACGACATCAATAGCAACAACAACAATAATAACTACAATAATAAAAAAAAACAAGGGCAACAAAAGGGAAAATAAAAAAGTATTAAAAATAGAGACAATATGGAAGATCAAACTGGTCTGAGAGTTGAAGATCTAAATTCTGTCTGAGTCAGGCACTAGCCATGTGTCATTAAGCAGGTTGCTCAATTTCTCTGATTTCCTCCTTGTCATTCCTCATCTCAGATAGGTTTCTACTGTTCTCATGTATCTTCAGAAATTCCATGACTACAAATTTTGTTACATTAGTTGTATGATCTTTGACAAGTTGCTTAACCTTTCTGAGACCTGGGTTTCTCATCAGCAAATTGAGAACCTGTATAATTACTTTTTTTTTTTTTTGTGAGTGAGTGTTTGTCAAGCATTTGTCATAGCGTCTGTCCTAGACTAAGTATTCAGCAAATTAGAGCTGTTTTTATTGCATACCTAGCATTATGTAAGAGAGAGGCAGTTCTATCAACCCATGTTCTGTGCATGGAAAGGAGCTCTGCCTTCTTAAAAAAAATGATTTAAAGTTCAACCTGCAGCTGGGACAGATGCCAAAGGGCACAGTACAAAGTCAGTGCCAGCCACCAACCTCTTTCCAGCTCATTCTCCTGCAGGGCCTGAACACTGTCTAGATGTGGGTCAATGAACAGCCAACTGCGTTCCACAGATCAGTTGAATGCATGAAGGCTGACTGACGGGGAGCAAGAGGAACCTCACATTCCAAATAGAAAATATCCATGGATGTAACAGAGAAATGAAACCTTAGATGATAGATTTCCAGTGAAGGGGAAACTTTTTCTACTAAGAAAAAGTTGATGTTGTGCAGAGGGTAGATCGCATAATGGTTATGCAAACAGACTCTCATGCCTGAGGCTCCAAAGTCCTAGGTTCAATCCCCCGCACCACCATAAGCCAGAGCTGAACAGTGCTCTGGTAAAAAAAAAAAAAAAGAAAGAAAAAGTTGATGTAGTCTCAACCTCTGAATCATAAATGCAAGGGTCAGGAAAAAGAAATGGTGTATATAGCTGAAAAGAAGTTTTCCTCTTTGCTGTGTCTTCATGGACAAAGTATCTTTCTCTGTAAAAGCAGGAGGGTAGATTTTTAAAAATATTTATTTATTCCCTTTTGTTGCCCTTGTTTTATTGTTGTAGTTATTGATGTCATCGTTGTTCGATAGGACAGAGAGAAACGGAGAGAGGAGGGGAAGACAGAGAGGAGGAGAGCAAGATAGACACCTGCAGACTTGCTTCACTGCCTGTGAAGCGACTCCTCTGCAGGTAGGGAGCTGTGGGCTCGAACCAGGATCTTTACACTGGTCCTTGTGCTTTGCACCACCTGCACTTAACCTGCTGCACTACCGCTCAACTCCCGGATTTTTTTTTTTATTGAAAGTACAGGCATCTTATTATTAATTACCCAAGTAAAACATAGATTAATAATCGAGATAAATCAGAAACAAAAGGATGACTATATGGGATGATCTCACTCATAGACAGATGTTGAAAAACAAGATCCGAAGGGAAAACACTAAGCAGAACTTGGACTGGAGCTGGTGTATTGCACCAAAGTAAAAGACTCTGTGGTGTGGGGGGAGGGTTTAGGTCCTGGAACATGATGGCAGAGGAGGACCTAGTGGGGGTTTGTATTGTTATGTGGAAATGTCATACATGTACAAACTATTGTATTTTACTGTTGACTGCAAACCATTAACCCTCCAATAAAGAAATTAAAAAAAAGATTAAAACAACATGCCTAGAAAGAGGCTTTTACACAAAGCCAGTGCCACCTTATCTGCAAAAATTATATTTGAAAGGTGCCTAACACTTTCAAAATAATCATGTAGCCAAAAAATTATTCACAGAACTGAAGCTGATTTCAGACAAAAGTAGCTAAGAAGACAAACGTAAATTAACTTGCATAGACATGTCTGCAGTTAGATATGTTATTCTCTCTCAAATGATAGGATAAACCAAAGAAACCGTGCTGTGGCAAATTGTTTTCTTTAAGAATATGTCTGGCAGCTAGATTTTTATTATTATTATTTTTTGCCTCCAGGGTTATTGCTGGGGCTTGGTGCCTACACTACAAACCCACTGCTCCTGGAGCCCATTTTTCCCCTTTTGTTGCCCTTATTGCTATTGTTGCTATTGTTGTGGAGATATTATTCTGGATTTTCTGGGTAGACCCAATGTAATTGAAAAGATACTTATAAAACAAAGGCAGGAGAATTAGAGTCAAAGGCAATATGATAATAGAAACAGCTAGGAGCCATGCAGCTGCACACATAGTACAAAACACAAGGATCCCGGTTTGAGCTCCCAGTTCCCCACCTGCAGGGGGGTAGCTTCACAAGCAGTGAAGCCGGTCTGCAGGTGTCGCTTTCTCCCTCTCTATCTTCCTCTCCCCTCCCCTCTCAATTTCTCTCTATCCTATTCTATAAAATGGAAAAATGGCCTTCAGGAGCAGTGGATCCATAGTGCCGGCACAGAACCCCAATTCTAACCCCTGGAAGCCAAAAAAGAAAAGAAAAAAAAAAGAGGTCTGGGAGGTGGTGCATTTGATGAAGCATTGAACTGTCAAGCATGAGGTTCTGAGTTCAATCCCCGGCAACACATGTACCAGAATGGTGTCTGGTTCTTTCTCTCTCCTCCTATCTTTCTCATAAATAAATAAAATCTTTAAAGAAGAAGAAGGAGGAGGAGGAGGAGGAGGAGGAGAAGAAGTAGAAGGAGAAGAAGAAGGAGAAGGAGAAGGAGGAGAAGGAGGAGGAGGAGGAGAAGGAGAAGAAGAAGAAAAAAAAGGAGGAGGAGGAATAACTATTAGAGTAATGCAACAATGAGCTAAAGAGAATTCTACAAACCGGAAGTGACAAGGAAGACAATTCTTTCCAGGAACATTTAGAAGGAATCCACTTTGTCATTGTCTTGAGTCTAACCTCATTTTGGACACCTCACCTCCAGACTTTAAGAGAATGACTTTGTTCCAGCAGCCACAGAAAATAAATACAGGTGACAATTAAATTCACTTGAAAGTGGTTTATCCCGCAAGCCCATCAACTCTCCAGCGCACACAGAGCAAAGGGAGTTGACATGATGACACTGTTCTTGGTCATCTATCCCACCCACCTAAGAGGGGGCTGGCTGTCTCCACAGCAGGCAAACTCATCAAGCAGTTCTTAGTCCCACTAGGAGCATGCCTGATACTAATACACCAGGTTGGGTCCTGACTCACCAGAATTGTCAACAATATCATCTGGCTCAACCTGCTCATGCCACAGATGAAGAAACTGAGGCTTAGAGAAAGGAACTAATGAGCAAAAACACCTATGATGGGGTTGATTTGGTCCAGAGAATCAACACCTAAATCCGAAGGCAGTGGGAGGAAATAGCACTAGGCAGAGGTGTGAGGAGATTCTCAGCAGGGTGGGGATTCTTCAGAAGGGATGGGGCCTGCAGCTTTGCTGTGGGTGGAAGGTGGATCTTGTTATCCTTTGATCATCTTCTCTATGTATCTGGGGCTTTCTTTCACTTCTAGTAACTTTTTCTTTTCTTTCTTTTAAAATTTATTTTACTGGTTAGGACAGAGAGAAATTGAGAGGGAAGAAGAAGGGAGAGAAAGACACCTGTAGACCTGCTTCACCCCTTATGAAGCTTTCCCCCTACAAGTGGGGACCGGGGCTTAAGCCCATGTCCTTGTACACTGTAATGTGTGCACTTAACCAGGTGCGCCACCACCCGGCCCCATCTAGTTTCTTTTTATTTATTTATTTATTTATTTAATATTTATTTATTCTCTTTTGCTGCCCTTGTTGTTTTATTGTTGTAGCTATTATTGTTGTCATTGTTGTTGGATAGGACAGAGAGAAATGGAGAGAGGAGGGGAAGACAGAGAGGGGGAGAGTAAGACAGATACCTGCAGACCTGCTTCACTGCTTGTGAAGCGACTCCCCTGCAGGTGGGGAGCCGGGGGCTCGAACAGGGATCTTTACTCTGGTCCTTGCATTTTGTGCCACCTGCTCTTAACCTGCTGCGCTATCACCCAACTCCCTCTAGTTTCTTTCTTTCTTTCTTTCTTTCTTTCTTTCTTTCTTTCTTTCTTTCTTTCTTTCTTTCTTTTTTTCCTCTAGTTTCTTTTTATCAAGCTGTTAATAACTGTTTTGTTAATACACGGCTGGAACAAATCGTTGCGACAACAACACACAGGAGAAAGAATGCTCCTGTAGACTTCCCTTTTCCGGATCCTAGCACCTAAGTTAACACTTTCATTTTTGTTGGACCTGTTCCCCTCCAAAGGGACACATCTTTTCTTTTTTAAAAATTATCTTTATTTAAGTAGAACCTGAAATGGAATTCGAGTATCGCACCAAAGTAAAAGACTCTGGGGTGGGTGGGTGGGGAGAATACAGATCCAAGAAGGATGACAGAGGACCTAGTGGGGGTTGTATTGTTATATGGGAAACTGGGGAATGTTATGCATGTACAAACTATTGTATTTACTGTTGAATGTAAAACATTAATTCCCCAATAAAGAAATAAAAAAAATTATCTTTATTTATTTGTTGGATAGAGACAGAAGGGGATGATAGAGAGGGAGAGAGGCAGAGAGACACCTGCAGCACTGCTTCACCACACCTGAAGCTTTCCTCCTGCAGGTAGGGATCATATTTTCATTTATTTATTTATTTATTTATTTATGTATTTATTCCCTTTTTTTGTCCCTTTGCTTTATTTTTGTAGTTATTAATGTTGTCATTGTTGGATAGGACAGAGAGAAATGGAGAGAGGAGGGGAAGGCAGAGAGGGGAGAGAAAGATAGACACCTGCAGACCTGCTTCACCGCCTGTGAAGCCACTCCCCTGCAGGTGGGGAGCTGGGGGCTCGAACAGGAATCCTTACACCTATCCTTGCGCTTTTGCCACCTGTGCTTAACCTGCTGTGCTACTGTTGACTCCCGAAATTTTCTTTTCTAAAGACTTATTTAGGGCAAAGGATAGGTAGCATAATGATTATACAAAGAGCCTACCTTGAGCAGTGGTCTGGTTGAACAAATAGACAAAAGATTTATTAATTACTGAGAAAGAGAGGGAAAGGAAGAGAAGACCAGAGTATCTATCACTCTGGTACATCTGAGGCTGGATATCAAACTAAGAACCTCTTGCTCCAGTCTCACACTTTACCCATTGTATCACCGCCCAGGTCATCCATATTTTCGACTCGTGGCTTTTTTCTACTGTGATTAACATGATTCGGGGGATGTTTCATTTCTACATTTAAGTACTTCAGAGTGAAAATGGGTTTTTGTGGAATGGACATTCCTGAATAAGGCCGAGTCTCTCTGTCTCTCTCTCTCTCTCTCCTTTCTCTCCTCTCTTTATTTTTATTTATTATTTTTTTTATTGTTGTTGGATAGGACAGAGAGAAATGGAGAGAGGAGGGGAAGACAGAGAGGGGAAAGAAAGATAGACACCTGCAGACCTGCTTCACTGCCTGTGAAGTGACACCCCTGCAGGTGGGGAGCCGGAGGCTCGAACCGGGATCCTTTTGCAGGTCCTTGCAATTGCGCCACCTGCGCTTAACCCACTGCACTACCGCCCGACTTCCTATTTATTTTTTTTAATGAGAGAGAGAGAAAGACCAGAGCACTGCTCAGCTCTAGTTTATGGTGGTGTGGGGGATTGAACGTGGGGCCTTAAAGCCTCAGGTGTGAAAGTTCTTTTGCAGAACTGTTATGTGACTCCCCCTTTTTAAAGTATCTCTCTTATTTTAATTTTCTCTTTCTCTCTTTCTGGGAGTACTACCCAGCTCTGACTTTATAGTAGTACTTGGGATTGAATCTAGGACCTCAGAGCTGCAGGCCTGCAAATTGTTTGATGACCATTATGCTATTTCCCCAGCCCAAAAACCTATTTTTTTTTTTTTGCCTCCAGGGTTATTGCTGGGGCTCGTGCCTGCACCACGAATCCACTGCTCCTGGAAGTCACTATTTCCCCCCTTTTGTCGCCCTTGATGTTTTATCATTGTTGTGGTTATTATTATTATTTTATTTATTTTTCCTTTTGTTGCCCTTGTTTTTTATTGTTGTAGTTATTATTGCTGTTGTTATTGATGTCAAGAGCGACATCAACATTGCTTTACCACTTGCAAAGCTTTCCTCCTGTAGCTGGGGACAGGGGGTTTGAACCCAGGTCCTTGTGCATTGTAACATGTGCACTCAACCAGGTGCACCACCACCTGGTCCCAGGGATTAATTCTTATGATCTGTGCCTTGGAATTGGGAAACTTTCAGTTGAGGTTTGTTAATTAGTGCCCATATCATTCCTGTATCTGCTAGCATGACTTAGTTGAAAGATTAGATTTTGTATATATATTTAATCAGTGCTTTAGTAGTGATTTACAAAATTCTACGATTACAAAGATGGAGATAGTTCCACACCATATCCACCACAAAAGTTCTGTTTCAACCATCCATAGATTTCATAAAGTTTTAGAAACAGACTAGTGGGACCGGGTGGTGGTGTACTTGGTTGAGTGCACATGTTACGGTGCCCAAGGACCCAGGTTCAACTCCCTAATCCCCACCTGCAGGGGGTAAGCTTTGCGAGTGGTGAAGCAGGGCTACAGGTGTCTCTCAGTCTCTGTCCTTCTCTGTCTTCCCCTTCCCTCTAGATTTCTGGTTCTCTACACAATAACTAAATAAAGATAATACAAAAAGAAAGAAAGAAAGAAAGAAAGAAAGAAAGAAAGAAAGAAAGAAAGAAAGAAAGAAAGAGGATGGTGGGGCCAGGTGGTGATGCATTTGGTTAAGTGCACACACTATAGTGAGTGAGGACCCAGGTTCAAGCCCCTGGTCCCCACCTGCAGGGGGAAAGCTTCACAAGTGGTGAAGCAGTGTTGCAGGTGTCTCTGCATCTCTCCCTCTCTATTTTCCCCCTCCCCTTTCAATTTCTCTCTGTCTCTATCAAATAATAAATGACTAAATCATTTTTAAAAATCATTAAAATGGCAGAGGGTAGATAGCATAATGGTTATGCAAACAGACTCTCATGCCTGAGGCTCCAAAGTCCCAGGTTCAATCCCCTGCACCACCATAAGCCAGAGTTGAACAGTGCTCTGGTTAAAAAAAAAAAA
Source organism: Erinaceus europaeus (assembly GCF_950295315.1). Lineage (NCBI taxonomy): Eukaryota > Metazoa > Chordata > Mammalia > Eulipotyphla > Erinaceidae > Erinaceus > Erinaceus europaeus. The sequence continues at coordinate 86,827,405 of NC_080173.1, forward strand.
TCATTAAAAAAAGAAAGAAAGAGGAGTTGGGCAGTAGTGCAGCGGGTTAAACGCAGGTGGCACAAAGCACAAGAACCAGCGTAAGGTCCTCCCCACCTGCAAGGGAGTCGCTTCACAGGCAGTGAAGCAGGTCTGCAGGTGTCTATCTTTCTCTCCCCCTCTCTGTCTTCCCCTCCTCTCTCTATTTCTCTCTGTCCTATCCAACAATGACGACATCAACAATAACTGCAACAATAAAACAAGGGCAACAAAAGTGAAGAAGTAAATATGTAAAACGAAAGAAAAGAAATAGATGGGCTACTTCAAGCTCACCACTTATGAAGATTACCTCCTGCAGATGGGGACCAGGGACTTGAACCTAGGTCCTTGTGCATGGTAACATGTGCACTCAACCAGGTGTGCCACTACCAGGCCCTACCCTGTAATATTCTTTTGACACTATATATAGGAGTGCTGTTTCTTTGTCTTCATCTGCACTTAGTAGTCTTTTAAAATCCATGCATTGGTTGGATAAAATATGCAGTATCTTCTTTGCTATTATTTTAAAAAAGATTTATTTATTTAAAATGTCAATGGCCTGAATTCACCTATTAAAAGACACAGAGTAGGAAGATGGATCAGAAAACACAACCCAACAATATGTTGTCTACAGGAAACTCACCTAACTCAACAAGACAAACACAGACTTAAAGTGAAAGGATGGAAAACTATCATAGAAGCCAATGGCCCACAAAAAAGGGCAGGAACAGCTATTCTCATATCTGACATGATAGACTTTAAAATAGATAAGATTTAAAAAGATAGGAATGGACACTACTTAATGCTCAGAGGATCAGTCAATCAAGAGGACTTAACAATTATTAACATCTATGCACCCAATGAGAAGCCATTTAAATACATCAAACTTCTACTGAAAGAGCTACAGCAATATATTAACAGTAACACAATCATAGTAGGGGACTTCAACACCCCACTCTCTCAACTGGATAGATCATTCAGGCAGAAAATCAATAAAGACATAAGGGAGTTAAATGAAGAGATAGATAAACTAGAACTATTGGACATTTTCAGAGTCATTCATCCCAAGAAACTGGAATACACATTTTACTCAAATCCACATGGATCATTCTCAAGGATAGACCATATGTTAGGCCACAAAGACAGCATCAGCCAATTCAAGAGCACTGAAATCATCCCAAGCATCTTCTCAGACCACAGTGGAATTAAACTAACACTTAACAATCAACAAAAGATTAGTAACAGTGCCAAAATGTGGAAGCTCAACAGTACACTTCTTAACAACTTCTGGGTCAAAGAGGAAATCAAGGAAGAAATCAAAATGTTTCGAGAGTTCAATGAAAATGAAGACACAAGCTATCAAAATATTTGGGACACAGCTAAAGCAGTCCTAAGAGGGAAGTTCATAGCTATACAAGCACACATAGGAAACAAGAAAAGGCACAAATAAACAGCCTGATTGCACATCTTAAAGACCTAGAAGAAGAACAACAAAGGAATCCTAAAGCAACCAGAAGGACAGAAATCACTAAAGTTAGGGCAGAAATAAATAACATTGAGAATAGGAAAACCATACAAAAGATCAATGAAAGTAAATGTTGGTTCTTCGAAAGAGTAAATAAAATCTACAAATCTTTAGCCAGACTCACAAAACAAAAAAGGGAGAAGACCCAAATAAATCGGATAGTAAATGAAAGAGGAGATATCACAACAGACACTGCAGAAATTCAACATATCATGCGAGGCTTCTATGAACAACTATATGCCACCAAGCTAGAGAACCTGGAAGAAATGAATAATTTCCTACATACCTAGCAACTTCCAAAACTAAGTAAAGAGGAAGTGGATAACATGAACAGGCCCATCACAGCTAATGAAATTGAAACAGTTATCAAAAATCTCCCCAAAAATAAAAGTTCTGGACCAGATGGTTTTACAAATGAATTCTACAAAACTTTCAAAGAAGAACTAATACCTCTACTTTTAAAAGTCTTCCAGAAGATTGAAGACACTGGAATACTCCCTGCCAGCTTCTATGAAGCCAACATCACCCTGATACCAAAAGCAGACAGGGACACAACCAAAAAAGAAAACTACAGACCAATATCTCTGATGAACATAGATGCGAAAATATTGAACAAAATTCTAGCCAACCGGATACAGCAGTATATCAAAAAGATTGTTCATCATGACCAAGTGGGGTTTATCCCAGACATGCAAGGTTGGTTTAATATACGTAAATCAATCAATATGATCCACCACATCAACAAAAGCAAGACCAAAAACCACATGGTCATATCAATAGATGCAGAGAAAGCCTTTGACAAAATCCAACATCCCTTTATGATCAAAACACTACAAAAAATGGGAATACATGGAAAATTCCTGAAGATAGTGGAGTCTATATATAGCAAACCTGCAGCCAACATCATACTCAATGGTGAAAAACTGGAAGCATTTCCCCTCAGATCAGGTACTAGGCAGGGCTGCCCACTATCACCATTACTATTCAACATAGTGTTGGAAGTTCTTGCCATAGCAATCAGGCAGGAGCAAGGAATTCAAGGCATACTGATTGGAAGAGAAGAAGTCAAACTCTCCTTATTTGCAGATGACATGATAGTATACATGGAAAAACCTAAGGAATCCAGCAAGAAGCTTTTGGAAATCATCAGGCAATACAGTAAGGTGACAGGCTACAAAATTAACATTCAAAAGTCAGTGGCATTCCTCTATGCAAACACTAAGTTAGAAGAAATTGAAATCCAGAAATCAGTTCCTTTTTCTATAGCAACAAAAACAATAAAATATCTAGGAGTAAACCTAACCAGAGAAGTGAAAGACTTGTATACCGAAAATTATGAGTCACTACTCAAAGAAATTGAAAAAGACACAAAGAAGTGGAAAGATATTCCATGTTCATGGGTTGGAAGAATTAACATCATCAAAATGAATATATTACCCAGAGCCATCTACAAATTTAATGCTATCCCCATCAAGATCCCAAGCGCATTTTTTAGGAGAATAGAAAAAATGCTACAAATGTTTATCTGGAACCAGAAAAGACCTAGAATTGCCAAAACAATCTTGAGAAAAAAGAACAGAACCGGAGGCATCACACTCCCAGATCTCAAACTGTATTATAGGGCCATTGTCATCAAAACTGCTTGGTACTGGAACATGAACAGACACACTGACCAGTGGAATAGAATTGAGAGCCCAGAAATGAGGCCCCACACCTATGGACATCTAATCTTTGACAAAGGGGCCCAGACTATTACATGGGGAAAGCAGAGTCTCTTCAACAAATGGTGTTGGAAACAATGGGTTGAAACATGCAGAAGAATGAAACTGAACCACTGTATTTCACCAAATACAAAAGTCAATTCCAAGTGGATCAAGGACTTGGATGTTAGACCAGAAACTATCAGATACTTAGAGGAAAATATTGGCAGAATTCTTTTCCGCATAAATTTTAAAGACATTTTCAATGAAATGAATCCAATTACAAGGAAGACTAAGGCAAGTATAAACCTATGGGACTACATCAAATTAAAAAGCTTCTTCACAGCAAAAGAAACCACTACCCAAACCAAGAGACCCCTCACAGAATGAGAGAAGATCTTTACATGCCATACATCAGATAAGAGTTTAATAACCAACATATATAAAGAGCTTTCCAGACTCAACAACAAGACAACAAATAACCCCATACAAAAATGGGGGGAGGACTTGGACAGAATATTCACTACAGAAGAGATCCAAAAGGCCGAGAAACACATGAAAAAATGCTCCAAGTCTCTGATTGTCAGAGAAATGCAAATCAAGACAACAATGAGATATCACTTCACTCCTGTGAGAATGTCATACATCAGAAAAGGTAACAGCAGCAAATGCTGGAGAGGGTGTGGGGTCAAAGGAACCCTCCTGCACTGCTGGTGGGAATGTCAATTGGTCCAACCTCTGTGGAGAACAGTCTGGAGAACTCTCAGAAGGCTAGAAATGGACCTACCCTATGACCCTGCATTTCCTCTCCTGGGGATATATCCTAAGGAACCTAACACATCCATCCAAAAAGATCTGTGTACACATATGTTCTTGGCAGCACAATTTGTAATAGCCAACACCTGGAAGCAACCCAGGTGTCCAACAACAGATGAGTGGCTGAGCAAATTGTTTGTATATATACACAATGGAATACTACTCAGCTGTAAAAAATGGTGACTTCACCGTTTTCAGCTGATCTTGGATGGACCTTGAAAAAATCATGTTGAGTGAAATAAGTCAGAAACTGAAGGATGACTATGGGATGATCTCACTCTCAGGCCGAAGATGAAAAACAAGATTAGAAAAGAAAACACAAGTCGAACCTGAAATGGAATTGGAGTATTACACCAAAGTAAAAGACTCTGGGGTGGGTAGGTGGGGAGAATACAGGTCGTGAAAGATGATGAATTAAATAGTGGGGGTTGTATTGTTAAATGGGAAACTGGGGAATGTTATGCATGTACAAACTATTGTATTTACTGTTGAATGTAAAACATTAATTCCCCAATAAAGAAATAAATTATTTTAAAAAATTTATTTATTTATATGTTATCTATCTATTTGATAGAGACAGAGAGAAATCAAGAGAGGAGGGGGAAGTAGAGAGGGAGAGAGACACGTGCAGCCCTGCTTCACTGATTGCAAAGCTTTCCTCCCTGCAGGTGGTGACCAGGGGCTTCATCCTGGGTCCTTGAGCATTGTAACATGTGTGCTCAATCAGGTGCGCCACCACCTGGCCCCAAGATTTATTTATTTATTTAAAACAAATATTTTATTATTTATTTATTTCCTTTTGTTGCCCTTGTTTTACTGTTGTAGTTATTGTTATTGGTGTCATTGTTGTTGGATAGGACAGAGAGAAATGGAGAGAGGAGGGGAAGACAGAGAGTGGGGAGGGAAAGATAGATAGATACCTGTAGACCTACTTCACCACCTGTGAAGCGACTCCCCTGCAGGTGGGAAGCCCCGGATCGAACTGGGATCCTTATGCCGGTCCTTGAGCTTTGTGCCACATGCGCTTAACCCGCTGCGCTACCGCCCAACTCCCAAGATTTATTTATGTTATAAATGAGAGATAAGAGGGCCACATGATGGGCGGAGGGTAGATAGCATAATGGTTATGCCTGAGGTTCCAAGATCCCAGGTTCAATCCCCTGCACCACCATAAGCCAGAACTGAACAGTGTTCTGGTAAAAATGAAACAAACAAACAAACAAAAAGAGGTCCACATGAGACAGAGAGAAAGAGAGATACAAAGCAGTCTACCAGCCATGAGGGTTCAAGGTTGAAACTAGGAATCTCTGGCACATAAACCCAATGACTTATCAGTTATTTCTGCAACCTTCTTTGTTGTTCAACTTTGAATGTCGGTTATTATTATTATTATTAGCAAGGGGGGTGGTGCACCTGGTTGAGCACACATGTTACAGTGCACATGGGCCCAGGTTCCAGCGCCCGGTCCCTACCTGCAGGAGGAAAGCTTCACAAGTGGTGAAGCAGGGCTGCAGGTGTCTCTCTGTCTCTCTCCCTCTCTATCACTCCCTTCCCTCTCAATTTCTGGCTGTCTCTATCCAATACATAAATAATTCAAAAAAAAGATAATAGGGGAGTTGGGAGCTTAGCACTTGCGGGCTAAGCACAAGTGTCGCAAAGCGCAAGGGCCGGCATAAGGATCCCGGTTCGAGCCCCCAGGGGAGTCACTTCACAGGTGGTGAAGCAGGTCTGCAGGGGTCTATCTTTCTCTCGCCTCTGTGTCTTTCCTCCTCTCTCCATTTCTCTCTGTCCTATCCTACAACAACATCAATAGTAACTACAACAATAAAACCACAGGGCAACAAAAGTGAATAAATAAATATTAAAAAGTTAAAAAGATAATAAAAAAGAAGCAAGGGGGAGTATAATGCCCGTTAGACAACTGCATTCAAATTTTTGGCAATTCATCTTGTTCTTCATATTTTATGGGAGTTTTCTTTTAGTATTATTTTTATTAGTGATTTAATGGAAGAGTACTTTTTATTATACTTTATTTCTGTTTGTGTCACTAGGGTCTTGTGCATGTATGATTTTCCCGGTATTAGATTGACTTTTTCATTCTTGTTATTTCTGATAAAGGGAGAAACAGAGAGAGGGATGAGGTCACAGCATTGGAACACCCCCTGGTGCCATGGTACCCCCATTCTTCTTCTTCTAGCGTTTGCCCTTCTTCCGTAGCCAGTCAACAGCGTCAGGTTGAGCCTGATGTAAAGTTTCGAGACCTCCTTTGAATCTGGAGAGGTGGCAGTCGTTGACTATGTGGGTCATAAGTCTGTCTGGAGCCGCAGGGGCAGTTCGGGTCGTCTCTGGCTCCCCAGCGATGGAACATAGCGGCGCACCTGCCATGGCCTGTTCGATAGCGATTGAGGAGGGCCCAATCATAATGTGGGGCTGGAGCTTCAACTTGGGCCATGCACATAGTAAGGTAGCAATTTTCTGGCCCTCGGAGGGGTCTCTTCAAAAATTAATTAATTTTCAGGGGCCAGGCAGTGGTGCAACTGGTTAAGTGCACATTACCATGCCCAAAGACCCAGGTTCAAGCCCCTGGTCCCCACCTGCAGGGGGAAGATTCACAAGTAGTGAAGCAAGGCTGCAGGTGTCTGTCTGTCCCCCTCTCTCTTTCTCTCTCCTTCTCTATCCCCCTTCCTTCTCAATTTTCTCTGTCCTATCAAATCAAATAAAGTTAAAAATTAATTTTAAAAATATTTGTATTATTGTATGGAGACAGAAATTGAGAGGGGTGGGGGAGATAGAGAGGCAGAGAGACAGAGAGACACCTGTAGCCCTGTAGGTGGGGCCTAGAGGCTTGAACCTGCGTCCTTGAGCAACTTTTTTTTAAAAACCAGAACACTGCTCAGCTCTGGCTTATGGTGGTTCGAGGAACTGAATCTGGGACTTTGGAGCCTCAGGCATGAAAGTCTCTTTACATAACTATTATGCTACCTATCCCTTCCTTGAGCACTTTAATATGAGTACTAAGCCAGGTACAACAACGCCTGCCCCCCCTCAATACTAACATTTCTGTTTCCCTTCTTTTCTGTAAACTTGTTTTATTAGCTGCTCTGTCCTTGGGGCCTACAGCAATACAAACACTTCCTAATATTTACTGAATGGTTCTATACTGTGGTAATGTGGACTCTTTCATTGGCTAACTTGGCAATGGGAGTTTGATTGACATTCACTGATACAATCAGCTCAGGTTGCTAAGAAGTATTTCATTTCTGTTAAGCCCTGCCATTTCATTAGCATGATTTGGGCGTAGGTAAAAGCAGTGCCGCCTTATCTGTGTAAAGGTATATGAGAAGATACTGATTTTGTCTAGGGATAGCCACTGTTTATGTAGGCGCGATGTCAACAGGCCTTGGGGTTGCCAGGTGTTAACCAAATTAGCAATTACCAGTGTCCTTGCCATCCTTTTCTGTGTTCAGAGCTCTAGGGTGCAGCTCTCTCTGGGGTGTGGGCTAGGCCTGACAGTGAAGACTGAAGCTTGAGGAGCAGAGGCTGTGGAGCCAGCAAGACCAGAGATAGTTTCACAACAGAAATCCACAGTTCAGGTAGGATTCTGGGGAAGAACTCCGGGAAAATGTTGACAGATTCTTGGCAGTATGGCAGGATATCAGGTTCCATCAACAAGGGGGAAAAGAGGGGCTGGGTGGTGATACACCTGGTTGAGTGGACATGTTTCAGTGAGCGAGGACCTCGGTTTGAACCCCCAGTCCCCACTTGCAGGGGGAACTTCATGAGCAGTGAAGCGGTGCTACAGGTGTCTCTCTGTCTCTCCCTCACTATCAACCACTTCCCTCTCGATTTCTGGCTGTCTCTATCCAATAAATAAATAAAGATAATGCAAAAAAAAAAAATTAAAAAGCAGGGGGGAAAGGCACTGTTGCAACTTCAGTTTACCATAATTCTTCCCAACCCACTCCATTCCCCCCAAAAAGACCCTTTAAGTCATTCCTAGCCTCAAGGGGAAAAAAATACACTAAAACAAAGGCAATGGTCCTTCTAGATTCTAGCAACCAGAACCGGAAGATCTGTTGAAATTTCAATTTAAATAGTCTTCATCTTCTCTTTTCCTTTCATATAGATAGATGTGGAGAGGCATAGAGAGTGAAAGAGAACAGTATCAAAACTTCCTCAATGTATGGTGGGGCAAACTTTTAATATGGGGCCAGGCGGTGGCACACCTGGTTAAGCGCTCACATTACAGTGCGCAAGGACCTGAGTTCAAGCCCCAGGTCCCCAGCTGCAGGGGGAAAGCTTCACAAGTGGTGAAGCAGGGCTGCAGGTGTCTCTCTGTCTCTCTACCTCCCCCTCTCCTCTCCATTTCTCTCTGTGTCTATCCAATAATAAATAAATATCTTTGAAAAAACAATTTTAATACAACCTTTATGTTGTACCAAACCTGGGTCATGCATATAGCCTAGCAGCGACATGCTATTCAAGTGCACTATTTTGTTATCACAGTACTCATTTTTCTTTCTTTTTTAAAAAATGTTTATTTTATTTATTTATTCCCTTTTTTGCCCTTTTTATTGTTGTAATTATTGTTGTTGTTATTGATGTCATCGTTGTTGGATAAGACAGAGAGAAATGGAGAGAAGAATGGAAGACAGAGCGGAGGAGAGAAAGACGCCTGCAGATGTGTTTCACCGCCTGTGAAGCGACTCCCTGCAGGTGGGGAGCCAGGGGCTCGAACTGGGATCTTTACTCCGGTCCTTGCGCTTTGGGCCATGTGCGCTTATACCCACTGCGCTACCGCCGGACTCCCTCTTTCTTTTTAAAAAATCACTTTTTTTTGTGGGCAGGGGTAGATAGCATAATGGTTATGCAAAGTGATTCTCATGCCTGAGGCTCCAAAGTCCCAGGTTCAATCCCCTGCACCACCACAAGCCAGAGCTGAGCAGTGCTCTGGTAAAAATAAATAAATAAATAAATAAAAAACTTTAAAAAAAAATTCTTTATTGAGGAATTAATGTTTTACATTCAACAGTAAATACAATAGTTTGTACATGCATAACATTCCCCAGTTTCCCATTTAACAATACAACCCCCACTATGTCATTTATCATCCTTCATGGATCTGTATTCTCCCCACCCACGCACCCCAGAGTCTTTTACTTTGGTGCAATACGCCAATTCCATTTCAGGTTCTACTTGTGTTTTCTTTTCTGATCTTGTTTTTCAACTCTGCCTGAGAGTGAGATCATCCCATAGTCATCCTTCTGTTTCTGACTTATTACACTCAACATGATTTTTTCAAGGTCCATCCAAGATCAGCTGAAAACGGTGAAGTCACCATTTTTTACAGCTGAGTAGTATTCCATTGTGTATATATACCACAACTTGCTCAGCCACTCATCTGTTGTTGGACACCTGGGTTGCTTCCAGGTGTTGGCTATTACAAATTGTGCTGCCAAGAACATATGTGTACACAGATCTTTTTGGATGGATGTGTTGGGTTCCTTAGGATCTATCCCCAGGAGAGGAAATGCAGGGTCATAGGGTAGGTCCATTTCTAGCCTTCTGAGAGTTCTCCAGACTGTTCTCCACAGAGGTTGGACCAATTGACATTCCCACCAGCAGTGCAGGAGGGTTCCTTTGACCCCACACCCTCTCCAGCATTTGCTGCTGTTACCTTTTCTGATGTATGACATTCTCACAGGAGTGAAGTGATATCTCATTGTTGTCTTGATTTGCATTTCTCTGACAATCAGAGACTTGGAGCATTTTTTTCATGTGTTTCTCGGCCTTTTGGATCTCTTCTGTGGTGAATATTCTGTCCAAGTCCTCCCCCCATTTTTGGATGGAGTTATTTGTTGTCTTGTTGTTGAGTCTGGCAAGCTCTTTATATATGTTGGTTATTAAACTCTTATCTGATGTATGGCATGTAAAGATCTTCTCCCATTCTGTGAGGGGTCTCTTGGTTTGGGTAGTGGTTTCTTTTGCTGTGAAGAAGCTTTTTAATTTGATGTAGTCCCATAGGTTTATACTTGCCTTAGTCTTCCTTGTAATTGAATTCGTTTCATTGAAAATGTCTTTAAAATTTATGCGGAAAAGAATTCTGCCAATATTTTCCTCTAAGTATTTGATAGTTTCTGGTCTAACATCCAAGTCCTTGATCCACTTGGAATTTACTTTTGTATTTGGTGAAATACAGTGGTTCAGTTTCATTCTTCTGCATGTTTCAACCCATTGTTTCCAACACCATTTGTTGAAGAGACTCTGCTTTCCCCATGTAATAGTCTGGGCCCCTTTGTCAAAGATTAGATGTCCATAGGTGTGGGGCCTCATTTCTGGGCTCTCAATTCTATTCCACTGGTCAGTGTGTCTGTTCATGTTCCAGTACCAAGCAGTTTTGATGACAATGGCCCTATAATACAGTTTGAGATCTGGGAGTGTGATGCCTCCGGTTCTGTTCTTTTTTCTCAAGATTGTTTTGGCAATTCTAGGTCTTTTCTGGTTCCAGATAAACATTTGTAGCATTTTTTCTATTCTCCTAAAAAATGTGCTTGGGATCTTGATGGGGATAGCATTAAATTTGTAGATGGCTCTGGGTAGTATATTCATTTTGATGATGTTAATTCTTCCAACCCATGAACATGGAATATCTTTCCACTTCTTTGTGACTTTTTCAATTTCCTTGAATAGTGACTCATAATTTCCAGTATACAAGTCTTTCACTTCCTTGGTTAGATTTACTACTAGATATTTTATTGTTTTTGTTGCTATAGTAAAAGGAACTGATTTCTAGATTTCAATTTCTTCTAACTTAGTGTTTGCATAGAGGAATGCCACTGACTTTTGAATGTTTATTTTGTAGCCTGTCACCTTACTGTATTGCCTGATGATTTCCAAAAGCTTCTTGCTGGATTCCTTAGGTTTTTCCATGTATACTATCATGTCATCTGCAAATAAGGAGAGTTTGACTTCTTCTCTTCCAATCAGTATGCCTTGAATTTCTTGCTCCTGCCTGATTGCTATGGCAAGAAATTCCAACACTATGTTAAATAGTAATGGTGATAGTGGGCAGCCCTGTCTAGTACCTGATCTGAGGGGAAATGCTTCCAGTTTTTCACCATTGAGTATGATGTTGGCTGCAGGTTTGCTATATATAGACTCCACTATCTTCAGGAATTTTCCATGTATTCCCATTTTTTGTAGTGTTTTGATCATAAAGGGATGTTGGATTTTGTCAAAGGCTTTCTCTGCATCTATTGATATGACCATGTGGTTTTTGGTCTTGCTTTTGTTGATGTGGTGGATCACATTGATTGATTTACGTATATTAAACCAACCTTGCATGTCTGGGATAAACCCCACTTGGTCATGATGAACAATCTTTTTGATATACTGCTGTATCCGGTTAGCTAGAATTTTGTTCAATATTTTCGCATCTGTGTTCATCAGAGATATTGGTCTGTAGTTTTCTTTTTTGGTTGTGTCCCTGTCTGCTTTTGGTATCAGGGTGATGTTGGCTTCATAGAAGCTGGCAGGGAGTACTCCAGTGTCTTCAATCTTCTGGAAGACTTTTAAAAGTAGAGGTATTAGTTCTTCTTTGAAGGTTTTGCAGAATTCATTTGTAAAACCATCTGGTCCAGGACTTTTATTTTTGGGGAGATTCTTGATAACTGTTTCAGTTTCATTAGCTGTGATGGGCCTGTTCATGTTATCCACTTCCTCTTTACTTAGTGTATATGTGAAGGTGGTGGTTAATGTTTTATAGTATAGCTGTTAACACATGCGTGCAATTTTTCATCTGAAAAAAACCACTCTCACCCTCAACTTAAATCCTTTTCCACCTAAACAACAAAGGCATCAAAAGGGAAAAAATAGCTCCAGGAGCAGTGGATTTGTTATGCAGGCACCAAGCCCCAGCAATAACCTTGGAGGCAAACAAATAAACAAACATTTTTTTTTAAACATAACATTTATTATTCATTCCTTTTTTTTTTTTTTTTAGTTATTATTGTTGTTGTCGTTGTTGGATAGGACAGAGAGAAATGGAGAGAGGAGGGGAAGACAAAGAGAAGGAGAGAAAGACACCTGCAGACCTGCTTCACCACTTGTGAAGCGGCTCCCCTGCAGGTGAGGAGTCAGCGGCTTGAACCCAGATTCTTAGGCTGGTCCTTGTGATTGCGCCACCTGCGCTTAACCCACTGCACTACAGCCGGACTCCCCAAACATTCTTTTCCATCACCATGCACCAGCACCCAGTCCTCATTTTTTTCACCTGCAAGAACCACTTCACACGCTACACGTGGAGGACCGCAGCATGAAGCACATGGATCTCATGCTTGAGAGTCCAATGCTTTCCTTCCTTTCTTTTTTTTTTTTTTAATTAGATAGAGACAGAGAGGAATTGAGAGAGGAAAGGGAAAAAGAAAGAGAAAGACAGAGAGACAGAGAGACCAAGAGACACCTTCAGTCCTGCTCCACCACTTGTGAAGCTTTCCCCCTGTAGGTGGGGACCAGGGACTTGAACCTGCAAGCTGGCACACTGCAATATGTGCGCTTAACTAAGTGCACCACCGCCTGGACCCAAGAATGTTTTATCTACTACATCACCACCCAGTCTGCACTTTTATAGTTATTTTGTTGATTCCTCAAGGTTTAGAAAAGTATCCAGTGAGAGCAGATACTGAGGTAGTGGATGACGAATTAAAGACTTCCTCTCTGTAGGACCACTTCGCAGAGTCTGTGAAATAATTCACTTATAATTCATAATAGTTACACTGTTTTGCCAAGTGTGTGGCCCAGATTCAATGCCAGCCCCCAAAGCACTCACTGAAGCCTGAGTGCTGTGGTCTCTTTCACCCTCCCGGCCTCCCTGTCTCTATTTAAAACAAATAAACAGTGGGTAGAGCGGTGGCGGCGCAGCAGGTTAAGCACACATGGTTCGACGCACAAAAACCGGAGAAAGGATCCCGGTTCTGGTCCCCGGCTCCCCACCTGCAGGGGAGTCGCTTCACAGGCAGCGAAGCAGGTCTGCAGGTGTCTTTTTCTCCCTCTCTCTGTCTTCCCCTCCTCTCTCCATTTCTCTCTGTCCTATCCAACAACAACAACATCGATGACAATAACAACAATGATAACCACAACCTTAAACAAGGGCAACAAAAGGGGAAAAAAAAAAAGCCTCCAGAAGCAGTGGATTTGTGGTGCAGGCACAGAGCCCCAGAAATAACCCTGGAGTCATAAACAAACAGACAGACAGACAAACCAAGCCAAAGAGCAACAAAAATAAAAGGGAGGCTGAGTAAGAGCTAGCATAATGGTTATGCAAAAAGACTTTCATGCCTGAGGCTCCAAAGTCCCCCACACCATCATAAACCAGAGTTGAACTGAGTGGTGCTCTGGTCTCTCCGTATCTCTCTCATTAAAAATAAAACAAAAGAGGAGTCGGGTGTTGGCACAGCGGGTTAAGCGCAAGTGGTGCAAAGCGCAAGTGCTGGCGTAAGGATCCCAGTTCGAGATTCTGCCTCCCCACCTGCAGAGGAGACGCTTCATAGGCGGTGCAGCAGGTCTGCAGGTGTCTATCTTTCTCTCCCCCTCTCTGTCTTCCCCTCCTCTCTCCACTTCTCTCTGTCCTATCCAACAACGATGACATCAAGAATAACAATAATAACTACAACAATAAAACAACAAGGGCAACAAAAGGGAAAATAAATAAATATAAAAAAAGAAAATTGTTAAAAAAAATAGAAACAAAAGCAAAAAACCACTTCTCACCTTAAGATCCAAATGTATGATTCAAAAATCATTATTACTATTTTCTATTACAAAGGCAAAATACGTTGGTTTGGGGACTGAAGGTGTTTCAGATTGGGTTGAGGATTCGCACTGACCCAAATCCCAGTTTCTCTGTAATCTTGACGCCGCCAAAATTCAGCCTGTCACACATGTGGATGCTCTTTTTTTTATGATTTTATTTATTTATTAATGAGAAAGATAGGAGGGGAGAGAGAGAAAGAACCAGACATCACTCTGGTACATGTGCTGCTGGGGATTGAACTCAGGACCTCATGCTTGAGAGTCCGATGCTTTATCCTCTGTGCCACCTCCCAGACCACAGATGCTCTTTCATATGTGGTGATTCTGAATTTGGGGGGATTTTCCAGAAAGTGTTTGCATTTGGAAGTACAGTCACTAAAACATAGACTCATTCTTTCACTTGCATTAAAGCATATTCCATGAATGTTGCTAAGTGCGGTGGCTTTTTAGGACAAGCAACAGTGACTCTATACTCAGTGAACTTTGCTTCACTGGGTAGGTGTGTGTGTCTTGAGGGGGTACTGCACAGGTACCAGAAGGCCATGTTCAATAAATATTCTGTGAACTGTGTGGGACTCTAAGTAAGAAACACTTAAATGGGGGTTTTAGGCATTAGAGAAGGCTTCTTGGAGGAGGTAGCATACTAGTGAGGATTCAGAAGGCAAAGAAGAAAGTAAACTGGCCAAGTCTAGGGAGCCAGCTGCAGTGCACAAGGCAGTGGGAATCAATAAAAATTTGAGAGAAGAGAATTGTCCATTTGTAGAGGGCTTGGCTAGAGCCAGGTAGGTGAACTGCAGAGTAGAGATGTTAACTAGAGTTGCTTGCTGTGGAGGGCCTTGAATGCCAGACTATGGACTCTGGATACCAAATCAAGTTTTGCAGTCTGAAGTACTTTGTGTACAGTAGGTTGTGGAAAGATTATTTTGAAAGCTGTGTGGACTGCTGGGCTGGGGCAAGAAATTGGAGGGAGTGAACTCTGGGAAGGGAGAACAGATAACTCTCCCACTTTGAGTGTGGGAGACAGAAGGAGAAAATAGTGGGGAATGAATGGATTTATTTAAGAGAATTTTTGAAGGGAATGTCCTTAGGGTTTTTGTGATGGAGTGAAATGAAAGCTGGGGAAGGAACTAATTACAGGTGTTTTGATGAGGACTTTGTGCAATGACCATCACTGTTGGAAATGTGAAAATCATTCTGGAATATGGGATGATCTCATTCATAGACAGAAATTGAAAAACTAGACCGGAAGGGAAAACAGAAAACAGAACTTGATCTAGAGTTGGTATATTGCACCAAAGTAAAAGACCCTGGGGCAAGGGGGAGAGTTCAGGTCCTGGTACATGATGACAGAGGAGGACCTAGTGGAGGTTGAATTGTTATGTGGAAAATTGAGAAATAGTACACGTGTACAAACTATTGTATTTTATTTTACTATTGACTGAAAACCATTAATTCCCCAATAGAGAAATTTAAGAAATCACTTTGGAAATTTTAGTTGGGGTCTAGAGGAGGGATTTCAGCATGAAGAACTGGAGATAGTGGCAGGACATGTGGTAGATGTTCCCAGCAGGTCATTAGTAACCAGCCACCATTGGGGTCCCTTGCCCAGCCTGCTCTAAGTCCCTAAAGCTCAGCCCAAAACACTGACCAAAGGAATATGGAGAGGCTAGACTGAATCAAACTTGATTATGGATTGTCTGCTCCCCTATTTAGTAGAGAGTAAAGTTACACAGGCCTCATCTCATCTCTTCATGTGTGAGTCCCGATGGTTTTGTGAGTATATAATGTGGCTGGAGCCCAGCATCCTTACTAGCATCTGTTAGTGCCCAGGCCTCCTCTAGCAACTTCTGCCTGTGGAACCTGGCCTCAGAATGACAGGGGAAATAGTGTGGTCCAAGAGATGGCACAGTTGATTAAGTGTTGGACTCTCAAGCATGAGGTTCTGAGTTCAAGCCTTGGCAGGGCATGTGCTAGAATGATATATATCTATCTGGTTTGCTTCTGCTCTCTCTCCTCCTATCTTTCTTTTTCTTTTTTAAAAATATTTATTTATTCCCTTTTGTTGCCCTTGTTGTTTTATTGTTGTAGTTATTGATGTCATTGTTGGATAGAACAGAAGAAATGGAGAGAGGAGGGCAAGACAGAGAGGGGGAGAGAAAGATAGACACCTGCAGACCTGCTTCACCATCTGTGAAGCGACCCCCCCTGCAGGTGGGGAGCTGGGGGCTCGAACCGTGATACTTGCACCGGTCCTTGTGCTTTGTGCTGCCTGTGCTTAACCCACTGTGCTACTGCCCGACTCCCTTCCTCCTATCTTTCTTATTCATAAATAAAATCTTTAAGAAAGAAAAGAAAAAGTGTGGAGCAAGTGTTGTTATTACTTATCTTGTTCATCCCTAGGGTCCATTTCTTTCCAGGGAGACAGCTCAACTAACCAGGACAAAATGAATGGAGTGGCTTTGAAGTTTCTGAGTTCCCTGCCAAGCAAAGGATGGGACAACACATAATACCAGAGTTCTGACAAATACCAATTCTAGGTCTAGGCTGGCTGGGACAGGTGGTGGCCTGGAAGATGATGCCAGTATTTTCTGTAGAGTCTGGCTGGTTATTAGGTGACTCAGAGTGTTACCCAGATCTTCAGCCCGCAGGCAGGGACAAGAGTGGCAGCCCTTAATTTTTTTTTTTTTTTCTCTTTGGGTGGGTCTGACTTGGAACAGTTCCACAGGAAAGCCTTCATTAATCTCCTCCCTGCCTATGATCTCAGTGGTCAGGAGGTGAACAACTTCAGCCCAGGAAGCAGAGCCCTGGAATTTACTGGGGTGAGGTGTGGGAAGGGTGGGAATGAACCTGGGACTTTAGAGCTTCGAGCATAAAGGTTTTCTGCATAACCATTATACTATCTCTCCTGACCTACCTAAGAGCTTTCAGGATGTCCCAGGTCACTGGTCTTAGAGTAGCACCTATTTAGACTTAAACCTCAGCTCCTTTGGGCATCAGTTTTCCAATATGTAAAATGAAGATAGTCATCCCAAGATCACAAGCTACCGATAAAGACTGAAAGAGGTAGTATAGGAAAGCATTCTGCATCGTCTTCTAACCCCATAAACTGTATCTTACAGTTCCATTCCTTGAGTAGCAGAATGGCAGTGGTTAAGAAATAGTGTTGTTTCTGCAGGTAAGACAATCCAGACTTGAGTGGATGTGAATCTTGAGTCTTCTTTTTTTCTAATTGAGTGAACGTGGGCAGCTTCATCTTGTTAAGTCTCATTTTCCCCTTCTGTAAAATGGGAGTAATAACAGTACCCACCCTGTAGATTAAATTATGTAAACCAAGTATTTAGTAAATTGACAGTACTTACAAATGGCACATCAAAGGCAAACTCTTACGACTATTATGATTCTAAATTAAATTTTATGGGACCAGGCAGTGGCACACCTGGTTGAGCACACATGTTACAACATTCAAGGATCCAGGTTCAAGACCCTGGTCCTTCACCTGCAGGAGGAAAGCTTTGCAAGCAATGAAGCAGTACTAGCAGGTGTGTCTCTTACTCTCTCCCTCTCTCCACCCTTTTCTTCTCCATTCTCTTTGTCTCTATCCAATAAAAACCATTACAAGATAATTCAATTTTATTTAAGATGCATTAATTAATTTTTAATATTTATTTATTTTCCCTTTTGTTGCCCTTGTTTTTTTTATTGTTGTAGTTATTATTTTTTTTTCCTTTTTTATTGTTGTAGTTATTATTGTTGTTATTGATGTTGTCATTGTTAGGTAGGACAGAGAGAAATGGAGAAAGGAGGGGAAGACAGACAGGACCTGCAGACCTGTTTCACAGCCTGTGAAGCGACTCCCTTGCAGGTGGGGAGCCGGGGGCTCAAACTGGGACCCTTAAGCCGGTCCTTGTGCTTTGCACCACCTGCGCTTAACCTGCTGCGCTACTGCCCACTGCCTGTTGTTGTAGTTATTATTGTTGTTGTTATTGATGTCGTCGTTGTTGGATAGGACAGAGGCGGGGAAGACAGAGGAGGGAGAGAAAGATAGATACCTACAGACCTGCTTCACCGCCTGTGAAGCGACTCCCCACCTGCAGGTGGGGAGCCAGGGGCTGGAACCCGGGTCCTTGCGCTTGGCGCCATGTGCACTTAACCCGCTGCGCTACAGCCCAACTCCCTATTAATTATTTTTTTATTAGATAGGACAGAGAGAAACTGAGAGAGGATGAAAAAGATAGCTATCTGCAGACCTGCTTCACTGTGGGTGAAGCAGAACCCCTGGCAGGTGGGGAGCAGGTGCTGGAACCTGGGTCCTTGTGCTTGGTGATATGTGTGCTTTACCAGGCGCACCACTGCCTAGGTGTGCCACTGCCCAGTCCCATACTTACTTATGGGGGGCAGTGAGAAAGGGAAAAAGATGTATGTGGGGCTTCCTGCTTCTTGCTTCAGGACTTCATGCTTCTAAGCACTACTGCTCCCCTAATCCGGGGATACTCTCTGATCTTTTTTTCCCCCCAGAGCACTGCTCAGTTCTGACTGATGGTGGTGTGGGGATTGAACTGAGACCTTGAAACCTCAGCCATGAGAATCTGTTTGTTTAGCTATTATCCTTTCCTCTGTAGATGGGGACTGGAAGCATGAACTTGGGTCCTTGTGCTCAGTTAGCTGGGCACTTAACCAGGTATGCCACAGCCTGGCCCCAGTAAACAATGTATTTAAATCCCCTCAGTACACTCCTCCTTGGATACATTCAACAATACATGAGTACCCACTCATGCTCAAGAGGTTCAAGAATAGGTTCAAATAATCAGCAGGGGGAAATAGCTTAATGGTTACTTAAAAAGACTTTCTTTCTTTTATTTATTTATTTTTTTTAAAGGTCAGGACTCTGGTCATTGGATCTGTAGTCTAGCAAGGACCCAGAGACCTGGCTGGTGACCCTTAAGTGTTTGTTGGTTGACTTGCTTCCTTATTTTGTGAAAGGTTGCCTGGTCATGAGGCTGGCGTCGTGCTTTCATTCATGTTATTCGTGTGGTGGGTGTTGGCGAGAAGGAGCCGGAGGACCTGGGCATCTATAGAAAATGGTTTCTGGGAGGCCAGATGGTGGTGTACCTGGTTGAATGCACACATGACAATGTACAAGGACCCAGGTTCAAGTCCCTGGTCCTCACCTGCATGGGAAATGCTTTTTTTAAAAGATTTTTTTTAAGAGTTTATTTATTTATTCATGAGAAAGATAGGAGGAGAGAGAACCAGCCATCACTCTGGTACATGTGCTTCTGGGGATAGAACTCAGGACCTCATGGTTGAGAATCCAATGCTTTTATCCACTGCACCACCTCCCAGACCAATCAAAAAGACTTTCATGCCTGAGGAACCATAAGTCCTAAGTTCAGCCTCCAGTCATGTGCTCTGGCTTAAAAAAAAAAGTTTTATTTTCAGTGAATGGTCATGCTATAAAAACAAAACCAAGTGACTGGAGTTGCTCATAGTAGGTAGAGTGCCAGATGTTTTCTTCTTTAGGCAAAGTCTGCTCCACATTTCTTTGGGGTGTGCTATCCATAGCTGATTTATATTCTGCTTGGGCTTATAGTTTTGCTTATGGGAAAAAAAATTAAGAAAGACTTTATTTATTTACTTATTCATGAGAAAGATAAGAGATAGGATGAGAGAGAGAGAGAGAGAGAAAGAGAGATGGAGAGAGGGAAAGAACCAAACATCACTCTGGGGATTGAACTCAGGACCTCATGCTTGAGAGTCTAGTGCCTTAGCCACTGCGCCACCTCCCAGACCACGGGGAAAAAAATTTAAAGGTCTCTGGGGGAAGACAACCCTTTCTGATGAGGGGGATCAGAACACTGCTGGTATCTGGTGGTAGGGTGTGGACTCAAAAAGTGTTAAATGGAGATTCACTTTTAGGAAAAAATTAAATATCTTCATTTTTAATATTTAATTTTAAAATAGCATTGTTTTTTTAATGAGAGGTATGGGGGGGAGTTGACCACGTTTATGGTAGGCTGGGGATCAAACCTAGGCCCTCATAGCCTCAGGCATGAAGTCAGAGATTCTTTTCTTTTCTTTTTTTAAAGACTAATTATTAATGAGAAAGGAGAAAGAGAATCAGACATCACTCTGGTAAATGTGGGCTGGGGCTTGAACTCGGGACCTCATGCTTAAGAATCCATTGCGCCACCTCCCGGACCACTTTCTTTTTTTAATTATATTTATTTATTTATTGGATAGAGACAGCCAGAAGTCTTCTGAGGAAGGGGGAGACAGAGAGGGAAAGAGACAGAGAGACACCTGCAGCCCTGCTACACCACTTGCAAAGCTTTCTCCCTGCAGGTGGGGACCGGGGGCTCGAACCTGGGTCCTTGAACTTATATTTCTTTTTTAACCAGGGCACTGCTCAGCTCTGGTTTATGGTGGTGCGGGGGATTGAACCTGGGACTTTGGAGCCTCAGGCACGAGAATCTCTTTGAGAGATTCAGTTTCTGAAAGATGAGCACATTTGAAGGACGGCGAAGGCTGAAAAGAAGAGGACGAAGGTCCTCACTCAGCACGGCTAACGCTGGAAACCAGCACGCCTCGGCTTCTGGGGGCGCCTGCGCAGAAGGCCGTCGCCAGCCTGACGTCAGCGCGCTGGGCTAGGACCGGCCTTCATGTGACGTCATTTCACCAAGGCCCCGCCCACTCACTCACGCGCAGGCGCCGATCACGCCCCCCTGTGCGTCACAGAATGGCCTCGGACTCCCAAGCAAACCCTGACGTGTCGGGGAGGGGCCGGGCGCTGAGGTGCGGCGAGTGGAGCTTTAGGCTGCGGAGGAGAGCGGAGCTGAGCGGCTGGGCGGGCCTGGCCAGGCCAGCGGAGCAGGGGCTTCGGTGGAGCGGCGGCGAACATGCGTTTTTGACACATTGGAGGTGAGCGTGCAGCGCGGGGGCCCCTGTCCCCCGGGGGGCGGCTTCGGCCGGGCGGCGCCGAGGCCTGTCTCCCGGGAGCCTGCCGAGCTCCGGGCTGTGTGTGAGGCCCCGCAGGCTCTGCCTGTTCTGACAGCGGCCGGTCCCGGGGCTGCCGGGCGGCCTGGAGGCAACTGTTTCAACCGCTCCAACTGCTCCCTCCCGGCAGCCCCGGTCGGAGGTGTGGCCCACCGGGGACGCCTGGGAGTGAGCCAGCCCCGCGGCCTCGGAAGGACGCGTCGGCGTCGGCGTCGGCGGTGGGGTGAAGGGTGGCGGGGACGGAGGCCGAGGGTCCGGCCAGGGACTGCAGGCGGCGGCGCGCCCTTCCAGCCCCTTCCTTCCAGCGGGCGGTGCAGCCGTGGTTGCCGGGCCTTCAGCCTCACTGCCATCGCTTTTTCTCCCGCGGCGGGCGAGACCGGAAGCAGCCCAGGTCTGGGTGTGTGTGTGTGTGTGTGTCGTGCATGTGTGTGTGTGTGTCGTGCGTGTGTGTGTGTGTGTCGTGCATGTGTGTGTGTGTGTGTGTCGTGCATGTGTGTGTGTGTGTCGTGCATGTGTGTGTGTGTGTCGTGCATGTGTGTGTGTGTGTGTCGTGCATGTGTGTGTGTGTGTGTCGTGTGTGTGTGTGTGTGTGTCGTGCATGTGTGTGTGTGTGTCGTGCGTGTGTGTGTGTCGTGCATGTGTGTGTGTGTGTGTGTCGTGCATGTGTGTGTGTGTCGTGCATGTGTGTGTGTGTGTGTGTGTGTCGTGCGTGTGTGTGTGTGTGTCGTGCGTGTGTGTGTCGTGCGTGTGTGTGTGTGTGTGTGTGTGTGTGTCGTGCATTCCCGCCCCCCGCCGCTGTGGGCCGGGTTCAGGGAGTGTCACCGGGCAGATTGGGGCGGGGGCCGCTTTCCGGCAGGTGAGCGGCGCGGTGACCCTTTGAGGCTTGACCTGGAGAGCGAGGGTTCTCCCCCCCCACCCCCCATTACTAGTGCACGGCCGCTCCTTGTCTCTCTAGCGCTTTGGCACAGCTCGGGACCCTTCTGCTTTCTCCTTGGAACCGGGTTCACTCACCGCGATGGTGCCCTTCGGGCGGAGACGTGGGTCTCAGGTGCTGCGCGGGGGGCGCGGCTTAAAGCGACCCGCCCTGCGGCGGAGTTGACATCTCTCCATGCCCGAGCGGCTTGTTTATTTATCCGGGTATCCGGGTGGGATTTTCACACCCGTCTTAGCGAGACAGCAGTGCCAAGCAAGTCAAGGAAACTTGACTCGCTAAAAAAAAAAAAAAAAAAAAAAAAAAGTTTCAGAAGGTTTATTTGAATATTTTGCAGCAGACACACACCTACTTGATAAGACTTGCTGCTCATGTTTACAAGCAAGAATTTTGACTTTGAAGCTTGTTGCTGGGTTGCTGGCTAGAGTTTTAGAGTTTTTCTTTTTCTTTCTTTCTCTCCCCCCCCCCCCCCCCCGCTCAGTTTACTTGGAAATAAAATAGGTCATGGTTTGGCTAAATCATGAAGTTGGTGGGAAGATGTAACATTAACTCATGGGTTGAAAAGAAGTAAAGGAATGTTGAATAAGGCAGCTTTTCTGGTTTTTAGCTTTTATTTATTTTTATTTATTTATTTATTTATTTACCTCCAGGGTTATTGTTGGGGCTCGACCCATCCGCTGCTCTTGGATTCCTATTTTTTCCACTTTTGTTACCCTTTTAAAAAAAATCGTTGTTGTGTTTATTGTTATTGTTGCTATTAATGTGATTGTTGTTGGCTAGGACAGAGAGAAATGGAAAAAGGAGGGGAAGACGGGGAGAGAAAGACAGACATCTACTGACCACTTGTGAAGCGACTCCCCTGCAGGTGGGGAGCTGGGGCCTCGAAGCGGATCCCTAATGCCGCCGGTCCTTGCGCTCTGCGCCACCTGCACTTAACCCGCTACGCTACAGCCTGACCCCTATTTGTTATTCTTTTTTAACTTTTTTTTTTCTTCTCCAGAGCACTGGTTAGCTCTGGTTTATGGTACTTCTGGGACTAACCAGTATGCTATCTCCCCAAATCTTTCTCATTTTAATTAACTTTTTTCAAATTAATAATATGAGTAATGAATAATGCTGTGGTTTCTTTAAAACGTTTTTAAAAAAGATATATATGTTAACACTGATGAAGGAAAGAATACCAGAGTATCATTTTAGTACACGCAATGCAAGGGATTGAACTCAAGACCTTATGCTTGAGAGTAAGAGTTTTACTTAAAATCAGATTTTAGGGAACAAAAAGTCTTTGGCCCCATTTAGAGGTTGATCTAGAAACTGCCCAGGGGTTAAATATTATTTTCAATCTTATAAAGAAGTAGTTTTAATTTGACTTTTTAATAAGTTGGACAGGAAGCACAATGAGTAGAAATTTCAGTAACTTAGATGTGGGATGCCGGGCGGTAGCACAGCGGGTTAAGCGCATGTGGCTGTGAAGCGCAAGGACCGGCATAAGGATCCTGGTTCAAACCCCAATTCCCCCCCCCCCACCTCAGGGGAGTTGCCTCACAGGTGGTGAAGCAGGTCTGCAGGTGCCTGTCTTTCCCCCTCTGTCTTTCCCTCCTCTCTCCATTCCTCTCTGTCCTATCCAACAACAATGACAACAATAACAACAATGATGATAAACAAGGGCAACAAAAGGAAAAAATTATATAAATAACTTAGATGTGGGGTGCACCTAGCAGACAACAGTGGTGCACCTGGTAGAGTGCACAGTGATGTGTGAGGACTCAGGTTCAGGCCCCCTCATACCC
Organism: Erinaceus europaeus; assembly: GCF_950295315.1. Classification (NCBI taxonomy): domain Eukaryota; kingdom Metazoa; phylum Chordata; class Mammalia; order Eulipotyphla; family Erinaceidae; genus Erinaceus; species Erinaceus europaeus. The sequence goes on from NC_080173.1 coordinate 86,850,988, forward strand.
TACCTACAAGGGAGAAGCTCCAGGAGCACGGAAACTGTGCTACAGGTGTCTCTCCTTCTCTGTCTCTGTAAGAAAGAAAAAGGCTAGACAGATGGCCACTGGAAGTGTTGGGTTTATCTAGCCCCAGAGATAACCTTGATGGTAAAACAAAAGAAACAAAAGAATGGGAATTTCCCCCCTCTTGCACGACATCTGCTTTTTCTTATTTTAAACCATGCTGAGATAAGAGTGGCCACAAATGCTTAAAACTGCACCTGGCACTTTGTGAAATATAAAAAACTGTATAGGGCCAAAAAGGAGACCGTTTTTATGCTTGACTTTGAAAAGTTATAAGGAAGTAGTAAAATCATTTTGAGAAAAAGAGATCCATATATTTACCTGTAGTGAGGTTGCTTTTCCATTTTCATCTCTCAACTATTAACAAGAAGGCAATGTCCTATAAGTAGGATCTAAGAAAAATTTGTATCTGAGACATACTAGAAGACTACTGTGTTAGCTGTGATGTCTTTGTTTTTCTATTCCCACCCTCCCCTTCACTGTTTGGGCCTGATTGGACTTCTTCAGCTAGAGACAAAGATAGTCAGGGAAAGATAACACAGCCGGGAAGTTTCCTCCAGCCAGGTGTAGGCTGGGCTTGGACCCAGGTTGGACACATGATAGAGCAGGCACATTATTCCAAGTGTGGTATTTTGCCAACCAGTTTGTTGTCTTTTCTGTTTTTCATGCTGAATTTGGATAAAAACCAGAGTCAGGATTGAAAGAAGGTTTGGGAAGAAGGGAGAGTAATAATTATTTGCCTTCATTTCAGCTTCAGAGGACTGTAAATATACCATGAAAAAAGGATTTTATTTAACAGAGAGGAGAAAGAGAAGCAGCATTTCACTCCTACCTGCAGTGCTGGGAATTGAACTTGAGACCTCCTGCTTTTTAAATCCAGCACTTTAGCCACTGCTCTACTTTGAGGGCTGCTGTAAGTGTATCATTAAAGTATTGTTTTAGCAGTATACTTTTCTATATTGGCTAACTTTTCTGTAGCGTGACTCTCTCCAGTTACATAGTTTCAAATAGCAGTGAGCACATCCTCCCTCTGTAATTTGAAGCAGAATGAACAAATAGTCTTTATCGCCCTTGGAAAGGTCTTTCAAATATCTGCAGTGCTTAGCATATGTTTGTCCTTTGTAAAGAATCATATTTTTGAAAGGGTAACTTCACAAATAAAATTAGTGATTAATTTGGATTAAAACCATTTAGGAAGCAGTGAAAAGAGTTGTGAGTTCAAAGAACTTTTTTGCTTAGTTAATTTGTTTCCACAAGACTTTTTTTAAATTTTTTTTTTTATAACCCGAGCATTGCTCAGCTCTGGCAATTTTTTTTTAAAGATTTTATTTATTTATTAATGAGAAAGATAGGAGGAGAGAGAGAAAGAACCAGATATCAGTCTGGTACATGTGCTGCCAGGATTGAACTCAGCACCTCAAGCTTGAGAATCCAGTGCTTTATCCATTGTGCCATTTTCCAGACCACACAGCTCGGGCAATTCTAATAGAGGTGTTGAAATGGTTTCAGTAATAATACGTATCAATGGGATATGCATATTGTTTCTGGAAGTGATTAATTCTTAAAAAAATATCCTCTTTTGTTGCCCTTGTTTTATTGTTGTAGTTATTATTGTTGTCGTCGTTGTTGGATAGGACAGAGAGAAATGGAGAGAGGAGGGGAGAGAAAGCTAGACACCTGCAGACCTGCTTCACCGCTTGTGAAGCGGCTCCCCTACAGGTGGGGATCCTTAATGCCAGTCCTTGAGCTTTGCGTCACCTGCGCTTAACCACTGCACTACCGCCTGACTCCTGGAAGTGATTCATTAAAAAAAATTTATTCCCTTTTGTTGCCCTTGTTGCTTTATTGTTGTAGTTATTGATGTCGTTATTGTTGATAGGACAGAAAGAAATGGGGGGGAGGAAGACAGAGAGGGAGAGAGAAAGACACCTGCAGACCTGCTTCACCGCAGGCGACTCCCCTGCAGGTGGGGATCCGGGATCAGGATCCTTACGCTGGTCCTTGCGCTTTGCGCCACGTGCGCTTAACCTGCTGTGCTACCGACTGACCCCCACGTGATTAATTTTTTTAAAGGTTTATTTGATAAGAGCCAGGAATTGAGAATGGGGAGGGGAATTAAAGAGGGAGAAAGAGCGTCACCTGCAGCACTGCTTCCTTTGTGGAGCTTCTCCCTTGCAGGTGGGTGCTTAGGGTTTTAGCCTAGGTCCTTATACATGGTGTATGTGTGCTTAACCAGGTGCACCACTGCCTGGAATCCGATACTGTTTTGTTTTGTTTTTTAAATATTTATTTTCCCTTTTGTTTCCATTGTTGTTTTTCATTGTTGTTGTAGTTATTGTTGTTATGATTGATATCGTCGTTGTTAGATAGGACAGAGAAATGGAGAGAGGAAGGGAAGGCAGAGGGGAAGAGAAAGAGAGACACCTGCAGACCTGCTTCACCGCCTGTGAAGCGACTCCCCTGCAGGTGGGGAGCCGGGGGCTCGAACCAGGATCCTTATGCAGGTCCTTGCGCCACGTGTGCTTGAACCAGCTGCAGTGCCGCCAGACTCCCCACTACTGTTTGTTTTTTTTTTTAATTTATTTCTTTATTGGGGAATTAATGTTTTACATTCAACAGTAAATACAATAGTTTGTACATGCATAACATTCCCCAGATTCCCATTTAACAATACAACCCCCACTATGTCATTCATCATGTTTCATGGACCTGTATTCTCCCCACCCACTCACCCACCCCAGAGTCTTTTACTTTGGTGCAATACGCCATTACTGTTTTTTAATGAGAGAAAACAACAATAACAACAAAAAAACCAGCCAGCAAACAAAGCATTGTCCCACCTACCCCGGAGTTCTCTTTCTTCTTTGTGCTGTGCCAGGGCTCTAACCCAGGGCTTCACGTATGCAAAGTAGGTGCTTTACTGTTGAATGGTACTTCCCTGTCCTGGAATAATTTAAAATTACTTGTATGTTAAAAATTCTTTTAAGCATACTTACTATGTGGTCATACTTCAAAGGTCCACTATTAAACTACTAAATTTTATCATTAAAATGTTTATAGTTTTTTAGTTTGATTGGATAGACATTGAGAGGGAAGATAGGGATAGAGAAGGAGAGCCGCTGCAGCACTGCTTCACTGCTCATGAAGATTTATTCGTTAAACGTGAGAGATAAAATGAGAGTGAGAGAGAGAAACAGAACGTAATTCTGGTACATGTGAGCCAGGCATTGAATGAACTTGGGACCTCACACTTTTTCCCTTTTTTCAGAGCACTGTTCAGCTCTGGCTAAGGGTGGTGTGGGGGATTGAACCTGGGACTTTGGAGCCTCAGGCATGAGGAGTCTCTTTGCATAACCCTTATGCTATGTACCACAACCTGGACTTCACACTTTGAAGTCTAGTGGCAGTGCCACCTCCTGAGCTGCAAGTTCACTTAATTTTCACGACAACCTATTTTAATTCTGGCCCCTATTTCCCAGTTGTTTAACTGGGCGGGGCACAGAGTAGTTAACTTGTTCCTGGTGGAGCATCCTGAATCCACACTAGGCAGTTGAGTCCACGTAGTAGGTTCTTCATTAGCTGTGCTGTCTTGGCCTTACTATGTGCTCCCTGGTTAAGTGTTTTCAGTTTGTTCTAGAAAACATGATGGTCATGTCATGTTAGTTTTTTTTTTTTTTTGCATAAATCATAATACTGTTTGGGGCGCCAGTGAGCAAGCTGTAAAAGTGACCCACTGGAATGTTGATTTAGTTCACTTAACAATTCAGCAGGAAAATGGAGACACATGTATGAAATAAAATTACATAGAAAATATTTGCTGGAATTCTTTGACCCTGAAGTAAATTAGATAAGGACATGTAAGAAATAGAGCTGGTTTCTCAGAGTGTTACATCAAAGACTAAAACCCAGGTCACCAAGGGACACGGACGGAAGAGTTGGTCCTTGTGGTAAGGATGTGGCCATATTCAGGAGTCAGAAATCAGGGCCAAATGGGCACTTATACATCCAGAAGTATACAAACAGTGAGATTCTCCGCGGAGCACTGCTAGCTGAGCACTTAAAGTGATAACTGCTTGTAGCTCTTCTGACGCTGCATAGATAGATAGCCCCACACAAAGGATTCAAGCTGGGCATGTGAGTAACATGGGCCGTTGAGCGCTGCATAGTAACAGTGCTAAGAAGAATGTCTCATCCCTGGATGAAATCCTGAAGCACTGATGGTGGGGGCCCAGGTGGTGGCACAACTGGTTGAATGCACACACAGTGCTCTGGGTGTAAGGTCCTGGTCTGCATAGCCAAGGGGAAGGCTCATGAGTGCTGAAGTAGTGCTGCAAATGTCTCTCTTTTCTCTCCCTGTAGATCTTCTCTTTCCCTCTCTACTTCTCTCTATCCAATGAAGTGAAAATAAATAAAATTTTAAAAATGCTGAAGATACTACTGGCTACTGTACTCCAGAAAAACACACGGGGCTGGGGAGATAGCATAGCAGTTATGCAAAAAGATGTTTGTGTCTGAGTTTCCAAATTCCCAGGTTCAATCCACGACACCACAAGTCAGAGCTGAGCAGTATTCCGGTTTAAAAAAAAGTAAGTAAATAAAAAAAATCTTTAGAGAAGGTCTAGAACACGACAACAAAATATTTGAAATAGATGACTGCTAAGTGAATATGGATTAAAAAGACTAGAAAATTCACTGTAAGAAGAACAAGGTTGGGGGCCAGGCGGTGTTGCATGACTTCACTGCTCCTGCAGCCCCTCAGCCAATTGTGCAGCTTCTCAATTGATACTCCATGTGGTGGCCTGGGACTCCAGGTCTTTAAATTTAAAAGATGAAGAAGTTTCTAGAAATGTAATAACAGCAAATTCTTGAGAACGTGGTACCTGATCTAGAATTACCTGGCTCTAGATTTTTAAAGCAGGTGCTTTGAAGCAGCTGTGCAATAGAGAAGGGCTTGCTTGCAGTAGCAACAGCTCTGACAATATATTGTCACTTGATTCCCAGAAGACCATTTGGCTATAAACCAATTGCTGGAGCTCTGTTGGTGTCTGCTTCTGTAGGACCAATTCATTTAGGAGCTTACTTCATGACTAAAAGCGCTCAGTGGCTTTATGCCAAATGATTTTATTGACGACTTCTATCAAGGCATCTGCAATATTGGTGACCCTTAGCGTTAGAACTCTGAGGTGATTTGTGTACCTTCATTTTACTAGCTAACCACTCTTAGTCTTTCATGCTCAACTTCCTTCAAAATGCTGCACATTTAGTCTTATCTCAGATTTTGTACTTTTTCTTAGATTCCTTTGTTCTCGTGATTTATGTTTGACTTTAATATTTCACAGGCTTTCTTGATCATGGATGGTGAAGATATACCAGCTTTTTCAAGTTTAAAGGAGGAAACGGCTTATTGGAAGGAACTTTCCTTGAAATACAAACAAAGGTAATGTTGAAAAGCATCCTAAAAATAGGGAAGAACTTTTAAAATACACCATCTCCAGATTGTGCATTATTTTTAAGACAAAATAAAAATAAAAATTTGGAGTTAGTATTCAGTGTCTAGAAAGTCTTAACACAAAATGAATTGGAGAGAGCACAATTGTTTATGCAATAGACTTTTATACCTGAGTCTTTAGGCTCTAGGTTCAGTCCTCAGCACGACTGTAAGCCAGAGCTGACCATTGCTTTAATGAAAAGAATTATTTATTGGGGGCTGGGTGTTAGTGTAGTGGGTTATGCGCACATGGCACGAAGGTCTGTTTCATGGTGTTGCAGGGGATTGGACCTGGGACATTGGAGCCTCAGGCATGAGAGTCTCTTTGCATAACCATTATACTATCTATCCCATAGATGAAAGGATTTAAAAATGCCTTGTGGTCTGGGAGGAATTCTGCTGAGTGACCTCTCAGACTTCTGCATAAGTGTTTTTCAATGTCAGTATTTTCCTTTGTAATTCTAATATTTAATTTAAAGCATTTAAAAACATATTCTGAGGGGCCAGGCAATATTGGACCCAGTAGAACATACATCATTACTATGTACAAGAACCTAGGTTCAAGTCCTTGGTCCCAACCTAAAGGAGGGAAGCTTCATGGGTGGCTAAATAGTAATGCAGGTCTCTCTTTTTCTCTTTCCTCTCTATCCTTGCCTTCTGTTCAATTTATCTGTCTCTATTAAAAAAAAAAAAAAAAAGAAGTCGGGCAGTAGCGCAGCGGGTTAATCGATAGACACATGGTTATATCGCAAGGGCTGACGTAAGGATCCCAGTGTGAGCCCCCAGTTTCCCACCTGCAGGGGGGAGTCGCTTCACAAGCAGTGAAGCAGGTCTGCAGGTGTCTCTCCCCCCATTTCTCTCTGTCATATCCAACAACAACAATAAAACAACAAGGGCAACAAAAGGGGATTAATAACTATAATAAAAAAAAACTTAAAAAAAAAAGTACCAGCAGGAGTGGTGGATTCATCATGCAAGCACGAAAGCCCAGTGATGACCCTAATGCCAATAAAATAAATTCCCCTTTCCCCTTCTAAAATCCAATAAAAATAGATGTATTCTGAGAAAGGATGCACAGGCTTCCCCAGCTTATTAGAACACCTACAATATAAAAAAGAACGTATGCTATTGACCTGTATCAACTGGCACAATATAACTGCATTTAGCTATAACAGTGAAATAATAAAAGGCTTGATTTAGCTCAGTAAAGGGGCTGGGTGGTGGCGCAGCTGGTTGCGCGCACATGTTACAGTGCACAAGGACCCGGCTTCGAGCCCCCAGTCTCCACCTGCAGGGGGAAAGCTTTGTTAGTAGTGAAGCAGGGCTGCAGGGGTCTCTCTGTCTCTCTCCCTGTCATCATCCCCTTCCCTCTTGATTTCTGGCTGTCTTTATCCAATAAATAAATAAAGATAATTAAAAAAAAACTCAGTAAATTCTGACAAGCAAAGTAAGAAAATACATATTTTAGAAAGATTCTACTTCAAAAAAAATTGTAAGCAAGTCTGAGTGCATAAAAGATTATCTAAGGGGCCAGGCAGTAGTGCACCTGGTAGAGCTCAAATGTTACAGTGCACCAAGGACTCAGGTTCAAGCCCCCATCTCCATCTGCAGGGGGGAAGCTTCATGAGCAGTGAAGCAGTCCTGCTCCTTCTCTCTAACTCCCTTGCCCTCTGAATTTCTCTCTATCCAACAAATATATAAATACAATTTTTTAAAAAAATTATCTAAGGTGGCACAGTGGATAAAGTGTTGGATTCCCAAGTTTGATCTCCAGAATCACATATGCCAGAGTGGCACTTTTGTTCTGTCTCTCCCTTATTAATAAGTCAATCTTTTTTAAAAATTATTTATTTTCCCTTTTGTTGCCCTTATTGTTTTTTATTATTGTAATTATTTGTTGTCATTGTTGTTGGATAGGACAGAGAGAAATGGAGAGAGGAGGGGAAGATGGGGAGAGAAAGATAGACACCTGCAGACCTGCTTCACCACTTGTGAAGGGACTCCCCTGCAGGTGGGGAGCCAGGGGCTCGAACCAGGATCCTTAGGTCAGTTCTTGTGCTTTGCGCCACCTGCGTTTAACCCACTGCGCTAACGCCTGACTCCCTAGATATATTTTTAAAGATTGACTTATTGGGAAGTAACAAGTGGAAGATAACTATATTTCACTCGTGTGTAATATAGGTGAACTTGCAAAGAAAAAAAAGGCAACCAAACTTTTTAATAAATTTATTATTGGATAGAGACAAAAATTGAGGGGAGAGGGAGATATAGAGGGAAAGAGACAGAGAGACACCTGCAGTCCTGCTTCACTACTTGTGAAGCTTTCCCCCTGCAGGTGGGGACCAGGGGCTTGAACCTGGGTCCTTGCACACTGTAGTGTGAGTGCTTAACCAGGGGTGCTACCGCCTGGTCCTCCAGACTGTCTCTTTCTTTATAAAATTTTTTAAAAATTATTTTTATTTATTGGATAGAGACAGCCAGAAATCAAGAGGGAAGGGTGATAGAGGGAGAGACAGAGAGACACCTGTAACACTGCTTCACCACTTGCAAAGCTTTTCCGCTACAGGTGGGGACCTGGGCCTTTGAGCATTATAATGTGTGCTCTATCAGGTGTGCCACCCCCCCCCCCCAAACTCTCTTAACCTTTGTGAGAACTGTGGAGAGAAAGGAGAATGAATGCTGGCAGAAGGTGTGGTGACTTACACTGACCTTACATGCTTGTGCAGTTATATCTCTGAAGTATTGTAATTTTATACATTTATAAACTGTTAAATCACTAATAAGGAGAAAATAAATCAAAGAAAATGTTCCATACCCCTAAAGCTCTTCTCTCTACTACAAAACTTTGCTGGTTTCAGACACTGGTGAAATTACAAATGACATGTTCTTACTATTATAATAGTAAGAAATACAAATATTTATACTTTAAGGCTTTTCTTAAATACTTCCTTTTAAAAAATGTTTCATTTATTAATGAGACAGACAGGAGAGAGGAAGAACCAAAACAACGCTGGGGAGAGATGCTGCTGGGGACTTAACTCAGTCAAGACCTCATGCTTGAGAGTCCAAGGCTTTCACCAGTGGGTTCTGCTGTTGGGACTACCTTGGACAGCACCAAGGATGAAAGTGAGGGAGAGGGACAGAGGACGGGGTGTGCTGGGACTGTTGGGGTGGTTGGTCTTTGTTTCTTTGTTGGTCTTAAAAATGCAGAATAAAACAATTAGAGAGATAGCATAATGGTTATACAAAAGAACTTTCATGTCTGCAGCTTCAAGTTCAATTCCTCACACCCAGTAAGCCAGAACTAAGCAGTACTCTGGTTAAAATGAAGTTGATAGGAGGCCAAGCGGTGGCACACCTGGTTAAGCACACACATTATAGTGCACAAGGACCCAGGTTTAAGCCCCTGGTCCCCACCTGCAAAAGCTTCACGAGTGGTGAAGTAGGGCTATGTCTCCCCTCTCAATTTCTCTGTCTCTATCAAATAATAACTAAACCAGCGAATTAAAATGATGATGATGATGATGATAAAGGCCAGCCCTGGGTTCCTTCAAGGACATTGCATTAGAAAAGGAAATGAGCTGGTGAGACAGCTCGCCTGGTAGAGTGCCTGCATTGCCATGTAGATAACCCAGGTTTGAGTGCCTGGTGCACCATATGGGAATAACTGGCAGTGTTCAGTGCTGTGATTTATTTTTTTCCTTTTCTCTGCCTTTATTTGAAGACATTGACCTGGACAAGCAAAGTCTCAGTGATAACAAACAAACAAAAACAACTTAACCTAATATTAAACTAATGTGTGGTAAATGTTCATCTTTATCAATACATTAGATAAGGAAGATCTAGGGATGATTGTATAAAATATGAACTTTTTGGGCGTATAACGTGTTTTTTGACCCATGAATGTAAAATGTTAGGTTGTCTCCCCCCCCCCCCCCCAGGGTTATTGATGGGGCTTGGTGCCGGCACTACGAATCCACTGTTCCTGGAGGCCATTTTCCCCATTTTGTTGCTCTTGTTGTTACCCTTGTTATTATTGTTGTTATTGCTGTTGTTGTTGGATAGGACAGAGAGAACTTGAGAGAGGAGGAGAGACGGGGAGAGAAAGACACCTGCAGACCTGCTTCACTGCATGTGAATCGACCCCCCCCTGCAGGTGGGGAGCCGGGGGCGGGCTCGAAATGGGATCTTTACACCAGTCCTTGCGCTTCATGCCATGTGCACTTAACTCGCTGCGCTGCTGCCCAACACCCTGTCTTTGTTCTTTTATGACAGCATTGGCCCTTAGGCAAAAGCTTTTGGAGTGATAGGTAATTATTTTCAAGTTAACCCTTGTGATTTTTTGCTGTAACTCTTCTTTTCCTCTTTGTTTTTGAGTAGCTTTCAGGAAGCTCGGGATGAACTAGTTGAATTCCAGGAAGGAAGCAGAGAATTAGAAGCAGAGTTGGAGGCACAGTTAGTACAGGCTGAACAAAGAAATAGAGACTTGCAAGCTGATAACCAAAGACTGAAATATGAAGTGGAAGCATTGAAGGTAATTGTGACAGTGTTTAATGTGGGTACCTAACTATCCTGGGCCTTAATAAATTATTAGAAATTTTACTTCAAATGGAACTTATAAGCAGCAGGCTGGGGCCAGGAGTTACTTTCTCTCATAGAATCTATACTTTACTGTGCTCAGAATTTGGGGTTTGAACCCCAGCTAGCACATGGGAGCATCATGCATGTTGCATGTCCAAAAGGAAGCTCCAAGGATAGTGGAGGGGTGCTAGTGTACCTCTTCTATATCACTTTCTGTCCCTCTTTTTTTTTTTTTGTATCTGAAATTAAAACAAACAAACAAAAAACTCTGCTGGGAGCAATGGAATTGTGTGGGCCAGAAGACTCCAAGATCATAAACAACCCCCCCCCCCCCAGCAGGGAATAGGAAGAGACAGTGAATTCTTGAAACAGGCCTTTTCTTTCATGGACCTAAGAACCTAGTGGATCTCTTACAAACTTTATGGTTGTTAAGCTTTTACCTAAAATATTAAAGACAGTCCTATGATTTCAAAAAGCTACCTGATTATTTGACTAATTACCATACTTCTGTGGTACTTTAATATGTATGAAATAATGAGTTAATTTCATTATTGTTCATACTTCCTTCAATTTCAGAGTGTAGTTTGGGTTAAAAAAAGCTTCTCTTAAAAAGGAATTTTCAGAAGTAAAGGAGGATAGAGTTGGACTTTTTTTGTTTTTTAAGTATGAGGTCCTGAGTTTAATACCGGGTATGGCATAAACCAGCGTGCTACTCTACCACTTTTTATAGCTCAGTGAGTCTTGGGGGGGGGTTGAATTGGGGGACGGGAGACAGAGGGAGGAATTTGCTCTCACAGACAGAACAACTGGTGTGACTCAGGACTTTGATTCTTGAGCTTCCTAGTTCTATATCCCAGCACTACATGTACCAAAGTAGTGCTTTGGCTTCTTGCTTACTCATGTGTAATCTTTATTGCCCCCCCCCCCTTTTACTGCCATTCTTCATCTATTGAGGTTGTTTCTAGTTCTGGGTTGTAGATGGGCCCCGGGGAAGGTAGTGATAGACAAGCAGAGGGCAGAGAATTTGAACTCTGAGCAACAACTCCACTTCTCTGTGCTCACCCTGGTCTGCATTCAGCCTGGAACTCCACAGGGTTCCCCAGCCAAATTTGGGGTTTTTGAGGTCACAGTTTCACTATGTTATATCTTTGCAGAGATAGTATTTTTAGGTCTCTGAGAAAAGTTTGCTTGGGATAATGTGTTATCATTTATATTGAGGAATTGCCTCGATTGAATTCCCCCCCCTCCTTAACTTGAGTTACTCTTCTTATTAAAGAAAACTGTATAGTAATTATACGTGCTTTCTTTCCTATCCCACACCTGCAGGAGAAATTAGAACATCAGTACACACAGAGCTACAAGCAGGTCTCAGTATTAGAAGATGATTTAAGTCAGACTCGGGCCATTAAGGAGCAGTTGCACAAGTATGTGAGAGAGCTGGAGCAGGCCAATGATGACTTGGAGCGAGCAAAAAGGTAAGTGAATGATACCCATGAAGCTGGCAACCAGTGATTAAAAGCTGTGTCTTCAGGGGCTGGCAGATAGCTCACTGGTCGAATGCACACTACCACGCATGAAGACTCAATTTTGAGCCCCCAGCCACCACAGGAGAACACCTGCAGGGGGCAAGCTTCGCGAGTGGGGGAGCAGTACTGTGGTGTCTCTTCTTTCTCTGACTCTCTCCCTTTATCTGAAAAAAGGGTCTAGGGCTAGGGAGATAGCATAGTAATTATGCAAGACTTTAATGCCTGAGAATCAGAGGTCTAAGGTTCACTTCCCTCCCCAGTACCATCATAAGCCAAAAAACAAACAAACACACAAGCAAAAAACCTAGGAGAGGTATAGAGCCCCAGTGATAACTTGAGTAATTTGAAGGGGGAAAAGTGCCAGTGTGAGAGCTCTCTTGGAGAGAGTGCTGTTCAGCCATGTGCACTTGACCCAGCTTTGAGCCTGCCGGACATCCACTGCATTGATGGAAGCTTTGGTGCTGTGATGTTTGTTCTCTCTCTCCCCTGCCCCTTCTCTCCTTTCTTCCATCTCTCCCTCTCCCTCTCCCTCTCTCTCTATTCTCTCTCTATTTTAAAGAAAAAATGTCTTCAGGTTTAACATCTGGGTCTTAGTCCCAGAACATTTTTTTTCTTCTGACCCTTGCTTCTCATCCCCAAATGTGTAACTGGGAAGGAACTCAGGATCTTACACAGAGCTCATGATGTACCATGGAGCCACCTCTCCAGCCCCCAGAGTATCTTTTTCTGGTATTTCATGTTCTCTCTGACTCACCACAGTGAAACCAAATGAAAAATCCTTTGCTAACCAGTTAATTCTCTTCTAACCATTTCCTTCCATTCCCCTTTCATATTTCTTTCTTTCATGTGTATATTTTATTTATTGGATAGAAACAGAGAAATTGAGAGGGGAGAGAGGAGATCGAGAGGGAGAGAGATACCTGCAGCCCTGCTTCAGCACTTGTGAAGCTTTTCCCTTGCAGGTGGGGACCAGGGACTTGAACCTGGGTCATTGCACACTGTAAAGTGTGTACTTAACCAGTTGAGCTACCACCTGCCCCCACTTCATACTTCTAGTGCCATTGTTGTTGGCTTTATTTAGAATTTTTTGTGTGTTTTTTCTGGGCCCCATGACATACTTGATGTCACTGTTCCCGGGCAAACGTTCATTTCAGATGGAGGAAGAGAGACAGACTTGCAGTATTCATCTACCGTCTGTGGAGCTCCCCTTGTGTTAGTGTCCTCATGCTGTACTGGAACTCAAAACCAGGACCTCACTTTTGGTAAGAGGTGTACTCTGCTAGGTGACCCACTCCTCCACCCCCCAATTTTTTTTTTCTTTTTTAAAGATTTATTTCTACACTTCTCACCCAATTCTCAATACTACCACAATTTTTGTAGGTTCTTGAATCTTACACCTGAATTCTGCAGTTATTTTCTAGCTTACCTGTATTTAAGTATTTACTCCTTTTTGTCTTCTGTTTTAATATTCTTGGGTAATTTTCTCAAAATATTATTTTCATGTGAACTTGCTGAGCTTAACTTATCGGCACTTACTATTATCACTGCCAGTTTTTTTTTTTAAAAAGAGCATTGCTCAGTTCTGGTTTATGGTGGTCTTCTTCTTCTAGCGTTTGCCCTTCTTCCGTAGCCAGTCAACAGAGTCAGGTTGAGCCTGATGTCAAGTTTCGAGACCTCCTTTGAATCTGGAGAGGTGGCAGTCGTTGACTATGTGGGTCATAGTCTGTCTGGAGCCGCAGGGGCATTTCGGGTCGTCTCTGGTTCCCCAGCGGTGGAACATAGCGGCGCACCGGCCATGGCCTGTTCGATAGCGATTGAGGAGGGCCCAATCATAACGTGCTAGGTCAAAGCCGGGTTGACGCTTGCAGGGGTCTGTGATGAGGTGTTTGTTCTTGACCTCAGCTGACTGCCAACTCTGTTTCCAAGAGTCGGGAACAGAGAAGTTCAGTGTAGGCGTAGGAGACCAGATTGGATGATGAGACGTCAAGCGTTGAACAGGGTGGGCAAAGATATCCGCGTATATTGGCAGGTCCGATTGAGCGTAGACGTGGGAAATGAACTTAGATGATGCCGCATCCCGACGAATATCTGGTGGGGAGATGTTGCTAAGAACTGGCAGCCATGGAACCGGGGTGGAACGGATGGTTCCAGAAATTATCCTCATGGAGGAATATAATTTGGAATCGACCAAGTGGACATGGGGGCTACAGAACCATACTGGGGCACAGTATTCTGCAGTGGAATAGCATAATGCCAGAGATGATGATCGTAGTGTGGAAGCGCTCGCGCCCCATGAGGAGCTGGCCAGTCTTGCAATGATGTGATTCCTCGCGCCCACCTTTGCTGCAGTTTTTATGAGATGTTCGTGAAATGACAGGGTGCGATCGAGAGTAACGCCAAGATAGACTGGCTGGGCTTCATGCCGGATTCTCGTATCGCCAAGCTGCACATTAAACTCACGCGAGGCCGAGGCATGGTGTAGATGGAAAACAGATGATACCGTTTTTGCAGTGCTAGGGATTGCTGCCATTTTTTACAGTAATCAGATATCAGAGACATGTCTGAGTGTTTATGGTGGTGTGGGGGATTAAATCTGGGACTTTGGAGCCTCAGGCATGAAAGCCTGTTTGCATAACCATTATGCTGTCTCCTGCACTATAACTTGTTTTCTTTTTCTATTTTTTTTTTTTTAACACCAGAGCACTGCTCAGCTCTGGTTTATAGTGGTACAGAGCATTGAACCTAGGATTTTCTATGACTTTGGAGCCTCAGGCATGAGAGTCTCTGCATAACCATTATGTTATCTTCCCCCCAACTTGTTTTCTAGCCATTCCAAATAAATATAATTTTCTCTCTTTCCCTCCCTCCCCTCCCTCTGCCTTGTTTAATTCTCTATTTTAATTGTCACCAGGGTTGTTTCTCCATTCTTGGAGGACATTCCCCCCCCCACCCCCATTTTTTTCTTCCTTTCTATTTTGTTAGATAGGACAGAGAAATTGAGAGTGGAGAGGGAGATAGGGAGATAGAGGGCAGGGAGACAGCGTAATGGTTATGCAAAGACACTCTCAAGCCTGAGGCTCCAAAGCCCTGGGTTTCCTCACACCACCAAAAACCAAAGTTGATCAGTGCTCCGGGGTGGGGGGCGAGGGACAGACAGACAGAGACAGAGACAGGCTGAGGGAGAGGGGCAGGCCTGCTTCACTGATTGTGAAGTGTCTCCCTGCAGGTGGGGAGCAGAGACTTGAACCCAGGTCCTTGCACATAATGTGTGTGCTCAGCTGGGTTTGCCACCACCTGGCCCCCCTAAGCTTAATTCTCTGACTCTATAATTCCTGTTTTCTGGTAATATTAATTTTCATTTTATTTTTGCCACCAGGGCTCTTGCTTGATTCCATTGATCCTGGTAGATAAATGCACGACGTATGCATCCACATTTCAGTTTTACATATGGTTCCTCTCTGGGACACCATCATCTGTTCAGTAATATAACAATAAATAATAGTGGGAGAGAGCCAGGGAAATTGAGAGACAGCAGAGATACTACAACATTGTGCCCCCACTGATGAAGCTTCTCCCCTGCAGGTGTGGCATGTGGAGGCCAGGCTTTAAACTTCGTTTCTTATATATGGACCACCTATACTCTACCAGGTGGTCCACCTCCCCACCCCTTAATATTTGTTGAGTGACTTGAATCCTTTACCTAATGCCAAAGTTGAGGAAGAGTTATCCATTGTCCTTGCGTGTGACAAAGTGACTGATAAGGATTGCTTCCGGGTGTGGGGATTAAGTGGAGCTAAAGCACCCTGGGGAGCTGGAGTAGCCTGTGCAGATATTGAAGCTTAGTCTAAGAGAAGAAATTATAAATGTGGTGGGACTGCATTTTAAAGGAGGTCTGAAATTGTGCTTATAAACCAGTGTTAAAACAAACATCTATTTATAAAACAAAAAAAAGTAAGGAAAAGTAAAAGCAGAGAGGCAGGAAAATGGCATGAGGTATTCATGTCCTATCTGGAATTGTGTAGACAGTATGACAGAACGGGATGAGACAGAGCAGTGGTTGGGCCCAGCCTGTGAAGAGCCTTGTGTGTGGTGTTTGAAAGTCATTTAATAGGTGTTGGAGGAGGGACCTGGGCTGTGGCTCAGCACCTAGAGTGCACAGCTTATTAAGTGCAAGGACAGGTTTGAACTTTTGGCCACCACGTGGGAACACCATGCAAAGGGGGAGCTTCATGAGTGGTGGAGCAGTGCTGTGATACCCCTCCTCCTCTCTGCTTTTTCCTTCTATCTTAGAAAAAAATCTGCCAGGGGTGTTGGAATTATGAAGACACAAATCCTTAGCAGAAACCCTGGCAGAAAAAAAATAGGTAATGGGGGCTCTTTAAGAATTTTTTTTTTTTTTTCTAAACCAGAACACTGCTCAGTTCTGGTTTATGGTGGTGCTGGGGGGGGGGAGGGTGATTGAACCTGGTACTTTGAAGCCTCAGACATGAGAGTTTCTTTGCTTAAGCATTATGCTATCTCCTTTACTCTCTAAGAATTCTTTTCTTTCTTTTTTTTTTTAAACTAAATCTTACTAATGCTGTTTCTTCCTCATCACAGTACCACATTTCAGTTTTACATATGGTTCCTCTCTGGGACACCGTCATCTGTTCAGTAATATAACAATAAATAACTATTGCACAGGTTTAAAGCCTAAGGATCCAGATCAAAGGGGAAAATACGATCAGCAGCAGATTTTTGTTTGTTTCATAGCAGACTCATGGCCAACTGGGGGTGGTGGTGTCTTTATATGAGTTCATAAATCACTTCAAACTACCAGAAATGCCTTATAAAGAGATTTTTGGACTCATTAGATTTGTTCTGCTTTGAAGATGAGAAGAAATAGCCTTTAAATCAGACTAATCTATTTGGGGGCTTAATTTTTGTAGGTATCAAAGTTTTGTTAGCATAGGGGGCATTTCAAGTAAATACAGAAAATTCATGATACTATAGTAAAAAAAAAAAAGTAAAAATATCACAGACCTCCTAAAACCTCAGGAAAAAGCATACCGAGAGTAAAGAAAGGTAGCTACTATGAAAAGCTGTATGATTACTAGCAGAGTCCAAAAAAAGGTTCTTGTTTAGGAAAGAAAAATTGTCATCTTTCAAAAAAAAAAAAAAAAACAAAAACCACTCAACTCAGATAAAGGAAACATGAGCTCTCCAAAGTTTTCAAACAAAATCAGGCAAGATAGGAAGACGTTTCAAGCACTCCTTACAAGGCCCTCCATACCCACAGATGATGTTTTTCATCTGATAATGATACCCAACATTCCCCATATCTGAAGTAATGTCCTAAGTATTTGCAATACATGGACACATTTCCAATTGCATTTAACTGGTAATAGAATCTCTGTAAACCTCTTAATATAATTCCCCATAGGGACACAAATAGGCAACAGAGATAGATGAAAATTTCTTTCTGAAAAGTAGAAATTCCTCAAATTTCTTCTAGAATTAATACGTTGGCTAATTCTTCAGAAGTTCTGACATCAGACTACATACAAATACATTTCTGGAGTTGATGCATATATACTCAAGAGTTCTGAAGGTATTTGGGATTGGCCCGTTTGTCAGGAAAGCTTCAGACACAATCTGATAATCACTAGGGAACTTTACCTCTGTACTTCAAGTTGGAGGAATCTTCAGTCAACACAGATTTTTTCTTGGGATAACTGTTTGATTTCTACTGGAGGAAATGAGTCTCTTTCTAAACACGGGGAGCAACAGTTAGTATATTAGGACGGGTTCTTATAGCCTAACTTTTTGACAAAGATGTTTAAGGGTCTAGAAGCTAACTACAATTTGTTGGGGAGGGTGAGTATGTAGAAATTTGCCTAATTACTTGAGCATATGAGATGCAAAATAGTCATTGACCCAGTGGAATAACTTTAAAAAGTAAGCTTCCCAAAGAATACATGTGGGGCCCAGGTATAATTAATACTCTCTGTGAGACAACAGAGATAAAGTCTATTCTTAGAGCTAGTTTAGGTTCCAAGGATCCTCCAGCTCCAAGTGCACTTGTCTTAAGATGAAGAAGATGATGGTCACATAGGAAGTAGACAAGAGAATGAATTTTAGGGGAAGTAATTGACAACATCATTTGAGAGCTCCAGCACTCAAATTCAAAGAGAATTAACCTATCGAACTAATGTGGCCTAAAATGGCTAACCAACAGGGACAGGGAAATATTGATAGCTCACTTGGATAGTGTACTGTTTAAGAATTTTTTAAACAAAGGGATAGTATCAGATTTTGATGTGAGAGAATTCTGAGGCATTACAAATAGGACCTGGGGTTAAATTGGGAGTAATCCCTATGATGGATAAAGAGTTAGGGGGAGGTGGAGGTAGATAGCATAATGCTTATGCAAAGAGATTATTATGCCTGAGGCTCTGAAATCTCAGGTTGACATCCCCCATCTCCCCCCCCCCCAATAAATCAGAGTTGATCAGTGCTCTGGTAAAAATAAAAATTTAAAAAAAAAACAGCTTGGAAGGTTGGAGCAGAGAAAACAGAATTGGCACGACAGGACTTGATAAAATTGTACTTGACATCAACACTTCCAAATTGAGATTGGATGATACTCATTTTTGTAGCACATAGCATAGTTAATGTTTGTTAAATGAGTAAGATGAAAATATAGGGAGAAGGACTGATAGGAAGGAAGCAGATGGAGTAGAATCTGGGACTTTATATTTAAACAAATTCTGAGTTGATTATCACCTCCTCCAACACTATGGAAGCTTCCTTGTATCGATGTTTATACTTTTGATTGTATTGCATTTACGTAGATAGGAATTGTATAAATTGACCTTCAAGAAACTTTAAAGAATTTAAGTAGGAATTTAAAAGAAAGACTACATAGACCCAAATCGTGGGAAACATACTTAAGTGCCTCCAGAGGTCAGAAGGGGGTGAGATCATTCTTTTTCAATGAGCCAGGTTTTCTAGGTCAGGAAATGTCATGAAATAAACTGACAGTTTCCTTTTGATTTAGTAATTTGCACATATTTAAGTCATGAACTCTGTTTTCTTTTTTTAGGGCAACAATAGTTTCACTGGAAGACTTTGAACAGAGGCTAAATCAGGCCATTGAACGAAATGCATTTTTAGAAAGTGAACTCGATGAAAAGGAATCTTTGTTGGTTTCTGTTCAGAGGTTAAAGGATGAAGCAAGAGGTAAAATTTATAATTTACAGAATATTTTTAGTAATATTTTATCCCAAAACCACTATTTTGAACTTTAGGATCAACTAAAAAATGTTCAACATGGAAATTGAACTCAGGTTCGAATACCACTGAATTGCCTCCTGCTCATTTTTTTTTAAGTTTTAATTAATTTTTTAAAAACCAGAGCTCTGCTCAGTTCTGACTTATGATGGTGTGGAGGACTGAACCCCCCGGACCTTTGAGCCTCAGGCATGAGGGTCTGCATAACCATTATGCTATCGCCCCCACCTTTTTTTTACTTTTCCCCTTCCACTCATTAAAAAAATATATATATTTATTAAATTATATATATATATATATTACATATTTGTATGTATATATGTAAAATGGGGATGTGAGTAAAGAAAAAAAATACATGTACTCCACTTATGGAGTTCTATTCTTTTTGTCTTTGTTGCTTTTATGTTGTGCTAGGGAATCTAACCCAGGACCTCACATGCATACAAAGCAGGTGCTTTTTTGTTGAACTACCTTCCTGGTGTTTTTAAATCTGTATATATATATATTTTTTTGAGATGTGACTCTTGGAAGTTTAATGTTTTATTTATTTATTTATTTATTTATTTATTTATTTATTTATTTCTTAGAGGACAGAGAGAAATTGAGAGAGGACGGGAAGACGGGGAGAGAAAGACAGACACCTGCAGGTGGGGAGCTGGGGGCTCGAACCGGGATCCTTACGCCAGTCCTTGCAAAGTGCACCACGTGCGCTTAACCCGCTGGACCACTGCCCGACCCCCTTAAATCTGTTGTTTAATTTGTAGTTCCATGATTACTACCTGTGAAATTTTCTGTCTAGTGTTTACTGGCTTTTTTGTTTGTTTATCTCCAGGGCTTTGCTGCACTGGGCTGGCTTTTCCAGGTAGAGACAGGCAGAGAGTGAGAGCAAAAGCAGTCACACTCACTCAGTGTGGTAGGGCGACCCTGAAGCTGGGTCATGTGTAGGGCAAAGCAGCACTATCCAAGTGAGCTATGGCCAGTCTGAGCTTATCAGCTCTTTTAGATAGTTTTCTCATGATCTTTCCTGTTTTTGGAAAGAAGGGGTTATTTGTTAAAACATAGCTCATAATGTATGCTATAAGCTCCTATTTATTTACAGTTGTGAACAGAAATACATAACATAAAATTTGCGGCCATAGCCATTTTTAGTAGTCTTATTTATATGCACATTGTTGTGTGACTGATTTCTCTTTCTACTTCATCTTGCAAAAATGAATCTCTCTTCATTGAACAGTTGCTTCCCATTTATTTTAATAAATTTTTCCACCCTTGGCAAACGCTGCTTCTGTGAATTTAACTAGTTAAGATGTCTTACATAGGGAGTTGGGCCGTAGCACAGCGGGTTAAGCGCAGGTGGTGCAAAGTGCAAGGACTGGCATAAGGATCTTGGGTCAAGCCCTTGCCTCTCCACCTACAGGGGAGTCACAGTGAAGCAGGTCTGTAGGTGTCTATCTTTCTGTCTCCTTTTCTATTCTTTCATTTCCTTTTCTTTTCTTCTTTTTTTTTTTTTTTAATATTTCTTAATGAGGAAGATAAGAGGAGAGAGAAAGAACCAGACATCACACTGGCACATGTGCTGCTGGGGATCGAACTGAGGACCTCATGCTTGAGAGTCCAAAGCTTTATCACTGCACCACCTCCTGGACCACATCTCTCCCCTTTTCTGTCTTCCCCTTCTCTCTCCATTTCTCTCTGTCCTATTCAACAATGAAGACAGCAATAATAACTACAATAAAACAAGAGCAACAAAAAAGGAATAAATAAATAAATAAAAGATGTTTTACATAAATGGAATTTAATATATTGCTTTTTGTGACTTCACATTAGTCACAGAATGGCTTGTCCATGTTGTAGCATGTGACAGCATTCCTTCCTTAAAATGGAGTACTGTGTGTCTATATCACATTTTCTTTGTACATTCATCCATGAATGGATACTTATATTGTATTTGCTCTGAATAGTGGCTGCAGTGAACATAGCATGGAACCTAGGACCTCAGAGCCTCAGGCATCAAAGCCTTTTGCATAAATCATAGTATCTTCCTGGTCTTGCAGCTACTGAGCATTTTCTAAGACTATTGTATTCCATAGATACACTTCATTGTTTTTGTAACAATCCTAGAGCTATGATATTTCACAATAAAAACAATTGAATTGATAAAGAATATGTATTAATTTTTTAAAAATAATTTTTTAAATTATCTTTATTTATTGGATAGACAGCCAGAAATCAAGAGGGTAGGGGAGATAGAGAAGGAGAGAGACACCTGCAGCCCTGCTTTACCACTTACAGGTGGTAAAGCTTTCCCCCTGCAGGTGGGGACTGGGGACTCAAACCCAGGTTCTTGAGAACTGTAACGTGTGCTCAACCAGGTATGCCACCACCCAGCCCTGATAAAGAGTATTTTTATGTCATAAGCTTTATTTGGATGCTGTTCTGTTTCTTTTTGCATATAGAGATAGATAACTGTTCTTTTAGATCATAACACTTTTGCTGTAACATTTTAAAATTCTCCAAGATCATTTGGATAGTAGAGTTCACAATTTTTATTCTTTAATGTTTTTTCATTTTTTTGGATAGTGACAGGGAAATTGAGAGGGACGGGGAGACACACACACACACACACACACACACACACACACACACACACACACACACACACTGCAGTACTGTTTTACCACTCATGAAGCCCCTCCCCCTCAGGTGGTGGCCAGGGGCCTGAACCTGGGTCCTTGCACACTGTAATGTGTGCACTCAATCAAGTATGTCACCACCCATACTCTCTCCCCCCACCCCCTCCAAGGTTATTGCTGGGGCTTAGTGCCTGCACTATGAATTCACTGCTCCTGGAGGCCATTTTTCCCATTTTGTTGCCCTTGTTACTTTTGCCATTACTCTTGTTGTTGTCATTATTACTATTGTTTTAATTGTTGCTGTTGTTATTGGACAGGACAGAGAGAAATGGAGAAAGGAGGGGAAGACAGAGGGGGAGAGAAAGATAGATACCTGCATACCTGCTTCACCCTTGTAAAGGGACCCCTCTGCAGGTGGGGAGCCAGGGGCTTGAACCGGGATTCTTAAACCAGTTCTTGTGCTTCATGCCATGTGTGCTTAACCTGCTGCGCTACTGCCCAACCCCCTATAGTCCCTGTTTTTATTCTCTTAGAAATAAAATGAGGGCGGAGGTAGATAGGATAATGGTTATGCAAAGAAACTCTCATACCTGAGGCTCCACAAATCCCAGGTTCAATCCCCTCCACCACTATAAGCCAGAGTTGAGCAGTGCTCTGGAAAATAAATAAGGAATTAATTTTTGAGAAAGAGTACTTGAAAAAGATTGCCTTTGTGACTTTTTAAAATTTTTTTATTAATAGTAGAGCACTGCTCGTCTGGCTTATGGGGGTGTAGGGGATTGAACCTAGAACTTTGGAGACTCAGTCATGAGAATCTGTATAACCATTATGCTATCTACCCCAGCTCTCCTTTGTGACATTCTGAATGTGATTTCTTGATGTATTTGTTTCCTCTAATAAGTATTCCTTGCACCATTTTATAGATTTAAGACAAGAACTAGCAGTGCGGGAGAGACAACAGGAAGTAACAAGGAAGTCAGCTCCGAGTTCTCCAACGCTAGATTGTGAAAAGATGGATTCTGCAGTCCAGGCATCTCTATCTTTGCCAGCTACCCCTGTTGGCAAAGGGACAGAAAATAGTTTTCCTTCACCAAAAGGTTTGTAGTGTCTTTTCTCTTTAAACGTATGGCAGGTTTTTTTTTTTTCTTTTTTCTTTTTTTGCTTCCAGGGTTATTGCTGGGGCTTGGTGCCCGCACCATGAATCCACTGCTCCTGGAGGCCACTTTCCCCAGTTTTTTTTTTTTTTTTTTTTTTTGCCCTTGTTATTGTTGTTGGATAGGACAGAGAGAAATCAAGAGAGGAGGGGAAGACGGGTGAGAGAAGATAGACACCTGCAGACCTGCTTCATTGCTTGTAAAGCAGCCCCTCTGCAGGTGGGGAGCCAGAGGCTAGAACTGGGATCCTTGTGCTGATTCTTATTCTTCATACCATGTGTGCTTAACCATCTGCCCAGCCCCAGATTTTTTTTTTAAGAGAGAGATAGCATACTAGTTATGCAAAGAGACTCATGCTTGAGGCTCCAAAGCCAGAAGTGAACAGTGCTCTTTAAAAAAAAAAAAAGATAAAGAAAGAAATAGGAAGAGGAAAGACAGAAAACCAGAGCTTTGCTCTGGCTTATACTATACTGGCGATTGAAGTTGGTACCTCATGCTTGAGAATCCAGTGTGGGTCTTCCTGGATCTCTCTATGGTAGATTATGCTCTCTTTCCTTTCACTCCTTCCCCATGGGAGATTATCAACTTAATTGGGTTTTTGGATAATATAGACTTGGTAAGTTTCAAGCAAAAATTTTAGCTTACTTCATTTGGTAGTGTGTGTCTTATTACTATCTGCAAAACCATAGCATCACCTGGCAATGCCATACATAGCATTAGGGAAGCTCCGTAGATGGTGGAATGATGCCATGGTATGTCTCCACCTCATCCCTTCACCCCCACCTGAAATAAAAAGAACACTTGCAGCATTGCTTCACTGCTTTCAAAGCTTTCACCCTGTAGGTGGGGACCAAGGCTTGAACTCAGGTCTTTGTACAGTGTAACATGTATGCTCACCTGAGTGCACCACTGCCTGTTTTTAGCAGTGATACATATTTCTATAGAAAAAACAAAACAAAACAACAACAACCACCAAAAAAACAGAGAGAGAGAGAGGGGCGGGGGAGAGAAAACACCTGAAATCTTAGCACTTAAAAGATCACCACTATTTAAAAAATTCATTTTCTTTCTGATTTTGATAATAGAGGGTGAGAGATGAGAGCAGGGTAGGGAGATGAAGCACTGATCCATTGTTTATGGTGGGGTGGGTATGGGAAGAAAGCCCAAGTATCACTCTGGTGTGTATATGCCAGGAGTCCACACTCAAGATCTCATGTTTACCACCTTTTAAGCCACAAGCATTATGTGTTCATTTAGCATTACTTGTAACGATGAAAAGTTTAATATAATCCATAGAATGTTTAAACATTTATGTAATGTCCACTTTTTACTCTATACTGCTTTGTAAATTCAAATGTATAGGGAATTTCATTGTAATCATTTGTCATTTTTTTTTTTTTTCTAGCTATACCAAATGGTTTTGGTACCAGTCCTCTAACTCCTTCAGCTAGAATATCAGCACTAAACATCGTGGGAGATCTCTTACGGAAAGTAGGGGTAAGTGGCTTTTTTTTTTTTTTTTTTTTTCCTCTGTGGTTATTGCTGGGGCTTTGTGCCTACACTAGGAATCCACTGCTCCTGGAGGCCAGTTTTCCCATTTTGTTGTCCTTATTGTTGCTGTTATTGTTGCCATTGCTATTGTTGTTAGATAGGACAGAGGGAAATTGAGAGAGGAGGGGAAGACAGAGAGCAGGAGAGAAAGATAGACACACCTGCAGACCTACTTCACTGCCCTGAAGCAACCCCCTATAGGTGGGGAACCAGGGTCTCGAACTGGGATCCTTCCGTTGGTCTTTGTACTTGGTGCTATGTGCATCTAACCCGTTGTGCTACTGGCCGGCCCCCGTGGTACAGCTTGATTGTTTATCACTGTGTTCAAACTGCCAAGGTACTTATTTTTTATTTTATTTTTTTTGTAGTTGCTATTTTTTAAAAATTTTTTAAAAACCTTTTTAGAAAAATATTTATTCCCTTTTGTTGCCCTTGTTTTATTGTAGTTATTATTGTCATTGATGTCCTCATTGTTGGATAGGACAGAGAGAAATGGAGAGAGGAGGGGAAGATGGGGGGGGAGAGAAAGACAGACACCTGCAGACCTGCTTCACTACCTGTGAAGTGACTCCCCTGCAGGTGGGGAGCCCTACAGTCCATTGGACTTCATTGTCTGAATCCGTATCAGAGAAACAATGATAAACCATGTGGACCTGTGCCACTAGGAAGTTAGTGTTTTTTTTTTTCTTTTCTTTTCTTTTTTTTTTTGCATTTTTGTTCCTATTTATATCTGAGTCTTTTACCTGTTTTAATTATTTTCTCCTAAAATTTCCCACTATTATCTGCTCACTTTAAAAAAATTTTAACCAGAGCACTGCTCAGCTCTGGCTTATAATGGTGTGGGGGACTGAGCCTGGGACTATGGAGCCTCAAGCATGAGAGTCTGTTTGTATAGCCATTATACTATTTACCCCTGCCTGAGACTTTCTAAAATAGTAGAAATTGCATACTTTCCTTTGATTTATGTTCAGTTTTCCATGCTGCTATTTATTCCCATCAAATTTGTGGCTTCTTTATATCCTTCCCCCCCGCCCCTCCCCCCTAGGCATGAAAGTCTGTGTAATCATTACGCTATCTACTGCAGCCCAGTCTTTTTCTTTTTCTCTGTTGGAAAACTCCATTCACTGTTTTGTTTATTTTTTCTTTTTTTTTTTTTATTTAAGAAAGGATTAATTAACAAAACCATAGGGTAGGAGGGGTACAACTCCACACAATTCCCACCGCCCAATCTCCATATCCCACCCCCTCCCCAGTAGCTTTCCCATCTCTATCCCTCTGGGAGCATGGACTCAGGGTCATTGAGGGTTGCAGAAGGTAGAAGGTCTGGCTTCTGTAATTGCTTCCCCGCTGAACATGGGCGTTGACTGGTCGGTCCATACTCCCAGTCTGCCTCTCTCTTTCCCTAGTAGGGTGGGTCTCTGGGGAAGCGGAGCTCCAGGACACATTGGTGGGGTCTTCAATCCAGGGAAGCCTGGCTAGCATCCTGATGGCATCTGGAACCTGATGACTGAAAAGAGAGTTAACATACAAAGCCAAACAAACTGTTGAGCAATCATGGACCCAAAGCTTGGAATAGTGGAAAGGAAGTGTTAGGGAGGGTACTCACTGCAAACTCTAGTATACTTCTGCTTTCTTACTTTGGTGCCATACTCCAAACTCAGTCAATTTCTGCTTTGTGTTTCTACTTCTTCTTTTTTTTTTTTTTTTACATGCATAACATTCCCCAGATTCCCATTTAACAATACAACACCCACTATTTCATTCATCATTTTTCATGGACCTATATTCTCCCCACCCACCCACCCACCCCAGAGTCTTTTACTTTGGTGTAATACTCCAATTTGATTTCAGGTTCGACTTGTGTTTTCTTTTCTAATCTTGTTTTTCAACTTCTGCCTGAGAGTGAGATCATCCCGTATTCATCCTTCTGTTTCTGACTTATTTCACTCAACATGATTTTTTCAAGGTCCATCCAAGATCGGCTGAAAACGGTGAAGTCACCATTTTTTTATAGCTGAGTAGTATTCCATTGTGTATATATACCACAACTTGCTCAGCCACTCATCTGTTGTTGGACACCTGGGTTGCTTCCAGGTTTTGGCTATTACAAATTGTGCTGCCAAGAACATATGTGTACACAGATCTTTTTGGATGGATGTGTTGGGTTCCTTAGGATATATCCCCAGGAGGGGAATTACAGGGTCATAGGGTAGGTCCATTTCTAGCCTTCTGAGAGTTCTCCAGACTGTTCTCCACAGAGGTTGGACCAATTGACATTCCCACCAGCAGTGCAGGAGGGTTCCTTTAACCCCACACCCTCTCCAGCATTTGCTGCTGTTACCTTTTCTGATGTGTGACATTCTCACAGGAGTGAAGTGATATCTCATTGTTGTCTTGATTTGCATTTCTCTGACAATCAGAGACTTGGAGTATTTTTTCATGTGTTTCTCGGCCTTTTGGATCTCTTCTGTGGTGAATATTCTGTCTTACCTAATACCCTGCTGGTAGTTTCAAATCTCAGCTCTGACCCTGGGAAGTTTTCTGCCACCAACAACACTGATTCTCTAGATACCACCTGAGTATCTCACCGTTAATTTCTGGTACTAAAACTTGGAGTAAGTATAGATTCCACAATTAAGTCTCAGAAGTCTGTACCCAGATCAACGGGCTATAAACAGGGGTCTGCATGACTCCTTCTTTAGGTTGGGTACTTTCTAAGATGCTTCATAGAGCCCAGTGAAACATTAAATTTATATTTACCAGTTTATTATAAAGGGTACAACTCAAGAACCAGATTGGAGATAGGCGCATGGCAGGTTTTGATATGGGCACCTTGGGTGCTCCACCCTTCCAGTACTTGGATGGCAGCAACTTGGAAGTGTGCCACACTGTACTTTAGATAAAGACAAAATGGAAAGGCTAAGGTCCATGGTCCTACATTTAGCCTTTCTGGCTCTTAGAAAGTACTTTTTAATCATCAGTTCAACTCCATATTGTGTACTTTAAAGTTAATATAAGCAGTAATGTATATAGATCAGTCGTATAGTACTATATGTACATAGAGTAATCTCCCCATGCCATCATTTTTATTCTGTTGTAAGAGTTGCACTTAGCTCTATAACTTGAAATATTGTGCTTATTTCGTAATATCTTGACACATGCACACACAGATTTAGCTTACATCTTTCCTGGTTCCCCCCCCCCCCCCCCCCGCCCCCAGCACACCAGGGTAATGCTGGGGATTGTACCTGGGACTTTTGGTGCCTCAGACATGAAACTCTTTCTGCATAACCATTATGTTATCTCCCCAGCCCTTTCCCAGTTTTTAATATTTTCTTCTTCAGCTGATTATTTTTATAACTTTCAGTAACATGTTTAATTCTGTTTCTAAGTTTATTATTATTATGCTGCATGCCAATCTGTTGTGTCTCTTTCCCTTCTTGAATTCTCTCTTGTATGGTTCTGAAAATTAGTGAGTCCAATCTACTGTTAGGTTTTGGGAAAGTCATGACACATTTTAACATAGGAAAATGTAGAGAAAAAATACAACACGTCTTTTCCAGCAGTCTGATGTGGTATGCTGATGTATCACAGAGAGAGAACTGGCAATCATAGGTAATCCTTTATGTGCTACAACAGATGTCTTGAGCATTTTGTTTTAAATTATCATTTAGTCGAAGTCATATCAGTTTTTTTCCAAATTTCTGTCATAGTATACTCTTTATCTTTAACCTTTGCATTAAAGTATTCTGAGGCCAGAGGTGGAAGATCACTCACATGGTAGAGCACACACTTTGTCCTGTGCAAGGACCTGGGCTTGAGCCCCTGGCCTGAGAGGAACTTTGTGGATGGTGGAATGGTGTTGTCTGTCGTATGTCTCACTTTTCCCCTCTCTGTGTCTTATCTGAAATTACAAAGAAAAAAAAAAGTTAACCAGGTACAGTGGAGGCCCTGGCTTAATTTTTTCCCCCCTTGTAAATGGAAGAGACCACTTCATTTTTACTATCTCATGTTTTCTCCTTGTTCTGGTGGTGCTTCTTCCTTTTTCTCCTTCAGTTTATTTTATAAGATAGAGGTTGAGAAAGTGAGGACAGAAAATCACTCTTGTGTATGTGGTGTTGGGGACCAAACTTGGGACCTCATATTTGTACATCCAGAGCTCTGTCACTTTGCTGCTTCCCAGGCCACTTTTCCAGTTCCCCCCCCTAACACACACTCTTTGCTGAATGCTCTGATGACATTCTTTGAGGGCTGATACACTTCAGTTTCCCTTCATTATGAACTTTTAGGTAATTCTGTCAGCTCTTGGATCCCATCTTTTTTTGTTGATCATTTTGCTTTTGTACCTTACCTAAGGTACAAAGTTTAGAAATGAGATATGAAAGTTGAACTTGTATTCCTTGTATTGTTATCCATTTAGCTGACTGTCTTCTAAGAGGTCATCAAAATTGGCTTTCTACTATCTATCAGCTCTTACATACTTTTATGACTCTTTCTGTTTATACTGTTTTGTCCACAGATTTGAACTGGAAGCTTCATTCCCACTTCTGCATCCACTTCACTAAGAATCAGGGCCATCTGATTTAAACTTTTGTTTTCCTACTTTCTTTTAGTATCCTCCTATTACTGGCTTCTGTTTGTAGCTATTCTTTCTCTTATCTCAGTGGTAAAAGTATCATATTCTTGTACATAGCTAATTTTATCTCTCTGCTTTGGATCTCATTTCTCTCTTTTCTCATCTTTGTGTCCCCTGTATCACCAGCATTTTATATAAGAATGTACTGTACTACAAAGAGTGGGGGTATAGCATAATGGTTATCCAAAGAGACTTTTATGCTTGGAGCTCTTAAGTCCCAGGTTCAATCTCCCACATCAACATAAGCCAGAGCCTAGCAGTGCTCTGGTTAAAAAAATATATATATTACAAGAATTATTAGAATACTTATGTGTAATGTGTTGTTATGTATTATACATAAACACTTTACATGTAATAGTTACATATTACACATTTTAAAAATCTTAAAGAAAACCAGAAGCTGATATTTTAACAGTCATCCTATTTCTTCTTTCCCAACCAAACTTCTGGAAAATATATCTCCATTTACTGTAAGCATTTCTGATTGCATCCACACTCCTAAGACATTCTAGTCTGAGCTGTTTCCTCCTCACTCCACTAAACAGATTCCTTAGTGACAGTACTGTAAAATGTAATGTATGTTATTTTGTCTTAACTCTTCTTGAAGCATTCAGAATTGATATGTCTTCTTTCCTCTGCCTCTGACCCTGTCATGTCTGGTTTTAGACTTCCTGCCAATTCCTCTTTGTCCTTTTGTGGGATCTTCATCTGATTTTATTATCCACAACTGTGATTACATAAATTATCTGGTATTAGTTTTTTCTAAATCTTGATTTCTAGACCCCTCTTTTTTGAGCATCATATCCAGTACTTGCACTTGAATGTCTTAGATAAAACTTGAGCTTGCTGTAATGACAGACAATGAACAAATATTTTGAACATAAGGAATAAGATCTCTTAATTTTTACTGTACATATAAATATCAAATTGCTAAAATAATGCTTGTTCAGAGCTTATCTACAAGGTCACTGTTTCTCTTCCTCTTTTTATTTTACTAGGTCATTGTACTTTTGCTATTGGAAAGAAGAGAAAGAAGTTTCAATTTGCTTTTGTTATGGTTAAATATGTTATTGAAATTAATTTTCAAAGTGAAATCTTGTTATCTGTGGATTTATCTATACATTTCTTTTTCCCTCCTTCCCTCCCTCCCTCCCTCCCTCCCTTTCTTTTTCTTTCTTCATGTGAGAGATAGGAACAGAGAAAGAACCAGACATCACTCTGGTACATGTGCTGCTGGGGATCGAACTCAGACCTCATGGTTGAGAATCCAGTGCGTTATCCACTGTGCCACCTCCCGGACCACTGATCTACATATTTCTAATTCCTTAGTGTCACAAACAGATTGTTTTTGGGATATAATTTCTCCCCCTCCTTGTTTTTTTCTTCAGGGGGAGGGGTTTCATTTAAAGTCCTTATGAGAAAAGGGGAGTTGGTGGTATGCTTGTGTGATGGTTATGTGTTTCTAGTTCTTTATATGCCATCTACTTATAGAACCTGGCATTGACACGATATTATGACAGATGTTATGGGCACCCAGATTGAAGTAAAAGCTTAAAGGATTGGTGTCATTTTCTGGTGAATTGTTTAATTACTGGCAAAGGGTATCATAGTGTGGGTTGAACTCTCAGAATATAATAGCTTCTAAGTTCATCTAAGGGCTAGGAATCCATTTATCTGCTCTGATGGAGTAGCAGCGACTAAGTCCCATAAATTCAGGCCACATTACAAGCTCTCAGCTGACGTCTTTGCATCTTTGTAGTGTTTGCTGTAATACTATCTCCCACCTCTAAAATGGCAATGGGTAACTTCGCAGTTCAGAAAGAAACAAGGGGGTGTCATCTGGCTGGCAAAGTAGCTCATTTGGATGATGTACTGCTTTACCATGTAAGCAGCCCAGGTTCAAGTCTGGCCCCTCCAACATTAAAGGAAGCTTGGTTAACATTTCTTTCCCGTCTCTCTTTGCGTCTCTGCCTCTTTTTGAAAAGTCAGCTGGAGTGAGATAGCCATGCTGATGATTGGAATAAATAAGAAAATAAAAGTTACTAATATTCCCTTTTTCAATTGGAAAGGTAATGACTTAGCTACTACTGTTAACCGAGAGAGTAAGGGGGTGTGTCTTGAGACAGAAATGGATGGTTTGAAATGCAAATTTTTATGTGCAGCTACTGTTTTGACAACCAAATCCTTCATTCCTTCTTGTAGGCTTTAGAATCCAAATTAGCAGCTTGCAGGAATTTTGCAAAAGACCAAGCATCACGGAAATCCTATATTTCAGGGAATGTCAACTGTGGTGTGATGAATAATAATGGCACGAAGTTCTCTCGATCAGGGCATACATCATTCTTCGATAAAGGGTAAGTCCTGGGACTTGTAAATAATTTATTGAGTATTCCAGTTGTATATTATATGAATTTATTAAAGCATTGGAAGGGTAACGCTCAGTTTTATAAACCTACCTGAAGGTTGTCATCATGCAAATCTTGGGGGACATGAAATGTGTTGTTGTTTTCTTGTCCCCAAGGAGTCTGTTGCCCTGGGAACCTTGACTCAGAAGATTTTGTCCTGGGGAGCAGACTCTATAGGCAGCAGTACTAGGCTCTGGGGACTAAAGGTGACTGACATTTGGGCCTTGTTATCAAAGTACTTAGGCTACATAGTACATTTTCACTGCTGCTGTTAAGGTAGACTATATAACACCATTATCATGCATACTCAGAACTCTGCAACAGACCTTGCCCGGTGATTTTAGAAAAACAGAAAACCACTAGATCAAATACAATTTTGGAGATGCAGGTTCAATATGATGTAAATTGGGGAACTGAGAATTTAATAATATTGTTACAGAATTTCAGCAGACACAAGTTTAATGCCTTAGGCAAAATTGCAGTCAGTACAGAAGGATATAAAGTTAACAATGAAATGTTTTCACATCTTCCCCCCCCCATCCTTACAAGATTTCTAGGGATAAAAAAAATTTCTTATATATCTGATACACACTTTATGGGATTATAATTTAGATACTGTTCTGTACATGCCTAGCATCACTTAAAACTATTGCTGGCATTTATCCATGTGAGTACATGTTTTAACTTCAGTTAAAACAAAACAAAACAAAAAAAATGCTGCATGGCTATAGTCTTGTACAGGTGTGCCTTAATTTAGGCAACTAGTTAGGACCTGCTGTCTGTGCTACCTGAGGGGCAGTTGCTGGTTCGCCAACTTAAGCACTGTGATTCCTAATACTGTTTCTGCTTTAGAATCCGTCCGTTCTTACTCTGTGCAAGCAGTACAAACACAACTTGAGAAAATTTCAGTTTCTTGAATTTTTTTCCCCTTCATATTTCCTGCTTTTCTCAGCACTACACATATGTGGAAGGTCTGATTTGGTAACTGGTTCATTCTAAAAGCTTCTTTTTCACCTTTGTGTGGTGGTATTTTGACTTCTTGTCCCATAAGAGAATTCAACTTTGAAGTATACGTGTTTTCATTAAGGATCAATCTAAAATACCAATATGTAAATTAAAACATCACTTACACACTTTTTAAAAAAAATAACACAAACTTTAAAATATCAGTCTATATCAAAACTTCATCGTATTCATTGAATTTCTAGGAGGATCAGTTATTAACTTTCTTCATGATCTTAGGGAGTGTCTGTTTTTATACAAAATGCTAAATAGAGGTGATAACTAGATTTATATGAGCTGACATTTTTTTCCCAGAACAATATAGGGAAAAATCAGGGATAATCTTCATGAATGTTGCAAACACTGCCTGGTTACTTGTAATGATCTGAATGCAACATGTACTTACTGCCAAAAGAGTATTATTATTTTTTAAATTCATTTGAAGTCATATATTGTGGTGGGCCTTGGGTATGAACTTAAGTGGATATGTCTGGCAGAGATGCCTTAGCATGTAAAGTCCCTAGAGCAGTCACAGTGCCAAAGAGAGTGCATGTTGCCAGTTGAGGCATCCAGCTCCCGTTTGCCTTAGACATAGACTTCCACTTGGTTGCTGCTGCAGAGCACGCGGGCAGTGAATAACCAGAAATGCACACAGCTTTGGATATATATGGAAAATTCATGGTAACCCCAAACTTGGGAGTGAACCTTGGACACTGTGACTAAGCCCTTGCCCCCTTGGAAGTATTCTGGATGTAGTTGTAGACTTGATTTCCTCAGCTGAACCTGGAAATGTGCTTCCTGATACAAAGTTACAGCTGCACTTTAGTTTTGGCCTAGAGAACACACTTTAATTGTACTGCTAGAACATCAAGTTGGCACAGTGCAGTGCTGCGGTTTGAACTCAGGAGTTCATGTTTGAGAGTCCCAACACTACCCGCTATGCCACTTCCTAGGCTATTGGGTTTACTGTGTTTTACTTGCTGCTTTGCTTTGGCTCTGGCTTCCTTCTGACTTGCCTTTTTGTCTCTGACTTTTCTTTCTGCTTACCTATGGACTAGGCAAGAATCACAATGGTATGTACCATCTGCGAAAGAAAGGGGGGGGGAGAGAAATAGTCCGTTTCGTAGCTCATTATTCAGTATGACGAATTAAAAGAAAAGAATGCCATTTCTTGTATAATAGTGTAGTTTGTAGTTTGAGCATGAGAGAATGTTCTCCATTAAAAATTAAGCCTTGGCTTTAGTATTTACTTGCGTTATCTCTCACTCTTAAGAAGTCTATTCTGGGGGAGTCGGGCGGTAGAGCAGCGGGTTAAGTGCACGTGGCGCAAAGTGCAAGGACCCGCAGAAGGATCCCGGTTCCAGCCCCTGGAACCTGCCGGGGAGTCGCTTCACAGGCGGTGAAGCAGATCTGAAGGTGTCTTTCTCTCCCCCTCTCTGTCTTCCCCTCCTCTCTCCATTTCTCTCTGTCCTATCCAACAATGACATCAATAACAACAACAATAATAACTACAACAACATGGACATAAAAAACATGGACAACAAAAGGGAAAATAAAAACAAAATTTAAAAAGTCTGTTCTGTTTACTGTCACTAGTTTTATTACTGCTCCTAGAGACCTTGTCTAGGGGAAAAAGTTAATCGAAGTAGGTTTGTGTGGGTATGAATATAAGTGTCTAGCCTTGCCCTCCTGCCTACGTCAGAATCTTCAGATGCAGTGAGGTCACACAAAACACATAAAACAACAATATACCTTATTGTTACATATTGTTTTGTAGGATTTAAAAATATGTTTGAAGTGGATATTTCAGGTCTTCCTTGAAGCAGTATTTTACTTAGTCTGTGATCACTTCTGCTGTTTGCTGGGCCTGCTTCCCACCTGTTGCTCTTCTGTCTCCTCCAGCCTCTGATAGCTCTTCATGCCATTTATCTAAAAGAATGCAAAATCACGTGTAGTGCAGTCAGTCACCTGAGTTCTTTCTGAAGTGTTCTCTTTTTCTCCATAGGTTTTATTTGGATTCTTATTATTCAATTTTGTAAGCTAGTCTGATTTCCTTTGGACTCTATATAGATGGTCATAGATTAATTTTAAGACACGAGAAACACAGTATTGTATTACTGCTTAATGTTTTTTCCTTTTCTTATTAGGCAAGAAAAAGTCATATTTCCCACGCTGTTCATGGGTAACTGAATTTGTTTGCTGTGCTCTTTTTTGTTCTCAATCACGGTGTGTGCTAGAAGACACATTATTAACAAACTGGTTTTACTAACTGCATGGGGCTGGCCCTGCTTTAACCAACTTAGAGCCAGGAGTGAGCTTTCAAGTTCCTGTTTGACTTGCTTATCTACCATTATTAATGGCTCAGCTATGCAAAAACAGAAACAGAATGTAGTGGTTTGGGGGCAATTGTGACTAGCGGGTCTGATGGCACACCGAATACAGGGTAGGATGCTGTAGTGATGATGCCGAGAACTGAGGTGGGCCACTGTATGCCCTGAACTTATTTGACTGTCTTCCTCGGACCTGGGTTCTTCCTGTTAGCCAATGTCTCTGTTTTCCCAAAGCAGACACTAACGATAAGGAAATCGTGCTGTGTGGGGACTATTCCCTCTACACTCAGTCTTGCACTGACAAAGTAAATTGGAATGACACAGTTGGGAAGGTACATCTAAGTTCTCTGCCTTGCTTTCTAGAAATGTACATTTTGGTGTGCAGAACCTAGGCTGAGGACTAGCTAACTAGAGCTGCACTGAGCTTCCTTTTATCTGTCTAACTCTAGGGAGCCACGGGTTCGGGGTGTGTCTGCCTGCTCTCTTGAAATAGGACCAGCCTATTCTTGTCCTTCTCTCTCTCTCTCTCCTGCCTTCTCAGGTATACTGGCCCTTCTTGGATAGATTTAATCTTCATGCTAGTCTCTATTGCACTAGATTATGGTCCACCCCACTAACTTGTAAATGCTTAGTTTTCCCTGTTAGATCTTCTGTTGTCATTTGACAGCTGTCCTTAGTTCCTTTTATTTTACCTGGAATCCCTATAGACCATGAAATTTCATAGCTTCTGGGACCTTTATTATTTTTTTTACATAGATGATCCTCAGATCTGTATCTCTCCCCCTGCCTATTCTCACTCCATTCAGTCCTGTGTTGTTCACTGGGACATTTATCTTCAGCTCTTTTACTACCCCCTGAAGCCAGATATGGTGAGCACGAAGGCATTTCTTTTCTTTTTTTTGGAAATCTTTCCTCACCATACAACCTTGCTGTTCCTTGAATGAACCTCATCTATAGGTTCAGCTTTTTACATCCCATTTCTCAACTCAGAAGAACTAGTAGATTCTTATTCACTCCCTTCCATCTAGCCACCAAATCAACAATTTCCATTTCCAGACAAGTTGTAATCTCTATATATCTACACACACAAATACATACTATGGAATACTATTAAGCTTTAAGAAAGATGGAATCTTTGTTTTTGGTACAACATGGGTAGAGCTGGTGAGGATTATGCTAAGTGAAGTAGGCCAGGAGAAAGACAAATGTGGATGATCTCACTCATGTGAGACTTAGGAGACAACACAAAGGGTCAGAGGATGGAACATAATAAACCCTCCATCTGGAGCTGAGGTTACTGGGGTGGGGTGGTGAGACGGGGTTGTGAATGGGGAAGAAATCCAGTGCCTTGCAGCACAGAAAAGTCTGCATTTTGGTGGTGGTGGGCAAGGTATGCTAATAGATATTTTGGGGAGGTATGAAACCATACCCCTGAGACAGCAGTAGATATGTAAAATGTTAAAAAGGCTCCTCCCCTAATTACACGTACATTGCTTGCTTGTCTAGTTGCTCGCTCTCCATTTGTCTTCTGCATTGCACTGCTTATTTTCATAAGTGCTCATTTGCACTGGGAGCGCCATGATTGCTCGCAGAGGCTCTGGAGGCTGGTTGTGGACCCCGTGTCCCTATTGGCAAGCTCATCCCCTATTTCCAGCTAACAGAGTGAGCTCGGGTGAATGGTTGAACCTTCTTTTTAGTTTTGTTATTAGCAGTAAAGCAATGGAGATGAACTTGATGTTCAGTGAAGGTTCATCTAACTTGAAAATGCTGCAGTCTCAGTCTTAAACCTGCACTTGGAGCCATCTTATCAGTCGCTGCTTTGCATGCCTTGTGCAACAAATGCCAAGTTTTTCTTGGCTCCTTCTTCTGCTGAGCTTTGGGGACTGTCTTTAGCATAACATGCCCTGCCTGTTGCCATTTTCTTGTGAGGCTGGGAATCTGATAGTCACATTTGTGAGGCCTGTCGAGTTAGAAGCAGACACTAGGGCTCTGGGACTAGTCCAGCAAATGCATATAGGGTATGCATTCCCTTTCCCTAGAAGAGGCACAGACATATTTGGGAGGATAGGGGAAGGGTGGGGGTGATTGAGAGTTCTTAAACATGATGAAGTTCAAATATCAGACTTCCCCTAGTACAGAAAAAACAGGACAAATGCTGAGTGTTTACCATGAAATAGGGAGCTGTACACAAGGGAGAAAAACAGCGTTGTCAGAGCTTCTTGTAGTTTCTGGCCTGTGCTTGAGTGACAGATCTCAAACTCATGATCTGTACTGAGGTCAGGTTCTTCAGATGTGAGCTGGCTCCTTTTTCTTAGCAGTCAGGGTCACTTGTCAAGTGCCTTTGCCTGTTTCTGTAGGAGACCACACTTCCCAGTGTGTGGGACACTGATCTTCGATGAGGAATCTGTGTGGGGTCTGCTATTTAAAGAACCTCTCTCTTGAAGTCTGTGTTCATTTTCCTGGGACTCACTCCTGTGTAAAAGGCTAGGAGGAGGAGTGCAGCTCCTTTCATTTGGCTGCAGCTACCAAAATGCTAATGGGACACATTTTCCGGGGACATTTTTCAGTATGGAAAGGCTTAAATGGCTTCCCGAGAGAGGTTCCAGGCGTTGCCCTAACTCCCTTGCTTCACGGCTGCTTTTCCAGGTGGGTGAGGTGCTCTGTTCACTGGGCCCTGTGCTGAGTCCTAGTGGCAGGCTCTGTGCTGACCTGGTCCTGTAGCTTATGCATCGCAGAGAAGCCTGCCTGTGTGGGTTTGCTTCCTTTACAGCCGAAAAAGGTTATTTTTCTCCCCCTTGCTCATGTACGTTGTAGATTTGGAGGACAGCGTGAAGGCATAAAGCACCAAACAAAAATTCACTCACAAGCCAGAGGGAAGAAAAGTGACTGTTGAGTTGTCCTTCAAGGATCCATGTGGTTGTGTGTTTCCCCACACTCCTCGTCTCCATGAGGAGCGAGTAGGTTCAAAATCCACATATACTACCTTTAAAAATGCACATCCTCGATCAAACAACAGTGTGGTAGCCTCTCTTTCTGTTTAATACTCATGACATGCTGGATATTTGTCCATGCTATTGTAAAAAGCTGTGGCATGTGTTGTTAATGACTAGTTTTTCATCATTAATTGTACTCTTACGTAACTAAGTTGCCCTTTAGCAGACATGTTGGTCTACACTGGGAAACAGTTATGGCTGTGGCTGCAATGGCCAGTGTGCTGCTGGTGCTCAGAAGGGAGCAAGTAGTCTTGTTATCCCAGGACCACTGAGTCTCAAGTCTCTCTCTCTCTTTTAAACATTTATTTATTTATTTCCCCATTTGTTGCCCTTGTTTTATTGTTGTAGTTATTGTTGTTATTGATTTCATTGTTGTTGGATAGGACAGAGAGAAATGGAGAGAGGAGGGGAAGACAGAGAAAGATAGATACCTGCAGACCTGCTTCACCACTTGTGAAGCAACCCCCTGCAGGTAGGGAGCTGGGGGCTCGAACTGGGATCCTCACGCTGGTCCTTGCGCTTTGCGCCATGTGCGCTTAACCCGCTGCACTACCGCCCGACTCCCAGTCTCAGGTCTCTTTTAACTGATGCTTTCTGGGAAGCCACTCCCTTGCTTTGTCAGGATTCTGGTCTGGGCCAGGAAGAAGCATAGTTTTAGAGAGCAAATGAATTTCTTGTGTGTTGAGTGATTTAAAATGATGGTCTCTCTTTCTCTTCCCCCTTCCCTTCTGTGCTCTGGTCACTCCCACAGGGCAGTAAACGGCTTTGACCCAGCTCCTCCTCCTCCCGGTCTGGGCTCTTCACGCCCGTCGTCAGCACCTGGTATGCTGCCTCTCAGTGTGTGAGTGCCCGGCCTTCAAGCGGGGGCTCCTGCCCTCCTCCAGGAACCCAGGACACCTACACCTCATCCCTCGGTGCCTGGGCCCAGCCTGGGCCCCTCTGTCTGCCGTCCCATGACTGGCAGAGGGCAGGCTGCATGCAGTGGTGGCTGCTGGGCCCTGCCCAGTCCCAGGACTCTGCGCGATATCAATATTGGCTGTTTTATCTTCTTGCCGTAGTGCCGTTGGTTTCACATGATTGCACTTTTGTGGGTCACAAGATGATACGTATGTGTATTACTTGGTCACTGGATGCAGAAGTACCCATTCATCACTCCTGCTTCATAGCCCCCATCCTGCTTTACTGATAGGATTTAGTTGTGTTTAGGACAGACATTGCAGATCTTCTAGAAGCCCTCCCTCAAATCAGGTTGACATGTGCCCTTTTTCTGAGCTCCCATCCAAGCGTATTCAGCGTTCACAATCATGTCCCCCCACCCCCAGAGGTTGAGCCTGTTGCTAGCAGGGTCAGGAAGGTCACTGAATTAAGTAACTTTTTTTTTTTTTTTTGCACCTCTGATTTTAGTTTAGCAGTTATCATTCCATAGACTCATCTCCCTGAGCAGTGAAATGCCTCTCTGAGTCCCAGATGGCAGGAGGCTGGGCACATACAAGCTGTGCCCCTGTTCTATCTCCTCCATATGCTTCAGACTCAGGATGTGAGGCGGTAGCAACCTCCTTGTCAGCTTTCTGGTCCTTCAGTGAAATGACATCTTCAGTGCTTTTTTGTTTTGTCTTCGGAGGGCCTGTTCAGTTGTGTTAGGAAGAGTTGAGCGACCTGATGCCAGGGGCATGGCCAGTGCCAGCTTCTGGGGGGGCAGACTGACACAAGTGGTTGTCCCATGCATCCTTTGATTACGCTCATGCTGCATTTACTGTTTACATTATTTTATTGTACATAGGTTTGTAAACATTATCGCCTGAGATATTTGTATATAACTTGGGCTTTGTAGCTTTTATTTATTCAGAACTCATATGGCATGTTAATGATTTATGATGGTGTCCGACTGGGCATTGTATAGGATCATCATGTGGTTAAAAGACTCTTCCCCTCCCCCCAAAAAAATCTTTTAATGTGGAAACAATAAATTTCACAGAAAAAAAAAATTGAAGTTGTTTCATTGAGCTTGTTCTAGTGTAGGGTTGGAGTTACAAAGCCAGGTTCAAACGACACTTCTGAATTGTCATGTTACCTGAGGTGGGCATAGGCCAGTTTGTGGAATGGGACTGAGAAATCTCAGGTGACCCCAGTTAGCAGAAAATATGTTTTCATGATGATTCTCTTCATGATGATCCCCGGTGCTGGTTTCTACCCTTGGTTATGTTGCACAGAAGTGGCTTAGGAATTGCCCAGACCCCAGGTGAGGAAGTTTGAGAGGAAGGACTGGGACCTTGAGGGAGTCGATTACTAAGTCCTGATGGCTTCAGGAGCTGGTCCTCCATTGTGCTGCTTTGCATGGTATGTGTTTGTTTTCTGGGACTAGAGGATCGGGGCATGTGGGTGTCCCCCCTCAGCCCTGGTGAGAACATGCCAGATGTTTGCAGCAGGATACAAAGTACTAGATTCTGGGGAATATGTAAACTGAGTCTCCATTGAAAGTGTCAGATTCTGAGCATGGTTTGCTAAAACAAAGCATACAAATCCTGCACGCAGAGAGGCAGGGAGCTAGCACGGAGTAGAGCACCAGGTTTTCACCCTCAGAGTGC
Organism: Erinaceus europaeus; assembly: GCF_950295315.1. Classification (NCBI taxonomy): domain Eukaryota; kingdom Metazoa; phylum Chordata; class Mammalia; order Eulipotyphla; family Erinaceidae; genus Erinaceus; species Erinaceus europaeus. Next base: position 86,891,201 of record NC_080173.1, read on the forward strand.
TACAGACTGGGAGCTTCAGTGTGTGGTTCCCGCTCTGTCTGGAAAAAGCCAGTGTGAGGTTGAAGCCCTGGTAATGACACCGTTCGAAAGAAGAAAAAAAAAGCCTGTAAGTAAATGAAAATTCAATCCAGTTTTTAAGGGTATAAGAAATAATTGGAGGGGTGTGGTGCCTACTGGGTTAAGCGCACATGGTGCGAAGTGCAAGGACCTGTGCAAGGATCCTGGCTGAGCCCCTGACTCCCTACCTGCAAGTTTGCAGGTGTCTCCCCCCGCCCCCTTAGTTTCTCTGCCTTATCCAAAACCAGCAGCAACAGCACCACCACCACCACCACCAAACCACAACAACGGAAAAAAGATGGCCTCCAGGAGCAGTGGATTCCCACCGAGCCCCAGTAATAACCTTGGAGGCAATAAATAAATAAATAAATAAATAAGGATGGGCTGGGGAGACAGCATAAAAGTTAGGCAAAAGACTTTCTTGCCTGAGCCTCCAAGGTCCCAGGTTCAGTCTGCAGCACCACCATAAGCTAGAGTTGAGCAATGCTCTGGCCTCTGTTTATAATATATATATATATATATATATATAAAATTAACAAAATAAAGAATAATTAGGGGCTCGGGATATAGCTGAGTGTATGCTTTGCATGTATGAGACCCTAAATTCAGTCCTAGTCACCAAAAACAAAAAGGAAAACCTTCTGTTTCTTAATATGTGGGCAGGAATATTTTCTTCTTTTTTAAACCAGAGCACTACACAACTTTGATTTATGGTGGTGCAAGGGATTGAACCTGTGACCTCAGCACCTCAGGCAAGAGAATATTTTCTCTCTTTAATACTATTTATGTCCAGTGGAGAAGCAGTCATGGAAGCCAGAACTCCTACTGTCTGCACCCCCAAAAGAATACTGGCCTAGGGAGTGAAGCAAGTCTGCAGGTATCTTTCTCTTTCCCTCTCTGTCTTCCCCTCCTCTCCATTTCTCTCTGTCCTATCCAACAACAACAACATCAATAACAATAATAATAACTACAACAATAAAACAACAAGGGCAACAAAAAGGAATAAATAAATCAATATTAAAAAGAAAAGAATGCTGGTCTATAACCTCAGAAGCAGGGAGTGGGGCCAGTGTTAGGAAGTGGAAGATGACTAGAGGACTCTGAACATCAATTCCATTAAGACCCCAAGACTTAGAGAGAGAAGGGTTATAAAGGAGAAAGACATTTTGAAATCATAATAGGTGTAGTTGTGCCTTAAAAAGGGAGGGAATACAGGACCATAGGAAAAATGAGCAAATATATATAAATATAAATAATTATCAACCCATATCTGTGACCTTGGGAGAATTACTGCAGTTTCCAGTGGAGGGAATGGAGACACAAAACTCTGGTGATGAGAAAGGTGTGGAATTATACCCATGTCTCATTTTGTAAATCAGTATTAAATAACTAATAATAAAAAAATTATTTTATTTTTATTTTCTTTGATTTTTTAAAAAAAATATTTATTCCCTTTTGTTGCCCTTGTTGCTTTATTGTTGTAATTGTTATTGTTGTCATTGCTGTTGGATAGGACAGAGAAATGGAGAGAGGAGGGGAAGACAGAGGGGGAGAGAAAGACAGACACCTGCAGACCTGCTTCACTGCCTGTGAAGCGACTCCCCTGCAGGTGGGGAGCCGGGGGCTTGAACCGGGATCCTTACGCTGGTCTTTGCGCTTTGCACCACATGCGCTTAACCCGCTGCAGTACCGCCCGACTCCCGTTTTCTTTGATTTTTTTAAAATTAATGATTAATAATGATTAACAAGATTGTAAGATAATGGGTACAAATCCATACAGTTCCCACCACCAGAGTTCCGTGACCCATCCCCTCCATTGGAAGCTTCCCAATTCTTGTTCCCTCTGGGAGTGTGGACCAATATTCTTTATGAGGTGCTCTTGTAATTGCTTCTCTGCTGGACATGGGTTTTGGCTGGTCGATCGATACCCTCAGCCTGTTTCTTTCCCTAGTGGGATAAAGCTCTGGAGAGGTGAGACTTCTCAGCACTAAAATGATTACTTATTAGTGAGGAAGATGAGAAAGAGAACCAGACCTCACTCTGGCACATGTGTTGCCGTGTTGCCACAGACTGAGCTCAGGAGCTCATGCTTCATAGTCTAATGCTTATCCACTGTGCTACCTCCCAGAACACAGAATATTTACATTAGTTCCTAAAGATTTTGTTGTAAGCCAGCTCACTCAGAGACACTGCCATAGTGTACCATGCTTAGACCAGTTGTGTCAGCAAGGACTTGAAAACTCGCAACTTCTTTCCTGAACATTATTGAAAAGAATTGGATCAGATCAAAGGTTCAGACATTGGCAGACCTCTTCGTTTATGCAGAAGCCCCCAATTTCACACACAATATGTAGAGCTACTTTGATCAAATCAGCTACGAGCTCTGGAATCCTGGATCCTTGTCCCTGTCACTCAGTGGTCTCAGGTCCTTTCCATATATTCTGTTGCTATTGAGTCAGCTGATGGCTGGAAGAAGGGTCCACATCTCATTTAGTGGATGATGTCACTGCTTTGGTGCCAAATGTCTGAAAGCATGGCCCATGTCTGAAAGGATGCTGAGCTTAATTTCTAGTCTAACCCCCCAGTTCTCCCAACCAAAATTTCACATGGCATAAAAAAACTGGTCTCCACCCATGGCCTCATTCCCAGCTTTCTGTTGGGGCTATTTGACTCAGCGTGTACTACTTTATATTGGCTCAAATGGGGCATTTGCTGCCTGGCATGACAGTTCCTACATGCTGTCTGCCTGTCTCAACAAATGATGATGGAGCCTCTTGCCTCCAGATATTTTTGCCTACTCATTTCTTATTTCCCTTGTTCCTGAAACACCTTCCTGCCTGAGTGATGGAACCAGTGTTCCACTTCCCTTCTTCCCAGAGTGGCCAGAAACTGTACCCCACTGACTCCCACCTTCTGTACTCCCAAAAGAATGCTGGTCCATACCCCCAGAACAGGGACAGTGTTAGGGGAAGAGATGACTAGAAGATTCTGAACTCCAGTTACACCCAAGACCCAGACTCCAAGACCCAGAAAGAGAAGAGTTCAAAAGGAAAGAGATTCGGAAGTAGTAATAGGTTGAGAACCAGAAGCCAAAGCCAGGATATGGAGTCACAAGTGAAGCCCGTGAGAACTAGATAGAGGTCGTTTGGGAACTCAGTTTGAGGTGTGTCCCAAGTCAAAGTGACTAGTATGAGTTCAGGCACCTGGTTCATAGAAAAACCAGCATGGAGGGGGCGGGGGAGGAAGGGGTGGTGCATTTGGTTGAGTGCACATGTTACAAAGCACAAGGACCTAAGTTCAAGTTCCCAGTCCCCGCCTGCAGGGGGAAAGCTTCACAAGTGGTGAAGCAGTGCTGCAGGTGTCTCTGTCTCTCCCTCCCCCCAATGTCTGTCTCTAGTAAATATTAAAAAAAGAAAAACCAGCATTGAAAATGGGCCGTACTCTCTTTAAAAAAATTTTTTTTACTTAAGGGGGTAGATAGCATAATGGTTATACAGAGACTCTTTTGAGCCTGGGGCTCTGAAGTCCCAGGTTCAATCCCCCGCACCACAATAAGCCAGAGCTGTGCAGTGCTTTGATGTTTCTCTCTGTGTCTTTCTCTCTCTGCATTTCTCTCAAAAATAAAATAAATTACTTAAAAAAAAAATGGTCCATGAAGTGGCGCAGTAGATAATGCATCGGACTCTCAAGCATGAGGTCCTGAGTTCAATCCCTGGCAGCACATGTACCAGAGTGATGTCTGGCTCTTTCTCTCTCCTGTGTTTCTCATTAAATAAATATTTTTTTCCCTCCAGGGTTATTTCTGGGCTCAGTGCCTGCACCGTGAATCCACTGCTCCTGGAGGCCATTGTTTTCCCCCTTTTGTTGCCCTTGTTGTTGTAGCCTCATTGTGGTTATTATTGCCATTGTTGATGCTGTTCGTTGTTGGATAGAACAGAGAGAAATGGAGAGAGGAGGGGAAGACAGAGGGGGGGGAGAAAGATAGACACCTGCAGACCTGCTTCACCGCTTGTGAAGCGACTCCCCTGCAGGTGGGGAGCCTGGGGCTAGAACCAGGATCTTTACACTGGTCCTTGCGCTTAGCGCCACATGCGCTTAACCCACTGCGCCACCACCCGACCCCCAAATAAAATCTTAAAAATTTTTTTACTTAAAATTTTTTTTAAAGTTATTGGATAGAGACAGTCATCAAAAGGGAAGTAGGAAATAGGGACAGATACCTGCAGCACTGCTTTACCATTCTCAGAGCTTTCCCCCTGCAGGTAGGGACTGGAGGCTCAAACCCAGGTCCTTGTGCATTGTAGCATGTGCGCTCAACGAGGTGCACCACCTCCCAGCCCCCAAATGAGCCGTCTTCTACTTTTCCCATGTCAGTGCCTCAGATGGGGCATGCACAGCTTTTGTGACAGAAGAAACATCATCCACCTGTCCTCAGTTCTTTGCTTAGTGTTGACTACTCTTCTCAGATGTCTCCAGAAAGGACATTGATATCTTCTAAGAACCAAGGGAGCAGCTGGCACCTCTGGGGGAGAGGAGGTGTCTTGGGGTGCAGCCGTAGCTTTAGAGGGAGCACACCAGAACCAACTGTTACTCTGCTTGGCTGAAACAGAAAAGCCAAGCGGCTGCTGGTAGGAAAGGACCAGAAAGCAGGATGGACCCAACCAAGTAGTCAGTTGGCTTCACTAATTTGCATAGACTGTGCCAAGTAAACCTTTTCTGTATTTTTATTTTGTGGATTACTTCCCTTTCTCTTTGCTCTTTTCACATTTTGAAACAAATTAGAACAGTAACATTAAAAAAAATTAATGTACCTTTTTTATCTTTATTCATTTATTTGATAGATAGCCAGAAATCGAGAGAGAAGTGGGTGATAGAGAAGGAAAAATACAGAAAGACACCTGCAGCTCTGCTTTACCACTCGCAAAGTTTTTCCCATGTAGGTGGGGGCTGGGGGCTCAAACCTAGGTCCTTGCATATTGTAATTTGTGCTCAACCAGGTACGCCACCATCCAGCCCTAGAAACTCTTTTTTAAAAAAACTTTACTGTTTATTTGTTCCCTAAAAATGGGAGTTGGGAGAAGGCATCTTTGTAAATCATTTCCTCTGCATATTATCTGAAAATTGATCCCATGACAATAAAAGATATATGAAAACCTAATTCTTTAAATTTTAAGGAAACAAGGATCACACAGTTATTAGTGTAATAGACTCCCCTTATAGATCATGCATGTAAAGAAGCAGATTTGCAAACAGGACAGTTGACAGTGCTGGTGTTGAGGGACCAAGTAGGGCTTCCACCTAGTTTCATTCTGCTGTCTGCACCCACAAGAGTTGGGTCCATTTCTTGTCTGGTTAACTTGTGAGGTGTTTCAGCTAATACTTGACTACTTTTCCCATTGAACATGATCTGCAGGGGGACGAGGAGGAGGGAACTGGGCAGGTAGGCCCAGGCTGAAGACTTTTCTGGTATGTGCTTGCATAAAGAAATGAGTGATGGGGAATTGGGCGGTAGCACAGCAGGTTAAGCGCACATGGTGCAAAGCACAAGGACCGGTGTAAGGATCCTGGTTTGAGCCCCGGCTCCCCACCTGCAGGGGAGTCGTTTCACAGGTGAAGCAGGTCTGCAGGTGTCTTGTCTTTCTTTCCCCCTCTCTGTCTTCCCCTCCTCTCTCCATTTCTCTCTGTCCTATCCGACAGTGACAACATCAATAACAACAATAAAACAAGAGCAACAAAAAGGAATAAAATAAGTAATAAAAAAAAGAAGTTAGTGATGTCTAGATTAGCTCACGTGCTCCCTTGCTTCCCAGATCAGCAGATGAAGTTAAGGGCACTCACCCCTCCCCTTTGGTTGCAAAAATGATTATTATAAGTTGGAGGAAAGAGCTCAGTAAACATCACTGTCACTTAGAATTTAGGGAAATATAGGTACGCTTTCACATTACCAATGTCACTAAATTATTTATCCTTGAATCTAACATTGTGGTAAACATTGACTCTACTTTGGAGATATTGATAGAACAAATAAATTTTGATATCAGTCATATACATGTTTGATGGTGACTTACTAGCTGGACTGGACACAAGAAGGCCACTGAAATGTTAAGTGGACACACCACACCTACTAATACACAGGGAAGGTTCATGGGAAAGGACAGATTTGTTCATTAGCCTTTAAAAAAAAGGTGAAATAAAAAAGATGCAAAGAATGCTAATTATAATAGAGTTCTAGTTTTGAATTTTTTTTAAAGTTGCCAAATTGATTTTTAATATTTATTTTCCCTTTTCTTGCCCTTGTTGTTTTTCGTTGTTATAGTTATTGTTGTATTGAGGGAGATAGACAGAAAGACACCTGCAGCCCTGCTTCACCACTTGTGAAGCTTTCCCTTGCAGGTGGCGACCAGGGGCTTGAACCTTAGGTGTGATCTTTTACCAAGACAGTTTAGAATAATTTCCTGTAATATCTGCTGTGTTAAAAAAAGGTCAGATGATTTTGCCAATGCAGATAGCGCATTTTATACTACAGCCTCAAGTGTTAGAACCCCAGCGGAACCTCATCTTAGTGCAAGCACAAGGCTTTTCCCAATCTTTCTACACGTCTCAGAATGGCCCAGGCTCCTGCAGGATGGAATCAGGCCAGCTGTTGAGTCTGCCTTGCAAGAGCCCACATCCCATAAACTCTCAGAAACTCCAAAATTTTATTAATGCAGGTCTTCAGGCTACAATGTGATGATTTAATGTAGATTACGAGTTTCTCCTGATAGCAGGTGATTGGGAAAATGTGGCATTAACATAGGTTAAATCAGCCAGCAGGGAAGGCTTTTTTTAAAAAATAGAAAAACAAGCCCCTGAATTCCACAAACACATGCACTAAGATATTGATTGCAAGGGTGAAAATACACATGAAAGTGTTCTGGGAGGTGGCTCAGTGGATAAAGCATTGGACTCTCAAGCATGATGTCTTGAGTTCAATACCCAGTAGCACATGTACCACCAAAGTGATGCCTGGTTCCCTTTCTCCTCTTTCTCATTAATAAATCTTAAAAAATATATACACATGAAACAGCAACTGTGCCTCACTTTATTCCTCCCATGGCATTGACAAAAGAAAGCAAACACTTTAGCATATTTTCTCAGAAATAGTGGAGCCCGGGCACATACCCCATGCCACCACAGTAAGTCCAATATTATGGGATAAAAAAAAGACAAAAATTAGCGTTATCTAAAGCCAGCCTCCCCCCTCTCCCCCCCAGTGCCACTGCACACAGAACAAATTGTGTAGCGAACATTGGGCAGAGAATTAACTCATCATGATAGTTTCTGGGAGTGTAGTAAGTACCCTTAGTAAAAGTGGGCCTCGCTGTCAGACTGTATAGATGACAACTTCCAGTCAGATCGTCAGATGGGAAACCATGAACAGAAGGTGAAAAAAATTCCAAGTTCACATGATCATTCTTGTTTACTGAGGTCTGTTTATTTTCAGCGGGTGCTTTTTCCTCCAAGTAAAATAAAGCAGGCGTAAATATCTATAATGAATAAATTTATTGTCTTACAAAAATCATTGTCTAGAAATATGGGAATACAAGAAAAGATATTTGCAGTCAGGTGTCTGGTGGTCAACAGCCAGTACAATTCATAAAGGGGGGGGGGAATCAAAGATTCCAAACCCACACACGAATTCTTCCTAACAGATGTTAAAGCTTTTAACCCAAAAGGTCTGTGTTTTTTTTTTTTAAGCATGTTGCAGAGGATCAAGGAATTATAATTAACACTGATTCATTGTCACTGAATGTTTATAATACCACTTTGACTAGGGAGGTACATGATATAAAGCATGGTCAAACTTAATACATTAAGTTGTTACAGAGGCAAATAATATATTTAACATTGTCTTAGTACTGTAGTGTCTAAGGCACTTTCTGTAATGTCAGTTTGCTCAACTATCAACCAGAAACAGAATGCTAAATGTTCACTGTTTAACACTGTCCAGAGGGAAGGGAAAAGTAGAAAAGAAAAAGGGATTCACATCCACTGGCATGTCAACATTCAGGCAGATGGCATCTGTTCTTGAGATTCTGTAATAAACCTCATTGACAAACTTGGAACAAATCTAGGACACAAAACCAGCATTCCCATTTTGGGCTCAAAGCAGTGGCTGAATTTGCAAGGTCAGCACAAGACCCTGGCTGGCAGCGCAGGGCCTTCCCCTAACTCCTGCCGTGACGCCCACAGGTGCTTGCTCTCGAGTGAGGAGCGCAGTGTACTGCAAAGCCAGAGGGCTCGGGAGACCACCTGGAAGTCAGCTGCACCATGGGCACTATCCTTTCTACACAGAGCAGCCCTGGCCAAAGACAGTTCGCATGAATAGATGTGGGGACACCAACGACACAAGCGAGGAGACGGCAGGCAGGGTAAACCCAAATGGATGCTTCCCCAATCCAACCCACCCCTCCTAATCTTTCCAAAGCCCCTTTCACAGTTTGCTCACTGAAATAGTGTTGATCATTATTCAAAGGAAATGAGATACAAGTGCAGTTTAGGTTCCACAATGTTCTAAGAAACTTATGTGGCTGAGGAATCAGGGGCCACATGAACACAGAACTAAATTACCTGTCCTTACGACAGAGCATGCAGAGCAACTGGGCAACGACCACGGGGCTGCCCCGATAACCCAGCGACTGTGGAGTTTGTTTGAAAAAGGTTCTCTTCTTAACGAGTATTATAAAATGGTCTCTTGATGGGTATATGGAAAATAGATGCACTGATGACACAATCTGTTTAATATGTGTATGTTTTGTGTAGTATATATATATATAAAAAGGGGAGCAATTGTACCTAAATCTGAAGCAGGATACAGTATGTGCAGGCTGGAAGGCCTTAAGACACAGTTGATCTTTCACTGAGGAATCTCATAGCTTGCTGATTTCCTAGTTTTGTAGGACTTTCCAAGGCAGCCTGGCATGGGGTGAGTTCCTGTGTGTCTCACTGTATCACTTCCGCTGGCTTCCTGCGCCTCTATTCTGACTGGGGTGGCTGTGTTTCATTGACATCACTGGTTTTACTTTCTGTGTCATCATCTGACAGCTCCAGGGAAGCCCCTTCAATGTGCAGCTGACGCCGGCCAGATCGGCTTGAGGAGAAGCTGATTGGGCCGCCCCGCCTGGAGAGAACAAAGTAGGTATTAGTGTGGGCCAACACAGGAGTGAGTAGTTGCCAAGTCATTCATTCAGCAAGGCCCTTCTGTGCCAGCCTCAGGACACTCGGCTGGGAGTGAGTGGGCACCGGCAAGAATGGCTTTGTGCTTTTCCTCCTCTCCTGCATCCCCAGCTGTGAAGTGTTATCCCGGCCAGCACATGAATTACCCCAGTTATGTCTGTGACGTATACAGGAAGATGTCATTAAGGCGAACTCCTACTTGCTAACTATATAAAGGGGAGATGGTTAACTATTTTATTGTAAGACTCCATGGCCCATTCTTGCTCAGTGGCTGGAGGGAAGCAGGGATGAGTGGAATTTGGTCCATGGGCCACAATGGGCCAGCACCTGTGTTGGCCTGGTCTTCTGGGGGGGGGTGGGGTGGGTTAAGCTCTCCCTGCTCAGCCTTCTTGCCGGTGCACATCAAACCCAGTGTGTGGAGGTCAGGAGGACGGTGTCATGCCCTCTGATGAATTCCTGCCTAGCCTTTTTTGTGGGGGTGGGTGTGGGGGTGGTACTGGGGCATAACTACTTCATGGCCAACTTATTCAGATAGAAACAGAAGGAGAAGTGGTAAAGAAAGACAAGACAGCACCGAAATTCCTTCTTGTGTGGTGGGTGCAGGGCCAGGCGAGCCCCCTTCAGAGTTAACTTTCTTTTTTTAAATTTTATTTTATTTTTGAGAGAGATGCAGAGAGAGACACACAGAAAGAAACACCAGAGCACTTGCTCAGCTCTGGTTTATGGTGGTGCGGGGCATTGAACCTGGGATTTAGGAGCCTCAGGCATGAGAGACTGTTTGCATAACTATTAGGCTATCTCCCCTGCTCTATCTTTCTAAGTATACCTGCCCAAGCCTTTTTTAACTGAGGTCATTCTCAGCTGTGGATGACTAGTGATGGGCAGACACCGGAATGGGTTTAAGCCTTGTGTTGTGGGCCGTGCAGTCCAGAGAGGGTGGGAAAGAATATGAATAGGTCAGAAACCTGGATAATCCAAGACAGTGACTTAGGAGCAAGGATGAGTAAGCGTGATTCCAAGTAAACTTTCAGATCAATAGCCCCCGACAACTGCATCTGTGCTTTGCACACTCTGGGCAGAGATGCTATAAGACCCAGCACCCTCACACAAGCCCCGAGGGCTGCTCACCTTAGCCTGTTCTTGAGCGTGCTGACCTCGCGGCTCAGGCCCTCATTGGCTTCTGTGGCATCATCCAGTTCCCGCTGGAGTTTACGCCGAGATGCATTGGCACGTGTAGCTTCTTCTTCTGCTTCCTCCAGCTGGCGTTTAAGCTGCTTCATCCTGGCATTGGCTTTCTCCATCTTGAGAAATTTACATGAACCATGTTAAATCAAACCAGTGAATTCAAATTAGCACAGCTCTCTGCCTGTGAGCACACGTGTCTGCATAGGAACATGTACTTATGTACGTACTCATGCAACAAAATGGGCTGGCCTAAGCCAGAACTCTGACCTTCTGTGCACCATAAAGAATCTTGGTCCTTACTTCCAGAGGGGGAGAAATGTTAGGGAAAGATGACTAGAGGGCTCTGAAACTCAATTCCATCAGGACCCGAAAAGAGAAGAAAGAAGGAAGGACATTCATAAGTAGTAATAGGTGACGGTATGACTTAGCAAAGAAGAGAAGGCAGGACCCCGGGGGAGGGGGCGCAGAGCCAATATATAGATAGCTATAATAGTCAGCCCTTATCAGTGACCTTCCCAGAACCACTGCCGTTTCTAGTGGAGGGAATGGGGACACAGAACTCTGGTGGTGGGAACAGTTTGGAATTGTACCCGTTATTTCATAATTTTGTGAATCACTAAAAATGTGCTACCTCTTGAGGTTGGAGATTATTTGCATTGTTAACTCCCCTGTGATTTTTGCAGGAATTGCAATTCTCTCACAACACACAGGTCGCTTCTGTGGAGATAAAAAACTCATGGTTGAAATTTTCTTTTTCTTTTTTTAAGTTACTGAGTAATGCACCTTCTTGGGCTATAGTCATGTACTTAGAAATCAAAAAAATTCTTTGGCTGGTTTTGCTTTTAAAGATTTATTAGCATGAGAGAACCAGAATATCCCCTTGATCCATGGGATGTCAGGGAGTAAACTCAGGATCTCATGCTTTTAGTTCAACACTAACCACTGTGCAACCTCCAGGGTTACTACTGTCTATAGCGGTAAGATTCCTGATGGCAAGGGGAGCGAATGCTGGAGGGAGAGCGCATGGTAGTCAGTGAAGACCTGACCATACTGGGAAAAGGACTTGCTACTGGGACGCTCAGGAAAAGGATGCCCGAATGTAGACAACCATTCGGCTCGCACACATGCAGTCTGTTTACTCTGTTTATAATCAGTGTCTTCCTCATCCACTCCTCCATTCAGCCAGTATTCAGCCTCTGCCAACTCTGCACTCATGAAGCTCACATTCATTCTAGCAGAGCAGACGGACGGTAACATTTCAGGTCTCACAATTCAAAGCCCTGTCAGTTTGCTTCCACTGAGGGATGTGGTGTCCATCATGTAGGCGTCCCTGGTACACAGTGCCCGGCAGCAGCAAGGAATAGCATGTTTATCGAAACATGAGACTCCAGAGCTTCAGACAGCGCTTTCTCAACTTGGCTAGTCAGTCTCCTTGCTGAAGCGATAGCCAAGTGGAAGACATACTCATTCACCCTGCCCTGCTCTCTCCCCTTACCTGCTCTTTATACTGATCTGCATGTCGACGCTCATCTTCAACCTGCATGAAGATTTCTTTTAGCTTCTTCTCAGTGCGACGGACTAGTTTGTTGGCAGCTGCTCGTTCCCTGTGGAAATGATCAACGTGTTAGCTTTCACAACTCTCGAAGCAATTGCGTGAATGAGGAAAATGTTTTTGAGGCCCCTTTTCCTTCGAAGATGGATTATGTTGAAGTGTTTTCCATGGCCTCTGAACAGAATACCGTGAGACCAATATGTCCCAGAAATTTCTCCCTTGTCAAAATATGAACCATCTTTAATGCATTTGAGAGCTGATACTAGAAAACACGTAACTGCTGCATATGCAGATATTAACCACCTTATTCAGCAACCTCCGGAAGATCAAATATTAATGTCACACAAAACTGTGACGGGAGTCAGCTATAAAGGGGGTGTATGTGATAGTCTACTTGAGTACTTGATTTTTGTGGGCCCTAAGCTTTCAAGTAGACCCAGAAAAGTGGAGTGGGTAAGTAAAGGATGCTGGCTAGGCTTAGCTCTAAGCACGGCTATTTCTGAGCTCCAAACCCTTTAAGAGGGCAAACTTGATGGTCTACTCTACTCTGGCAGTATTATGACTCTAATATTGGGTTGTCAGGAAAGTCATGACATACTTTTTCTTTTTCTAATTATCTTTTGGAGACAGCCAGAAATTGAGTAGGGAAGGGGGTGATAGAGGGAGAGACACAGAGATCTGCTTCACCACTTGCAAAGCTTTCTTTCCAGGGGCTTGAATCTAGGTCCTTGCACATTGTAATATGTGCACTCAACTAGATGCACCACCACCCAGACCCCACTGACATACTTTTCTTTCTCTCTCTTTTTCAAAAATATTTTTATTATTAGATAGAGACAGAGAGAGAGGGAGACACCTGCAGTCCTGCTTCACCACTTGTGAAGTTTTTCCCCTGCAGATGGGGACCAGGAGCTTGAACCTGGGTCCTTGTGCACTGTAACATGTACGCTCAACCAGGTGCACATGGTCCCATCATACTTTTCTATGCAAAGATGTCTCATGACTTTTCTGATGACTCAAGCATTTTGGAAATGCCTGCCAAAAGTCATACTGTCAACCCAATAGAAGCTGAATGTTCTATGGAGGGTCAAACCATTGTTCTGCAAGTACCAAATAAAGAACATACAGAAGGAAATATGATCTTGTCAAACTGATGTTACAATATCTCATTTTCTAAGAGTTCACTTCCAAAAAGGTGTGATTAAATATAGTTTAATGAAAGTGTTAAAAAAAGTCCTGTTGTACAATTCCTCAAAACTTGGAGTGGTTTAACATAACAGAAAACTCTTAGACAACTCCTACCTATGGGGTGAAAGCGCTTGTGTTTCTGTCATAGTACATTGCTTCTTTGCCAACAAGTGGCAGCAATTCAACACCTGGGATGCCAACAGGTGGGGCTGACCTTGGTCAAAGATGTAAACTTACATCACCTGGGAAACCATGGGGCACAGCATGAGAATCCCTCAGCTAAGACTGGGAGGAGCTGACAGATGAGCCCTTCTTTCCCTCAAGGTTCAGGCCACCTTCTGTTGGACTGCTGGAAAAGTCCTGATGCTTTTATGCATAGAACAACATAGAAAATACATGTCCTGGCTTTTTAGACAACCTGATTATTTCCTAGCCTGGCAATCTGTGTTCCTGATTAGCTGTGTCCTGTATAATAGGAACTCTGAAAACAAGGACCACGTCTGTTTTTGTCTGTGACTCAGAGGCTGAGCCTGGACCTGGTCTGTAGGGTAAACAGTAAGTTTTGTTGTATGATAGCAAGCCTTCCCCCACCCCTTACTTGGCTTCCTGCTCAAGCTGTTCCTCCAGCTGCCCAATCTTGGCTTCCAGGGCTGAGATAGTAGCCTTGAATTTGGACTTGACAGCACCCTCAAGCTCCTGCAGTTTGGCCTTCAGTTCCTTGTTCTGTCGCTCCAGCTGCTGGCGTGCATTGTCGCTCTTCTGGGCAGCACTGCGCTCGGCAGCCAGTTCCGCATTCAGTGTGTCCACCTGGAAAGGCGAGATGGGTTGACTCCCTCCTGCCGGGGGCAGCACAGCCCTTCCCCAGGCAACAGGCTGTGGCTGTGGGGGCTACCTGCAGCGTGGTCTTGCGGAAGCGGTCATTGAGCAGCTCCATGTTGCTCTGTTCTTCTTCAAGTTCTTCTTCCAGCTGTGCGATTCGTGCCTCCAGACGCCGCTTCTCATCCAGCAGTGCAGACCTGTTATGAAAGGACCCAGCTCAATACCGGCTCTGCACCACTTGTGGGAAGTCGGGGCTCTGTCATCCTGCTGCTGCTACTGCTACTGCTAGCAACTGAGCAGCACTCAGATCCCCCCGCACCCTCCAATACGTGAACAAGTCCCACTGATTCCACGTCCAGATATGCCACTGCTGAATCCCCACACCACCAGTCCAGCTCCTGTCCTGTCGCTTGTCATCCGTGGAGGCCTTCTGGCCGAACTCCCTGCTGCCGCTACATCCTTTCTCCACACACAGTGGCCAGAGTCAGCTTTCAAAGCTGTAAAAGGGCCTCGACACCTGACATTCTCAACATCAACAATAAATTAGTTTTCCAGTGTGTGGAGAGAAAGCTTTAACACCTTCTTGCAGTATATTAGAAAACAACCATGATGGATCCATAAGACAGTGACTAAAGTGACAGAACAACTCAATAAAACAATGATCCTAAAAAGGTCAGTCTCATGAACCTACCTGCCAAACCTGATGCTTCTGGAAGTCAAGACTTGCGTTGCAAGGCTGGTGTAGTCTCTGGAGACCACGGCTATGTGAAATGCTTTTCCCTCACACTTAACACGAGTGACTGGCAGGAGCTGTGATTTACCTGGCCGAGCAGCCAGCCTGTGACTCAGACTGTCTGTAGGTTCAGTCAAGTGCATCTTTCACACTGAATATAGGAGTAAGCCAACTACTAACCCCTAGAGGCCAGATGACAATCACAGCCTTCTCAGTGCCGCAGGCATGCCAGAGGGGAATTTGGCAGAGGTCCCTGCGGCGGCCAGTGGGGCTTCCACTGCCTTTCAGATGCCCACCCCCTTTATACCTGCTGCCAGGAGACTCACTTGCCAGAGGCGCTGTTGGTGATCTCATCGGCCAGCTCATCTCGTTCTTGCTCAGCGTGTCTGCGGGCTCGCTCAGATGAAGCAAATTCCTAAATAAATTTAGACTCTGGTTGGAGCTCTCGGTTAACTGCTAGTCCTTGTGGGCTGCAGCCACTGTGCTCCTGGGGCTCTACAGGGGCCTCAAGTTGAAATTAAATGGAAGTTTAAGTTGGCAAGTTCGATGGAGAGACTGTGTGGGTGCAATGTGATGGGAGCGTCAATATCCTTACACAGAAACCTCCAGAGGGAAGCCCTAGACTATGTGAAAGTCTGCCCGTCACTTCCAAATAAGAGGCCTGCTACACTCATCAATTCTTAGCCAGTTGTTTGACGCCACTCTACCGTGCTGCGTGTACTCACTCAAGCCGGGTATTTACCCGGGCGTGTGCTGCATGAACAATCCCATGGCTGTGACGCCAGTCCCTCTCTGAGAGCTCCTAAGAGGTTAATTTCATTTTGGGATGCTTTAGGAATTCAACAACACATTTTCACCCTGTATGTCTTATGAACAGATACTTAAAATGTCTTTTTAAGTAAGTGTCCATAGAATGAGGTGGTCTAGGTGTCACTAAAGTTAGAGTTAGCTGGCCATGGTCCTTACTGACACCAGATGTCGTTTTCTTATACATGGTGCCTTCAAAGTGGCTTGCCAGACTACCAAACCAGTGCACTGCCTTTAGCCACGTACAGAGGAAAGCATATATGCATTGTGAAAGTGTGGCCATTTTGGGGCACTGAATTAATCTGATGTCCCGGTAACTAACATTAAAAATGGTAGTGAGATTACACTCGGCTGCAAAGATACCAAAATATATTTTTCACATCTTGGAGAAAGTTCATGAGCAAATGTTTGTTGAACAAATGTGTGAATAAGTAAACAAACCTCCTGCAATTGAAGGATTTCTGCTTCTAGACTCTTCAGTTTCTTTTCACTCTCCTTGGACTGAGCAAAAATCTCATCCCGGGATGCGCGAGCTTCCTCTAATTCACGCTGGTGATCTTTCATCTGAGCCTAAGATCGAATGAGATGGTCACTCTGCAATAGCTTTCAACATATTTTTTCATATTAGAGAAGTAATAGACATTCATTGTAAATAGAAAAGGATGCAGAAGTGAAAAAGCTATCAGTTCAATATCCCTGGTGAATATAGAGGCAAGAATCCTCACAACAGTAGTAGCAAGTGAGTCCAGCAGCATATAAAAGCGATCACGTGCCATGACCAAATGGGATTTATCTGAGGCTGGAAGGATTGTGTGAGACTTGAGAATGGATTCATATGACCATGTCAGTAAACACAGAAGCATCTGACAAAACTGAGCGCCCTTTTCTATCAATGGAAGGAACTCCAGTTGGTAATAAAAACCAGCAGATGTCACACTTGAGGGCAGACTGTCCCCCAAGATCAGCAACAAAACAAGCATGTCTGATCTAGCAGTGGAGATTCCAGTCGAGGCAATTAGGCCAAAGCCAAGAATTAAAAGGCCAGTTAGGAAGGAGGAAGCTTGATTTGCAGATGGTATGATCTTGTATAGAAATCACAGGAAGTGGCAGGGAGGTGGTGCAGTGGGTAAAGCGCTGGACTCTTAAAATTAGTGATGGCCATAAACCCAACACTATAAAACCAAGGTGCCCCTCTGCCATAGCTTCTGTCTGATTCTCAGACTCAAATCTGGATGGGTGCATGGCAAGGCAGGGTGGCACCCTACCTGCTGAACCATTTCTCCAGTCCTGAGAAGACTTCAAATAGGTGAATCATATGCTATCTTAATAAAGCTACTAAACATAAAAACAGGGCCAGGTGGTGGTGTACCTGGTTGGGTTCACCTGTTCATGCTCAGGGATGCAAATTTAACCCCCCCAGCCCCGTTGCAGGGGACCTTCACAAGCAGTGAAGCAGAGCTGCAGGTGTCCCCCTCCCCCTTTACCCCCATCCCTCAATTCCTGTCCTATTAAGGGGGGGAAAAAGAAATAGATTTTTAAGTTAAATAGCCTTTACTTAGTTAAGTACCTTTGTATTTAGCTTTAAAAAATAACAAGTCACTTAGGCTTTTTTCTCAGCATCCACATCTACACGACTGTATTTAAGCCCTGCTGGGACAGCACACATACCCGTCACTGCAATGGCAAGCAGTCCACTTAGGCTTAGTTTTTCGTTGTTACTATAAACACATATACTCTCAGTTTTATATTATCTTAGAATAAATTCGCCAGATGTGGTGTCAACCCGCAAAGCACATTCCCCCGGGTGGGTGTTCTACCAGGTGTCTCTACCCCATCTCTGCCCAGAACCTGGTAACGGCTAAGCGTGTCCTGCAGACACTGGAGGTGCCCACATGCCGCCTTTATGCCTGCTACCCCTGCCCGCCCGCCACTCAGGGAGACAGCTCTGCTGTGCTCCTGGAGATGGGGATGGGCCAGCACCGACGCGGCAGGAGAGACTGCACCTGCGTGTGCCCCCCCCCCCCCCCCCGCGGGGCCATGTACTTTATCTCGGTCAGACACCGCCATCCAGGACGAGGGCCGGCTCCACATACCTGCAGTTTTCGGAGCTGCTTGATCACTTCATCCCGGGCCTTGTTGGCAGCCTCAATCTGGGCTTCAAGGTCCTTCAGGTCTATTTCCATCTTCTTCTTTGAAGCAACAGCAAGAGCTCGCTGTTTCCGTTCATCCTCCAGCTCCGCCTCGAGTTCCCGCACCTGACAGAAAGTGTTCGGTTATGTCTGAATCGTCCCGGAGGACTGGCGGGCGCTGGCGACTGTGGGGACGTGACCTCTGCTGTCAGATGGTCACTGTGAGCTATTAAGAGTTGTAATCACTAAGTTTGAGATAACTTGTTAATCCAGCAATAAATGACTAATAACTTGGTGGGATATAAATAGTAAGAAAGACCTAAGACTTGATGAGCTCCCTGGAATGTGTCAAAAAAAAAAAGAGCCTTTCTTTGTGCTTTTTCTGGTGTGGCACCAGGGACTGAAACCAGGGTCTCACACATGGGTGACATGTACCCTACCACTGAGTCACTTTCCTCAACCTGATTTTTATTTTATTTGAGAGACAGAGAATTATTATCCATGGAGTTCTACTTATTTAGTCTTTGCTGCTGTTTCATGTGGTGCTGGGGATTAAAAAGTCAACAATCCAAATCAGTTTTGCTCCAGCTACTGTGTTCTAAAGTGAGTGAATAGGATACTGTCCCGAAATGGGCTCTGGAAACAGGCAAGTTCTCACTCTAGAGGCCACACTTGTTTGACCTACCTGTTTAATCAGCAGCCGCTTCTTCTCTTCATTCTGCTCATCTCTGGTCTGCAAGTCTCTCTCAAACTGGGCTTTCATGGCCTGCATGTTGACCTCTAGACGGAGCTTGGCATCTTCAGTAGCCTGAAGCTCGTCTTCCAGCTCCTCCAGCTGGGTCCTCATTTCTTCCACCTGCTGCTCTAGGGCCCGTTTAGATTTTTCAAGTTCATGGACCTAGATCACCGCAAGCATCAGGAAAGAGCCGACTTTTATCAGAGGCACAAAAAAGCATACTGACCGCTCTGGCCCCCTCTGCCAGCCTCCTGACACGCCTTTCTTTCCCCTCTACGGCTGCCGGATTCTTCATTCCCGATATGCCACTTCACTGATGGTACTTAGCTTTTTATACATACGTGTTCTCTTACCAGAAAACGATTCTCTGACAGCCTCAAAGCAGAGACATTTTTAAGGCCAAGAACAATGAAAAGAATGAAGTGTTTAGAGAATGTGCGGATGAGCAGATGACTTATTGACAGGAGGACATACTTCTCTTAGCTGTGTCTGGTTCTTCATAGGCACACAAGAAATATTTGTGAAATTAACATGGACCGAGGAGCCGAAATTAACTAGCGTTCTCTCTGTGTTTCACTGTGTAACCATGGTCAGTTTGACTCAAGTGGCTTCTTGTCCATGGGGCTGACCCTGAGTTCCCCCTACTACAGTAGGAGACTGAGCAAGGAGCACAACTTCCTGCTCTAATCGTATGGTCAGAGAGCCCCCACCCCACAAAAATGAGACTTTACCATGTAAGGGTGAAGAAGGGAGGACTTTAGGTTTTTCAAAGCACATCTGCAGTAGTTTCATAAAACAGGACGAGTTTAATGTCCATGTGAGATGACAGAGGCTGAGAGGAGATAAGCAGCTTCCCTGGTCAGAACAGAAGCTGATGGAAGAACCAAGTCCTGCACCTTGCTGGGACACGCGCCAGTGTCCTCCAGACCCCACATGTGACGAGATAGAGATGGCACAGGGAAGATGCATGCAGGGGGGAGAAATGACCAAATAGTTAACCAGTCACCAAGCATCTCAAGCCCTCAAAGGGAACAATGAGCCCTTACTGGGAGGACACAGATCAGAGAGCTAGATTGACCACCTCGCTCCTGTGCTCTGCGCTG
The DNA here is from genome assembly GCF_950295315.1 of Erinaceus europaeus. NCBI lineage: Eukaryota > Metazoa > Chordata > Mammalia > Eulipotyphla > Erinaceidae > Erinaceus > Erinaceus europaeus. The sequence goes on from NC_080173.1 coordinate 86,910,726, forward strand.
GAGGCGGCTTCACTGCCCTCAATCTAAGGAGGAACAGTGAGGTCCTTTGTTTGAGTTCCTTCCAGGGTGCAGACTAAGGCTGGGAGCACCATGAGAACAACAATATTAAAGCCTCCCATCTACCAGTCCTGCTCCAAGAACAGACTGCAGAAAACTGGACAGCTCAGTCTGAAGACTTTAATCCCCTGTTTGCACAGAGGCCGAGAAGTTCACTTCTAGACTGTGCTATTGGCAGGCTCCTTCCTGTGCCCTTCAGAGACTCACCAGGAGTCAGTCACCTGCTCGCTCCCCTTTTGCAGGCCCCAGCACGGCACGCAGGGACACTCACGTTCTTCCCCACGTCATCCTTTGAGCTCATCAGGTCTTCCATGTCTGCCCGCAGCTGCTTGTTCTGCCTCTCGAACTCTTCCTTGGCCTCCAGGGCTTCCTCCAGGGCCCGTGCCAACGACAGGGCTTTGGTTTCTTTCTCTCGGGCCTCTGCTTCTGCACGGTCTCGCTCTTCTGCATGGCGAGCAGAGATGTTCTTCTCCTCTGCTAGCAGCTAATGTGGAATGACATCAGTAAGCATTAGAAACCATTGAAAAAGCAAGAAAACCTGCTCACTCACGTGTCTGGCCTATTGTAAACAATACTCATTTGATAGCATAGGCGCTTTCTTACTGCTGCTTCTCTCCAACTTTGATATAAACAGGTGTTACTTTCAAATAAGGTGATTTTGAAACCAAATGACAAAACTGAGAGCAGTGCCAGGGACACTGGCTCTGGAGTCCGGGGGGCGGGGAGTCGGGAACCCACCTGATCAAACTTCTTTTGCTTCTTCTCCAAGTTGGAGACAATCTGGCGCTGATGGTCCAGGTCAACCATCAAGTCATCCAGCTCCTGCTGCAGGCGGTTCTTGGTCTTCTCCAACTTGTCGTAGGCCAACGCCTTTTCCTCCAGGCGCTGGCTCAACGCCTCCACATCTTTCAGGAGCTTCTTTTTGGCTTCTTCCAGACTTTCAATTGTTCCCAAGTCATCATCCACTTTCTTCTTGGTATCAGCCAACTAGGTTGTATGTAAAGGAAAAGAAAAAGACAAAAATAAATATGTAGCTGGTGGAGCTCCATGGACGGTGGAGCCATGGTTTAGTATTTCTACCTCTCTGAGAAACAATGGATTAATCAGGTTGGGATCACAGTCTGCATTGGCATCAATGGCATCACCAGCACAAGACCCTGGCTACTTTCTAGTGTGCCGTGTGGTAAAAAAAAACAAAACCAGTGTTAAAGAATGCAGTTGGTTTCTGCGTTTGAGGGGACGAAGAAATTTATTTTCTTTGAAGGAACATTAGAAATCACTATTACGAGATTTTTTTAAAACAAATGAATTGAGATTGTAGCAAAATTTCTTAGCTTGTCAAATGACTTGAGTTGAAACCTTAAATAGATGACACAGTTCTGTGTCTTTATGTCAAATGCTTCTGACATTTTCATGAGTAGAGCACCAGCTTTTTACTGGGTCAGAGAAAAAGCACTTTAATTTAGTACAGCCTAATTAAATGCCCCACGTGGAACTGAAAAATACGCCCGCATTCCAACGACAGCAAGCACGTTAGCTGCTAAATACATACGACTAGGTCACCACAGCTTCCTGAGACACACACCTGGTTCTGCAGGGCCAGCACTTGTTTTTCCAGGTTCTTCCTGGCTTCCTCTTCCTCTTCCTGCTGCTCCTGAAGGCTGTTCTTCTCCTCTTCCAGCTGCCGAATTCGACTGCTGAGGTTCAGCTTCTGCCGTGTCTCTTCCTGAAGAAGCTCCTGTTTGTAGGAAAAGGTTAATAAGTTACATGAACCATCGAAACGAAAGTACCCATTAGAAAAAAGTTTCATGTCCAGCTGGGGTGGGGACATAGGTCAGCTAGCCGGTCAGAGGCTCACCTTGCTTACGTAGACCCCAGATTCAGTCCTTGGTACCATGCCAGAGCCAGGCAGTGTTGGTTCCTTCTCGCCCTCATTATCCAATCAGTCAGTCAGTCAGTCAGTCAGTCAGTCATAAAAGGCATCACTCGGCCTTCTAGAGCACACAGCATCACGCTGAGGCCCAGAGGTCGCGCGTTCCATTCCTGGCAGCTTTTAATGCCAACCCTGAGCAGTGCTCTGGTCTCATTAAAAATTAAATGAAGGGGAGTCGGGCGGTAGCTTAGCAGGTTAAGCGCACGTGGTGCAAAACGTTAATGGACTGGTTGGTGTTAAGGATCCCGGTTCGAGCCCCCGGCTCCCCACCTGCAGGGGAGTCGCTTCACAGGTGGTGAAGCAGGTCTGCATGAGTCCATCTTTCTCTCCCCCTCTCCTCTCCATTTCTCTCTGTCCTATCCAATAATGATGACATCAACAACAACAACAACCATAAAACAACAAGGGCAACAAAAGGGAATAAATAAAATAAATATTAAAAAAAGTTTAAAAAAATTAAATGAAACTGAAAATAATAGTCATCTTGAAAAGATTCGTATAATGCAAGGGAGAGCCTTAGTGTATGAAGACTACTCAGGGATGAGTCACGTGATTTAGAAATACACACAGTGACTTTATAAAAAGCTCTTTGTAAAAAGTATTGCTTTATGTTCAGTCAGGACCTGTGAGCCATCTTCTCAGTCCTTCCCAGAACTCGCGGTAGCACAGTGGCTTAAGTGCATGTGGCGTGAAGCACAAGGACCAGCATAAGTAAGGATCCTGGTTTGAGCCCCCAGCTCCCCAAAGCAGGGGAGTCGCTTCACAGGTGGTGAAGCAGGTCTGCAGGTGTCTATCTTTCTCTCCTCCTCTCTCCATTTCACACTCTGTCCTATCCAACAACGATAACAACAATAATAACAAGGGGCCAGGTGGTGGCGCACTTGGCTAAGCGCACACACTACAGTGTGCAAGAACCAGGCAAGCCCCTGGTCCCCACCTGCAGGGGGAAAGCTTCACAAGTGGTAAAGCTGGGCTGCAGGTATCTCTTTGTCTTTCTCCATCTCTATCTCCCCTTCCCCTCAATTTCTGTCTCTATCCAATAATAAATAAATTTCAAAACAAAAACAATAAAAAACAAGGAAGGGCAACAAAAGGGAAAATAATAAATAAAAAAAATGGTAAAGCCCAAGAAAAAAATGCAAATTATTTTTAAATACCAAAAAGTCAATATCCTAACCTCTATTCAGCTTCAAAATAACTCCAAGAAATGATTTACTGCAACTCCAGCCCACTGCTTTTTTTTCTTAAACAAATGGACCGTTTAAGTTAGTGTAACGACATTGCAACCGTACATAACATTAAGTAAAATGGCTAATGATCCACACGCACACAGACCACCACCCAGTGGGTTCCATAGCCCAGCAAGACCCAGCAAGAACTGCCTCCCAGACAGGCAGGCACCAGCAGTTCCCCTTGGAGAGGCAGCTTGGGTACTGATTTTCAGCCCATCATGAGTGGCTTACAATGTAGGATGCTTTCCATTGCAAGTAGGGCAGAAACTCATTAAGAGGTGTTAAGAAGCTAAGTCTGGGGCTAGCATGTTTCATCAATTCGTAGGTTACAGAAGTGACAGTCATTATTAAAGGCCCAAGCACTCTCCCGGAATTACCTGTGTGTCCTGCAGCTGAGACTCGAGACTAGCTGCGTCCTTCGCAAACTTGATGCCTTTCTTCTCTGCTTCCTCCAGAAGAGTTGAGACATTATCAAGTTCATTCTGTAGGGAGGAATAAGAAATTAAATTCAGTTGAGAATAGAATGATAATCTGGGGTGAACCTGGAATTGCCAAACTCCTTGGACTTCCCCTACCAGTCTTTTATCTTTAAACAGTACCTGAACAGGCAGGCATGATACGATTCATCCATTGCTGCTATTAAAGACGGGTGGGTTACACTGTTGGGCCCACACAGGGAGGGGATGCCTTACATTTTGCTCAGCTTTGGTTTATGGTGGTACTGGAGACTCATTCTGGAAAGTCAGAGCCTGAGGCACCGGCCCTGCATAGCTACTCCGCTGTTTCCCCAATGCTCACCCTTGTTGTCTTCTTCCTTTTTTGTATTTCATTTGTTCATTAATTATTTCTTTTAAAAAAATTTTTACTTATAAAATGGAAACACTGAAAAACCATAGGATAAGAGAAGTGGTGTTCGGGCTTGAACCTGGGCCCTGCCCAGTGAGCTTACTGTCCCTCACACTTTATGTGAACGACACCCCCACAGGAGGTAGAGTGAAGAGGAAATATCTGCCTTGTGCAGCACAGGTGTCTGGGAATGTCACTCATTTGTGTCTCAACCAATGTTTCCTACATCTTCCTTGGGGAGACCTTTCTGGATTTAAAAAAAAATTTTTTTTTTACATATTTATTTATTGGATAGACAGCCAGAAATCAAAAGGGAAAGAGGTGATTGAGACAGACAGACACCTGCAGCCCTGCTTCACCACTCACAAAGCTAGGCTAGAACCCAGTCCTTGCACATTGTAACATGTGCACTCCACCAGGAGCGTCACCACACGGCCCCACCTTTCTGGATTTCTAAGTGTGTGCACATACGCACATACAACAATTTCAGTACACAGCTATGCCTGAGACCCTTGGTTGGCACCTATGAACTTATGTTTAGGGAGAGTTCCCACTCTCACGTGACAACAGCTGAGTGCGTCTAGACTAAATTCAGCGCAGCTTGCATAGACACCTGCTTCCCCTCGGGGTGTCAGGCAGAGGTGCTTAAGGAGCAGCCCTGACAAGACCCCCGAGTACTGGGTCTCTAGGAGCTTCCCTGGCTCAACACACTTCCCACCTGCTGGCAGATGCCGGAGGGGCTCAGGGTGCCTTGTGTGACGACAGTGGGAGAGGACTGCTGGGAGCTATGCCCAGTCTCCTCAGGTTCAATCTCTCCCAGACACCCTCTCATTGATTGATTTTCCCAATTGCTCTAATAAATCCTGGCTATGAGCAGGACTACATGCTGTGTCCTGGGGGGTGGGGTCCTCTCAGCACATCATCCAACTTTGTGGTGGGCGTAGGTGTCTTAACATCAGACAGTTCTGCAGTTTTTTCCCCAGAGTGGTAATATAGAACAGACATGTTCCTAACAGTAAATACACATCTGTAATAAAGTTCATTACTGGAGAGGTCCGGGAGGTGCCGCTATGGCTAAGGCACTAAGACTCTCAATAATGAGGTTCTGAGTTCAATCCCTGGAAGCACATGTACCAGAGTGACATCTGGTTCTTTCCTCCTATCTTTCTCACTAATAAATAAAATCTTAAAAAAAATAAAGTTCACTACTGGACAGTAAAAAGTTATTTCTACTTATATGCTTTTATACAGACCCTGCATTAAACATCCTTAAAAAGTTAAAAGCTGTACGTAACAGTTACTTCTGTAGGATAAATTACTAGACATAAACTCAGCTAAATGAAATGACATATATTTTAAATCAAGGTAACAATGACTGAGTTGGCATTCTGTACATGTAGTTTTGGTTGTAGGCAGAGCCACACCTTTGGGCTTTTTCTGATAGACAGTGGGAGAAACACAGCATTGAAATGACCCCAGGCTTGAACTGGGGCTGCGGGAGTGACAAAGCAGGTGTCTCCCCAGCTGAGCTCTCTTGCTGGACAGACCTGCCATCAATAGTTATAAGGCTTGTGACATCCATCTATACCTACCCACCTACTTTTACCAGAGCACTGGTTTATGGTGCTGCCGGGAGGAATAGGATTTGGGATTTATGAGCATCAGGCATGCCAGTCGTTGGTGAAACCACTGTGCTATTTCCCTGGTGTTGGTCTGCTTCTAATTCTGCTTCTAAGACCCCTTCTGTTTGATCATCACGTTAGGTTCGCTTGCATTGCTGTGGTCTATTTACATAATCACTGTTTTGTTTGAGACCACACTGGTTTCATCCCCGCTGGTTCCCGCTCTTTTCCCACTCTGCCCCTCTCCTAGTCACATCCTGTTTTCTACCGCTTAGTCCCCACTGGTTCACGCTTTTTCCTTCTCCTCACTCCCATCCTACCTACTTCCTCTTCTGACCTGACACTTCCGCCTCAGGAGATATATAAAGGACAAGATTTTCTAGTGAAGAGAGATTAGATAGATTGCACTGCATTCTTGGATGCAGCACGCCAAGCCCGCTGGCAACAACTCACGGAAAGTCTGAACTTCACCCACTCAAGTAGGAAGGCCTGGAAGCTTCTTCACAGTCTGGGTGCCGGTAGCCAACCCCCTCCCGTCTCCCATCCTCCCGTATCTCCAAACTCAGTGGCCAGTCACCTAACTCAAGTTGGACGTGCTAAGATCGACCCAGTCTGGAAAAGAGAAATTTCCCATGAGTGGTCATCCCACTTCCGGTTATCTTGTCCATCTCCAAAACTCTCTCCCTTTACACTGTCTGAACTGGAAGACGCTTTGAAGAGGGTTAAACCGGGAACAGCTGCTGGCTATGATAACATCACCCCAGAACTCATTCTTAACCTGGGTCCTGCGGCAAAGAAGTGGCTCGCTTCATTCCTGTAACACATCTTGGAATCTGAGTCTATGCCCAAAGTTTGGCGTCGTGCGAAGATAATAGCGGTTTTGAAACCAAAGAAAGACCCAACACTGGCCGCCAGCTATAGACCAATTTCTCTCCTCTCCATGTGTTACAAACTCCTTGAGAGGCTCCTTCTGTCACGTATTTCTCCTCTTACAGAGAAATTCCTATCACCCGCCCAAGCTGGTTTCCACCCAGGAAGATCTACCTGCGAACAAGCCCTGGCCCTCTCAAATTACATTGAAAATGGATTCCAGAAGAATTTAAAGACGGGTGCTGTCTTTGTTCATTTCACAGCAGCCTATGACACGGTCTGGCACCGTGGTCTCCTAGTCAAGATCTCAAGATGCCTGCTTCCATGGGTAGCCAACACGATATTGTTTCTTCTCCAAAACAGAAGATTCCGGGTGCATCTGGGTGACAAGTCTAGCAGATGGAGACTTGTCTCAAGTGGCCTCCCCCAGGGCTCTGTTCTGGCTCCTACGCTATTCAATATTTACATCAATGACCTCCCAGAAACTTCTTCAAGGAAGTTCATCTACGCCGATGACAGACATGTCTCTGATATCTGATTACTGTAAAAAATGGCGACTAATCCCTAGCACTGCAAAAACGGTATCATCTGTTTTCCATCTACACCATGCTCGGCCTCGCGTGAGCTTAATGTGCAGCTTGACGATACGAGAATCCGGCATGAAGCCCAGCAAGTCTATCTTGGCGTTACTCTCGATCGCACTCTGTCATTTCACGAACATCTCATAAAAACTGCAGCAAAGGTGGGCGCGAGGAATCACATCATTGCAAGACTGGCCAGCTCCTCATGGGGCGCGAGCGCTTCCACACTGCGATCATCCTCTCTGGCATTATGCTATTCCACTGCAGAATACTGTGCCCCAGTATGGTTCCGTAGCCCCCATGTCCACTTGGTCGATTCCAAATTATATTCCTCCATGAGGATAATTTCTGGAACCATCCGTTCCACCCCGGTTCCATGACTGCCAGTTCTTAGCAACATCGCCCTGCCAGATATTCATCAGGATGCGGCATCATCTAAGTTCATTTCCCACGTCTACGCTCGACCGGACCTGCCAATATACTCGGATATTTTCACCCACCCTGTCCAACGCTTGACATCTCGTCACACAATCTGGTCCCCTACGCCTACACTGAACTTCTCTGTTCCCGACTCTTGGAAACAGAGCTGGCAGTCAGCTGAGGTCAAGAACAAACACCTCATCACAGACCCCTGCAAGCGTCAACCCGGCTTTGACCTAGCACGTTATGATTGGGCCCTCCTCAATCGCTATCGAACAGGCCATGGCCGGTGCGCCGCTATGTTCCATCACTGGGGAGCCAGAGACGACCCGAACTGCCCCTGCGGCTCCAGACAGACTATGACCCACATAGTCAACGACTGCTACCTCTCCAGATTCAAAGGAGGTCTCGAAACTTGACATCAGGCTCAACCTGACGCTGTTGACTGGCTACGGAAGATGGGCAAATGCTAGAAGCAGAACTGCATTCTTGCTCATCAATAAAGACTGAACTGCGTTCCCAGCTCAGCCATGAGTCCCTGGTCGTCTGTCTCCTGCCTGGGAAGCTAGCCCAGCATTTGGCGCCTGAACAGGGACCAGCACCCTGGCTTACAAACACTGATTTTTATTTCAGTCAGCAGTAGATAACAATTCCAGTTTTTCCTATCTCCAGCACTATTGAGACATTTTTCTCACCTATTGTCTTCACTGTCTTATTTACTGGACTCAAGAGGAAACTGAAGTTGTTCTGTGGGCCTCCTGTAGCCATGGTGCTGTGGGCTTTGTCCGGAGGAAAACTTACCTGTAGCTTATTTGCTTTCTCAGCCAGTTCCACCCTGAGTCTGTCTCCTTCAGAGACCTTGGCATGGAGCTCTTGGACCTGGGCGTCAAGTTTCTTCCTTTTGTGCTCAGACTCGGCCTTGACCTGCTGTAGCACCTTCACCTCACATGCCAGCTCCTTGTTATCTGTCTCGAGGCCCTGTTTGTTCTTCTCCAGATTTGCTTTGAACTAGAAGATAGAAGGGGAAAATAACTGAGTGGCATTTTTATGACATCCTGTGAATGCTGACGCTTTTTTGTATCCGAGACCTGTGTCTGACCCAAGGTGAGTCCACTGGCAACTGGTGTGAATCAAAGAATGAGAACACGCAAAGATCTTTGTGAAGGTTTCAATGGAAGGTCCGCACTCGCAGGCTTTACTTAGGGTAGTAGGCACAGACATTCATGGCTCAGTGCATCATGAACTTTATCCTTTACTGTACAGGGTGTGGATCAGACAGGCCATCCTATTCACAGAACAATCACTAATTTATGCATCTTTTGGTAGTTTAAAAGTTTTGTTTGGTTATTTGCTAACAAGGAGCTGAAAATCTTGTTGCTGGGACAAGAGTTAACTCACGGGCCATTTGAATAATAATAGATTATAATAATAGACTATATCATGATTAAGGACTTTGTTGTCACAGAGGAGGTCACAGCAGGCTGGATCTCTCTGCAAGGTTTTCAAGGCAGTGTAGTATGGGGGTCACAGGGGCTGGCTCTCTGGCCAGGTTGCCTGTCTTCTTCCTGCCTCTCTACTTTCCAGTTACGTGGGCTTGGCTTAATTTATTAGCACTGCCCCAATAAAAATGAAAAAAAAAAAAATAGTAGCGTTAAGTGTCAATTTTCTCATCCTTTAATGAAAATGGTATTGGGCCTTTTTATTATTTTTTAAAAGATCTTATTAATCAAAGAGCTAGGAAGAAAGAAAAAAATGAATCAGCATTACTTTGGTATATGCATTATTAGGGTTCAAACTTGTGACTTCATGCTCGAGAGTCCAATGCCTGCCTTATCCTGCTACCTCTTGGACTCCTTAAATAGAATGTGTACACACACACACACACACACACACACACACACACACACACACACACACACACAGAGACCAGCAGCACCGGTTCACCTCTTGGGAAGCTTTTCCTCTGCAGGTGGGGACCAGGGAATTGAACCTGGGTCCGTGCACACTGTAATGTGTGCACTCCACCAGGTGTGCCAGCACCCGTACACAAGGTTTTAACAGAGGTATAAAAAAGCAACAAGTGAGGAAACTTAGCAAGATGACTGACACTAGTGTAAATGTACAATGCATCAATTAAAAGATGACTTATGGGTAGCAGAGAAGAGCAAAAGGCCACATCAGAGCAAGAGCAAGTAGCATGGAAGGAAGGACGACCGTGGAAATAGGAGCAAAACCTTGCCATTGACATCCCTATCTGCAAAGGACAGTCTGAGACACAGGGTAATTGAATCATGTTTTCGCAGCATGGGAAGCCGATATCTAAGATACAGGAGGGAACAATGAAATCAACAGCAACAGTGTGTTTGGAGGTTTGAGATACATCAGAGACAGGGAAGGACAAAGGGAGAGATGCACATAAAAAGTTGGAAGGGAATTATCAGCAGAACCTAGTGACACACTGTGGCAGATGAACAAAGCAAGGGCAAGTGGCTTGTTTTAAACGAGGCATATGAAAAACAAAACAAAACAAAAAAAAAAACGAGGCATATGCTAGACAATGTGGCCACTTTCAGAGCGACTGGTTTCCCTTTAACCCACCAAAGTCTCCTGCCATGTCTGTCTGAGGGCTAAGCGACACTGCCTGGGGGTGGGGCAGGATGCAGGCTTCAAGACACGGGCTCTTGGCTCACCCGCTTGGCCTGCTCCAGCTGCTCGGAGAGCTCCTCCAGGGCCGTTGCATGTCTCTGTCTCATGTCCTGAATTTGGGCTTCATGGTTCTTAGTTTCTTCCTCAAGAGCCTTCTTTAGTTCTGCCACTTCTTGTTCACGCTTTGTACTAGAGAACCATTTTTAGATTAAAAACAAATCAGTGAACTAATTAAAAATATTTATTAAGAGTTGTCGTGCTTTTGCCATAAACACCACCAACCTATTCATTTGACCTGTTATTTTTCTAATATGCATATCTACAGAAACAAGATAGCAAAGATCCTTCCAGAACCACCACAAACTTTCACTCCACATCTGATTTACAATCGAGACTCAGCGTAACATCTCTAAGGGTCTTCAGACTGACCTCGGCAGTCTGGTTTTATTGTAGGTTGAGCATTTGTCAGGATGTTAAGACCAGTGACTTTCAATAAAGCTGGAAAAGGGTAAGTTCCAAAGAGGTTTGTGGGTAAAGCTAGATCAGGACAACGCACCCAGACTAAAGCTGCCATGTGTATGAAGTAGCTACGATTAATTTTTTCCCCAAACTCAGAAAATGGTCTAAAGTTGAGAGGAGGGTGTAGTTTTTCAAAGACAGGAAGTTAGGAAGCAATTAAAGAGTCAAATTCCTGGTTCAGGATGATGTGTAGTGTTTGATATAAGAAAACGGTAAGGATAAAACTATGCAAACTCTGAATGTCCCACGATAAACTGGGATTTTAGCTAACCATTGGTTATGGTATAAAATGTTAAGTATCTTTATGTGGGTCTCCCACAGTCTTATGATTTTGCTGTAACATATACAGGGTAATTTGAATAGCCAGCATTATTTCACTGACTAGTAAAGTTAGCTCAAGAAGAGACTTTACCCCCAAACAAGTCACTCTAGATCTGTCAAATCAAAGACCATCTTAAAGTATAAAGCTCAGTAAAAAATGAAACAGAGGGCCGGGTGGTAGTGCAGTGGGCTAAGCGCACATGGTGCAAAATGCCAGGACTGGTGTAAGGATTCTGGTTCGAGCCCCCGGCTCCCTACCTGCAGGGGGACCGCTTCATAAGCAGTGAAGCAGGTCTGCAGATGTCTATCTTTCTCTCTTTCCCCTCTGTCTTCCCCATCTCTATTTCTCTTTGTCCTATCCAAGAGCAATAACAACAATAACAAAAATTATAAACAAGGGCAACAAAAGGAAAAATATAGCAAGATAGTCCCAGCAGTAACCCTGGAAAAAAAAAACAACACCACACGGTGGGTGCCATACAAAGAGATCACATTATCTAGGTGTGATATTTTGCAGGCCCACCAGCTCTGTTTCCTTACTACAGAGTTCACTCCTGACTTCCACACTCAGTACTGCTCCTCAGAGCACCTTCTCCGCAGACTCAGTGACACTGTCTCTTCAAGTCTCGGGGCCAGGACAAGCACACCTTCCCTCCAGACAAGAGCACCACTGCTTCACATTCCTGCGTGCTCCAGGTCATTCCCTAATTGTGATCACGTCCACCCCACCTTCATAAACGAATCCTTCTATCATTCTTATTTAGGCTCCTTCCCCTCTCTCCTACATGGGACTCCTGGGCCAGGCCTTACATGCCTAGCAATAAGTAAGGCGAACCCCACTCGATGAAGTTCTATGAGGATTCCTCTGGATGCCAGCAGGACTCACGATTATCCCCTCTGCCCAGTCAGCTCACTGACTCATTGCTACAGGTTTTCTGTGACAGTTCTGGAAGGACATGCTAAGTTTCTGACACACGAACTTGCTCTGGTTGGGGCTGCCTGTGCTCTTTACTTTCTTCACGCCTGCATCTGGGTGTTGGGTCACGTTTGAGTGTGTGCACACCTTTGTCTGGGAAGCTGCACTCATCTCTTGTCTTTGAGAATGTGAGCCTCCCCTCTCTTCTGTTTGCCTGCTAGTGTTCACGCCAATCGGTGGTGCAAGCAGATTCGAATTCCTATGTAGCTTCCCTCTGTCCACCTGCCGCTGTGCCACTCATGCCCCTTTCTTACTTGGTCTGTGTATGAACCTCCCAGTCGTCAGTGTGTGTCTCTACTTCTCTTTCCCTAGATGTTCACTCCTGACTAGCCTCTCTTACCACGTCTCACCCAGTGCACCACAGTCTGTCGGCCCATCCCCCTGCAGGTTGGCTTGCTCCTTTTTTTTTTTTTATTTATTTTATTCCCTTTTGTTGCCCTTGTTGTTCTATTGTTGTAGCTACTGTTGTTGTTATTGATGATGTTGTTGCCGGATAGAATAGAAATGGAGAGAGGAGGGGAAGACAGAGAGGGGGAGAGAAAGACAGACACCTGCAGACCTGCTTCACCGCCTGTGAAGTGACTCCCCTGCAGGCAGGGAACCAGGGGCTCAAACCGGGATCATTGAGCCGGTCCTTGCGCTTCGCGCCACTTGTGCTTAACCCGCTGCGCTACCGCCCGGCTCCCGGTTGGCTTGTTTCTAACTCCTGCTATTTGGTCATGATTCCATCTGCCCACATATTGAGGAGGGCCAGGATATTCAAGTTCTTGACATAAAGAAAAACATACCCCCTCGCAGAGAAGGGGAGCACTGCCTAAGCATTTCTGCTAGCTCTGAGGGCGGCTCAGGGCGTCTGGGACACGCCGCCTTCCCGCTACTCACCGAAGTTCCTGCTGAGCTGCAGTAGTGTCCAGAGTGTCTTCCAGTTCTGTTTTCAGGGCTTCCAGTTCTTCACTCAAGTCCCTTTTCTGCTTTTCTGCCTTGTTGCGGGAAGCCTTCTCTGATTCAAAGTCTTCCTGCAGTTCAGCGATCTGTGCCTGAAGCTCTCGCACAACTTTGAGCGCGTTGTTCTTGTGGAGCGTCTCATCGTCACCTCTGTCAAAACATCCGGGCAGGACCAACACTCAGGGTCACATCACTGGTGGGCCGCTTCCCAGGCACAAGCCACACAGCTTGACAGGGAGACAGAACCCAGGACTGAAGCAGCTGCCTAGGGCTCGAGGGCAGGCAGGAAAGTGTGTGGATAAACCCAAGGCCCCAAAGCTGCAGTGGAGCAGCTGGAATCAGAACCCAGTCCTACCCCCTCTCTCCATTAACTTCACTTAAATAATCAGAATATCTAAGAACCCACTGAAGTACAATATTGTAATCAGAACACTACTCCCAGCCTGCTGTGGATCACTATATCCAAAGTTCTTAAAACACAGTAGAAAACAAACAGGTTGGGGGCCGGGTGGTGGCACATCTGGTTAAGAGCATGTATTACCATGCATAAGGACCCAGGTTCAAGCCCCTTGTACTCCCTGCAGGGAGAGAGCTTCATAAGTGTTGAAGCAGTGCTGCAGGCATCCCCCCCCCCCCAATTTCTCCCTGTTCTATCAAATAACATAAATAAAGTTAAAAAAAAAGAACTCTAATTCTTGGGAGTCGTGCAGCGGGTTAAGTGCACATGGCATGAAGTGCAAGGACCCGCGTAAGGATCCTGGTTTGAGCCCCCCGGTTCCCCACCTGCAGGTGTCTTGCTTTCTCTCCCCCTCTGTCTTCCCCTTCTCTCTCCATTTCTGTCTGTCCTGTCTAACAATGATGACATCAATAACAACAATAATCACTACAACAACAATAAAAGAACTCTAATTCTAGATTCTAGTTCATAGTCCTTTAAGTGAAAAAGAATATCTTTCCCAAAATGAGACCAATAGTAATAAACTTGCTTATATAAGATTTTCTTTTCTGCAGTAGATTAAAAATTAAACTATAAGTCATGTGACCAGTAGTCATATAGTTATTTTTTTACAAAGAAATGAAACACAGATGATTATACTTAATATATGATTTTCCATTCTAAAATTAAATAGTTTGGAACGGAGTAGCAAGTCATGCTCTGAATAAGTTCTGAAAATCATCGGCAGTGCACAGGCATGAAAGAGTTGATGTGGGGAGTTGGGTGGTAGCGCAGCAGGTTAAGCACACGTGGCACAAAGCACAAGGACTGGCGTAAGGATCCTGGTTTGAGCTCCCGGCTCCCCACCTGCAGGGGAGTCCCTTCACAAGCGGTGAAGCAGGTCTGCAGGTGTCTATCTTTCTCTCCCCATCTGTCTTCCCCTCCTCTCTCCATTTCTCTCTGTCCTATCCAAATCAACGACATCAGTACAACAATAAAACAACAAGGGCAACAAAAGGAAATAAATAAAATTTAAAAAAAAAAGAGTTGATGTGGTAAACAGTTCGTTCTGCTGGGAATTTCTATTTCATTATAGCGCCAGTAACAGTCAGACTGTGTCTATCTACAGGAGGCAAGCTAGGTATATGCGGATTTTGCACCTCCTCAGGCCATACTCAACAGTAAGGAAACTATGGTATCCCTCTCAGCTATTTCTCTGCTTCAGGACATAAGACACTGTTGAAAATCAGCCCCACAGTAAGACAGTCAATACAAAGCTCTCTGTGGAATCTGCAAACCTGGCTAAAGCACCCTGCAGCTCCTCTTCCTTCTTGGTCAGCTGTATCTTCAGCTCGTCAATCTGGGCCTGGAGCTCAGCGATCTGGTCCTGCAGGTCAGTGGTTTCACCGTCAAGCTTTCTTTTGGCCTTTTCTAGTTCTTGACGAGTTTTCTCTTCTTTCTTTAAGCGTTCTGTCAGGCAAGACACAAGAGGCTGTTCAGCACACTTAATAACACACCTTGTGAAGAAACTCAAAATATAAATGGATTCCAGTTGCCTGTACAGTGAATACCTTTTCTCCTTTTTTAAAAACTTTTTTTTTTTTTTATTATCTTTGTTTATTGGATGGAGACAGAAATCGAGAGGGTAGGGGGAGATAGGGAGAGAGAGAAAGAGAGACATCTGCAGCCTTGATTCACCACTTGCAAAGCTTACTCCCTGCAGGTGGGGACTGCAGCCTGAACCCAGGTCCTTGTGCACTGTAATGCGTGTTCTCTACCAGGTGCACCACCACTTGACCTCTTACAGCTCTGTCTGTCTTGTTTGCTTAATAATTATTTATTTTTACCAAAGCACTGTTCAGCTGTGGCTTATGTTTGTGCTGGAGACTAAACCTAGGACCTTGGATTCTCAGGCATGAAAGTCTTCACTTTTTCTTCCTTCTCTTCTCTTACTTTTTTTTTTTTTTTTTTTTTGCCTCCAGGGTTATCACAGGCTCAGTGTTGAACCTTGAATCCACTGCTCCTAGAGGCTATTTTTCCCCTTTTGTTGCTCTTGTTGTTTTAACGTTGTAGTGGTTATTACTGTCATTGTTGTTGGATAGGACAGAGAGAAATGGAGAGAGGAGGGGAAGACAAAGAGGGGGAGAGAAAGACAGTCACCTGCAGACCTGCTTCACTGCTTGTGAAGCAACCCCCCTGCAGGTGGGGAGACGGGGGCTTGAACCGGGATCCTTAAACCAGTCCTTGTGCTTCGTGCCACGTGCGTTTAACACAACCCGCTGAGCTAATGCCCAACCTTCTTCCTTTTTTAAAAAAAATTTCTATTTATGTTTTTACTGGATAGAGACAGAAATCTGGAAGGAAGGGGGAGTAAGTGAAAGGCAGAGACACCTGCAGCACTGCTTCATCTCCTCTGAAGCTTCCCCTCTGCAAGTGGAGACCAGGGGCTTGAACCTGAGTCCGTATTCGTGGTAATGTGTGCACTCTACCAGGTGAGTCACAGCTCAGCCCCTTCCTCTCTCTCTTTCTTTCTTTCTCTCTCATCTCCTACCCTTTTTCCCTTCACCTCCTTTCCTTCTTTCTTTCTTTTCTTCTTTCTTTTTTCTTTTTTCTAAAGCACTGTTCAAACTGAGGGTGCCCGAGATTGAATCTGGGACTTCTGATGCCTTAGGCATGTAAGACTGTTGTTTGAACCACTGTGCTAACCCCTGGATAAATACTAACATCTAATAGACCTATTTTAGTCATTGAGCCCAAAAGGAAAGCCCCTTTGTTCTGATTAAGTCGAATCTAAACACTCACAGATCTCGGTCCTTAAGTTCTCTTGTCTCCAAGCACTAACCTTCGAGGTCTGAGATCATTACTTCTTGTTTATTCCTGATCTTGGCCAAGTTTTTTGCCTTTTCTTCCTCTTCAGCCAGCTGAGAAGAACACTCGGCAATGCGATCTTCCATGAGTTTCTTTTCCTGAGTAGAAAAAACTGATTACTTCAGCAAAGACGTTAAAATAACAAAAGGAGGTATCACTTACAGAGCAAGTAATTTGGATACAAACAGACAGAATATTCAGGAAGCCTCCCTCCCTCACACTGATGCCCACCCTTGGCATTTGGCCTTTAAGGTCCCACAATCCAGTGCTAAGAGTTCTTGCCTTTTGTACAGATGGAAACAAGTAGCCTGTATACACAAGTTCAACATCTGAAGATTTATAAATATTTGGTGGATTTAAGATGCAGAATAGTGTCAGTGTCTTTAAAAATCAATACAAGTAGAGGAGCTGGGTGGTACTGCATCAGGTAGAGTGCACATTGCTGCTATGCTCAAGAATCCAGGTTCAATCCCCTGTTCCCCATCTACAGGAGTCTCTCCTTCTCTCTGTCACTCTCTATTTCTCCCTCTAGAAAAAAACTCCATGCAAATAGAGACAGACCATTATACAGATGAACAGGAAGCCCTCTTGAGGAAGGATTTGAAATCACTGTTAGCAAGTGCATTGATACAGGTATTACCTATATCCTAAGAGGTATGTACGGCCACTTACCTTGATAAATTTAGAGTTTTGGTCCTCGAGAAGCAGAATCTCCTCTTCCATCTTCTTAATTTTAGCCTCTGCGGTCACCTTTTCCAGCTGTAGCTTCTGCCGAGCCCCTTCTTCTTCATCTAGTTGCTCTTCTAGGTCCTGGAGAGAAGCACACAGCTGCTCTCAACATTTTCCACACAAAATTCTACCGCATGGTAATAAAGGGATGCATGTTAAAATAAAATCCCACTTTTCAGAATTGTAATGCAAAGATTGGAAGCACTTATGTGGAGCAGGCGTTTGTGCCTGCCGTGTGGTAAAGGGCAGATCAGGCCAGGCCTTTGGAGAGCCAGCGGAGCAAAACGCAGCAAGCTGGAAAAGAACCTCCTCTAACTGACAAGTTCTAGGAAAGACACAGATGTCACTGCTATAAAAAGATGTCGCGTGAGGTACTACTCTAGTACTGAGGTACTCTGAACATACTGTGAAAAGATTCTGGTTACTAAAAGTTGAGGCATGATGCCTTTCTTTCTTTCTTTTTTTTAAATCAGAGAACAGCTCAGTTCTGGTTTATGGGGTTGGGGCTGAAGTTGGGATCCAGAGCCTCAGGCATGAGAGTCTCTGCATAAACATTATACTGTCTATCCCTGCCCAACTTGATTATTTCCAAAATTGAATAACAATTTAAATTGTATTTTGGGATAATAGTACAAAGGGAAAATATGTTTTCATCAAATATAGAAGCTCTTCAGTTTGATGTAGTCCTAGTTATTTTTTAAATAAAGTTTTTAAAATACTTATTTATTGGATAAGGACAGAAACAGAAAGAAAGTAGAGGGAGAGAGAAAGATAAGACACCTGCAGCCCTGCTTCACCACTCGTGAAGCTTCCCCCTGTAGGTGGGGACAGAGGGCCTGACCAGGGTCCTTGGTAACGTGTGTGCTCAACCAGGTGCGCCACCACTTGGGCCCTTTTGTTTTTGTTTTTTTTGCTGTTGGACTTGAGTGTTTTAAAGACATTTCTTTTTTTTTTTTTTTTTAAAGTATTGTATTTATTTTATTTTTGAGAGAGATGCCAAGAGAGAAAGACACAGAGAGAAATACCAGAGCACTGCTCAGCTCTGGTTTATGGTGGAGCAGGGGATTGAATCTAGGACTTCGGAGCCTCAGGTATGAGAGTCTCCTTGCAGAACCATTATGCTATCTACCCCCGCCTTTTTTTTTTTTTTTTTTTTTTTAAGAATTTATTTATTCCTGAGAGAGATAGGAGGAGAAAAAGAACCAGACATCACTCTGGTATATGTACTGCCAAGGAATCGAACTTGCCTCATGGTTAAGAATCCAACGCTTTATCCACTGTGCCACCTCCCGGACCACCACCCCTGCTTTTAAAGACATTTCTGAAGCAGAGATTGTGAAGTGTTCTGCCAATGTCTCTTCTTTACACCAAGCTGAAAAGCTTCTGCACAACAAAGTGTACCACCATCCAAACAGAAAGATACTCTACAGAGTGGGAGCAGATCTTTACACAATGTATTTCAGATAAACGACACATACAGAAAGAACCCGGTAATTCCAGCACTAGAAATACCCCAACCACTTTAGAAAATGAAATGAGGACACGGACAGAAACGCCACCGAGAGGCCCAGAGGGCCGACAGGCGCCACATGAGAAAGTGCTCCAAGCACTGACTATCAGAACAGAGAGAGAGAGGTGCAATTTGATACTCATGAGGATGTCATCCATTAGAAAGGACAGTAATAGCAAATGTTGGAGAGGATGTAGGGAAAAAGGGACACGAGGGCACTGCTGGTCGGAGTATAAATTGGTCTATCCCTTGTAGGAAAGAATCTGGAGACTTCTCAGGCCACTAGGAATGGACCCCATGACCTAGCAACTTCTCTTTGGGTAAACTGGAATTTACCCAAAGGAAACAAAAGCATCTATTGTAAGAGATCTGTGCACACCAGCACAATTTGTAATAGCGAAAGTTTGGAAGCAAAAGCAACCTAGATGTCTAACAACAGATGAGTGGCTAAAAAATTTGTGGTACATATAGTAGTATTTTGTGGTACATATAGTAGTACATATAGTAGTATTTTGTGGTACATATAGTAGTACATATAGTAGTATTTTGATGGAATACTACTCAGATATTAAAAATGACGAAGTCATATTAAATGAGATAAACCAAAAGGAGGACAGTTATGGAACAATCTTATTTATAGGCAGGACTTAAGAAATAAGGACAGGGAAGGAGAACACAAAGTGAAACATGGGCTGAACATGATGCACTGCATCAAAAGCAAAGGACTCTGGGGGAAATGTGGCCGAATAGAACCTTGGGATCCTGGTGTGTAATGATGTGAAAGGATCTAGGTTGTAAGAGTGTCTGCAGAGAATTTTCCTAGGGGGATGAGAAACTGTCCCCATGTGTTAATGGCTGCACTATAAACCACTTACTGGCCATCGCCCCCACACATACTTAGTTCATTTGTATTGTGCCATACATATCTGGTCAAAAGAAGAGAAAATAACAACTGAAATTATATAGGTCAGTGAGAAACAGATTGTTTTAGTTCAAATATGCCTCTCACTACAGAAGCATTATCACCAAACCAGGAGAAATTCTAGTTTTTATATATGTGCTTATAACATGCTTCTCTTTATTTCACACTCTACTGCATATAATAAACCTACAGACTGCTGAAGTGGGCTGTCATACAACGAATGCATGGTCAATTTAAGGAACTTTTTTTTTTGCCTCCAGGATCATCGCTGGGGCTCAGTGCCTGCACTAATCCATTGCTCCTGGAGGCCATTCCCACTCTCACCCCCTCCGTTTTATTGGATAAGACAGGGAGAAATTGAAAGAGATGGGGAAAATAGAGAGGGGGAGAGAAAGACAGACACCTGCAGACCTGCCTCACCACTTGTGAAGTGACCCCCCTGTAGGTGGGGGCCAGGGGGCTTCAACCAGGATCCTTGCACTTTGTACTATGTGCGCTTAACCTGGTGCGCTACCGCCCTGACTCCAATTTAAGAAACTTTCAACTTTGCCTAAATAATTCACTCAAGGTGTTTAAAGACTATAACCAAATGATAAACTTTTTTTTTTAAAAAAAAAAAAAAAAAAAACCAGAGCACTGCTCACCTCTGGTTAGTTTATGGTGGTGTGCGGACTGAACCTGGGAATTTGGAGCCTCAGGCATGAGAGTCTCTTTGCATAACTATTAAGCTATCTACCCCCTCTTCCCACCCCCACAAGTTTAACTCCTTATAGTGAAAACCCCAAAAGCATAAGACATGCACAGAGGGGAGTCAGGCAGTAGCGCAGCCGGTTAGGCACACATGGCACAAAGCACAAGGACCAGCATAAGGATCCCAGTTTGAGCCCCCGGCTCCCCACCTGCATGGGAGTCACTTCACAAGCAGTGAAGCAGGTCTGTAGGTGTCTATCTTTCTGGCCCCCTCTCTGTCTTCCCCTCCTCTCTCCATTTCTCTTTCCTATCTAACAATGACACCAATAATAATAACCACAACAATAAAAAAACAACAAGGGCAGCCCCCACACCTGTGGACATCTAATCTTTGACAAAGGGGCCCAGACTATTAAATGGGGAAAGCAGAGTCTCTTCAATAATGGTGTTGGAAACAATGGGTTGAAACATGCAGAAGAATGAAACTGAACCACTGTATTTCACCAAATACAAAAGTAAATTCCAAATGGATCAAGGACTTGGATGTTAGACTACAAACTATCAGATACTTAGAAGAAAATATTGGCAGAACTCTTTTCCGCATAAATTTTAAAGACATCTTCAATGAAACGAATCCAATTACAAAGAAGACTAAGGCAAGTATAAACCTATGGGACTACATCAAATTAAAAAGCTTCTTTACAGCAAAAGAAACCACTACCCAAACCAAGAGACCCCTCACAGAATGGGAGAAGATCTTTACATGCCATATATCAGACAAGAGTTTAATAACCAACATATATAAAGAGCTTGCCAAACACAACAATAAGACAATAAATAACTCCATCCAAAAATGGGGGGAGGACATAGACAGAATATTCACCACAGAAGAGATCCAAAAGGCTGAGAAACACATGAAAAAATGCTCCAAGTATCTGATTGTCAGAGAAATGCAAATAAAGACAACAATGAGATACCACTTCACTCCTGTGAGAATGTCATACATCAGAAAAGGTAACAGCAGCAAATGCTGTAGATGGTGTGGGGTCAAAGGAACCCTCCTACACTGCTGGTGGGAATGTCAATTGGTCCAACCTCTGTGGAGAACAGTCTGGAGAACTCTCAGAAGGCTAGAAATGGATCTACCCTATGACCCTGCAATTCCTCTCCTGGGGAATATATCCTAAGGAACCCAACACACCCATCCAAAAAGATCTGTGTACACATATGTTCTTGGCAACACAATTTGTAATAGCCAACACCTGGAAGCAACCCAGGTGTCCAACTACAGATGAGTGGCTGAGTAAGTTGTGGTCTATATACACAATGGAATACTACTCAGCTGTAAAAAATGGTGACTTCACCATTTTCAGCTGATCTTGGATGGACCTTGAAAAAATCATGTTGAGTGAAATAAGTCAGAAACAGAAGGATGAATATGGGATGATCTCACTCTCAGGCAGAAGTTGAAAAACAAGATCAGAAACGAAAACACAAGTAGAACCTGAAATGGAATTGGCGTATCGCACCAAAGTAAGACTCTGGGGTGGGTGGGTGGGGAGAATACAGGTCCAAGAAGGATTCAGAGGACCTAGTGGGGGTTGTATTGTTATATGGGAAACTGGGGAATGTTATGCATGTACAAACTATTGTACTTACTGTTGAATGTAAAACATTAATTCCCCGGTAATTTAAAAAAAAAAATTAAGAAAACAAAATAAAACAAGGGCAACAAAGAGAGAATAAATAAATATTAAAAAAAAAAAAGACATGCACAGAGTAGAATAATGAGTCACACTAGGCTGTGTCACTCCAACTGTGTAATAAACATCAGTTCATGTTCAGCCTCACTTCCTCTCTACCAGAGAATGGCTATGTTTGTTCCTCTGGTTCCGGACCACCTCTTGTGTCAGTACTAAGTATTTCTCAGGAGCTAAAACTCGATGTCTGTCTAATAAATGATGGCAGCAATAACAGAAATTATTCATGCCAACATCAAGAACAAGCTAGGTCATTCACAAAAAGCTACTGATTATGGGAATTTTCTGACTCTGAATCACATTATATACTGTAAGATGTCGCATCAGAAGCTTCCTTTTCAAAATAACAAAATGTATTTGAGAAGAATAGCTGTTCCATGCATGCTTCCACTGAGGTCATGTTTCTGAAGGTAGGTACATATGATGTAACTCCTTTTGCTCCTTGGTGGACAAAGAATGCACACCCACAGCCTGTAAACAGTGCTACGTGAAAGTGACCACAGATACCTGGATATGCGCTTGCATTTTTTTCTTTTCATTTTGGAGGATTTGGTTTCTTTCTTCTTCTTCTTCAACCCTGGACTCTAAATCATGTAGAATCTCTTCTAACTCTTGTTTTTTAGCAGCAAGTCTTGCTCTCATCTCTTCTGCTTCTGCAAAGAGCTCCGTCTCTGCTTGTAGCTGCTCTGCAAGGATATTCTTCTCTTCTAAAAGCTGCAATCACAGTAAAATATCCAGCACTATAATTTCCTCCAATGTATACAAAAGATACAGCTGCCATGATTTGAATGGCCAATGCATATTGCCAAAGAAACTGCATAAATACATCACTGGAAAAACTTGCAAACAGGTCTTCAGCAATAGTTAAGTTAAGCTAGGTGAAAATACTTTCAAAAATTTCCTTTGTGTTAATTATCTTTAATAATACATCCCAAGCTTATGTTATTTAAGAACTCGTGGTTCTATTAACATAACTAATCATGTGGCAGAAAAACATGAGGGATATCTTCCAAAAGTAATAAAAATTTACAGTAACTATAAAGCTGTCTGGTGTCAAGTGATGTTCTTAGTCTTTATCATTAATCATTTTGTTCTTGAAAAACATAATTTTCTGCAAACATTTTGGAGTCTTTGCTTTGTCCATGAAGCAGAACTATCTGGAACAGGGATGCTGATTAAAAACCACTGTCACTGGACAAGAGACAGGTGGTGGCACTATCCCAACTCATACTTCGAAAAATATTTTTTCTCAGGGGCTGGGCAGTAGCACAGTGGGTTAAGGGCACATGGCGCAAAGTTCAAGGACCGGTGTAAGGATCCCAGTTCGAGTCCCCAGCTCCCTACCTACAAGGGGGTCACTTTGCAAATGGTGAAGCAGGTCTGCAGGTATCTATTTTTTTCTCTTCCTCTGTCTTCCCCTCCTCTCAATTTCTCTCTGTCCTATCCAACAACAGTTATAACAATAACAATAACCACAACGAGGCCAACAAAATGGGAAAAATAGCCTCTAGGAGCAGTGGATTTGTAGTGCAGGCACTGAGCCCCAGTGATAAGCCTGGAGGCAAAAAAAAAAAATCTCATGGTAATACTGGAGTTTCATTGAAAACAGGTGTTAAACATATGATCATCTGCATGTCCAAATAATGACAAAGGCCAAAATGCAAGGATGGAAGAGGCTGATTTTCAGTTTATATAAAACCAAAAAGCAGGGCATACGATAACTTTATTCTCAAAGTGAGTGATTATTCTTTGGAAATGAGTGAATGTAAGATATAAAATATGATGCTGTGGTAGGTAAATACGGTTCTTCTTTTGTCTAGTATGACTATTCTTAATTAAAAGTGTTGAGATTCCCTATCCTATGGGAGACTGTGAATTCAGGGCACATACCTGCTGGTGCTTCCTCTCCATCTCCTCAAGTTCTCCTTCTACCTTTGTCTGCTTTTCCTTCACTTTTAATAGTTCTTCATCTTTGGCCTGAAGTTCTTCCTCTTGGCGAGTAACTTGTAGGAGTGGCTTCACCTGTGAGGAAAATCAGTTACCTTCACCTCTCTTTCCTGGTGGAAAGCTGCTATTCAGAAATGAGTATGTGAAGCCAAACCTTTGTGAAGACTCGCCACCACTGCCAATGCCGTAACTTCAGGTATGCTGCGCAGTTCCGCTGCAAGACCTTTAAGGCACTTAGCTGTTGCTGCTTCTTGGCAAAGGCCCTGGAAAACAGTAAGACCAACTTACTATATAAAAACAACCAAACATACCTGAGAACTTGTAGCGGGAACAGTAAAATCCTATGGGGGAAATTGTGAGGAAATGGGACTGACCTCGTGTCTGTGCTCAACAGACCGGATATGCATTTGTCTGTCGTGGGTACCCTGCACTTTCTTCGTGAATGATGCCATTTGCCCAGATCTACATATACGCATGCACGCTTGGGTGTGAGCTGATGATGTGACAAGATGTGACAAGATGTTCCTCATCATTTGGTGGTGCTCTTTCCTGGCTACCCTTTTTGTTGTCATCTGCCACCTTCCCATGTCTATGATTATTTTCGTCTTCTCTACACCTTATAATAATATTATGAGGCTACAGCCAATGTGGAAATTGCTGTTAGAATCCTTACACATGGAGGTTCAGAGAAGTTGAGAGACCTGTTTAGATATAACATTGATTCACGAACTCCGGAGCCCTTATCTCTTCATCATCACTGTTCCATGCTGCCTGCTCATTCTGATCTCATGGCCCAAGACACCACTTCCTTTTTTTTTTTTTTTTTTAATATTTACTTATTTATTTATTCCCTTTTGTTGCCCTTATTGCTTTATTGTTGTAATTATTAATGTTGTTAGATAGGACAGAGAGAAATGGAGAGAGGAGGGGAAGACAGAGGGGGAGAGAAAGATAGACACCTGCAGACCTGCCTCACCACCTGTGAAGTGACTCCCCTGCAGGTGGGAACCGGGATCCTTACGCTGGTCCTTGCGCTTTGCGCCACCTGTGCTTAACCCACTGCGCTACCGCCTGATTCCCGACTCCACTTCCTTTTTATCTTTACTCTGTTGCTTTTAGTTTCTCATTCTCTTTCAGAAACAAGTCTTTTTCTGAAATTCCTGCCCATCTACTGCCAAATACAGTTGCCAAGCCCACACAAAAATTCACTGCCCTGTCACTCATTTTAATATATAATTTATCTCTTTCTACTCCCACCAAA
Organism: Erinaceus europaeus; assembly: GCF_950295315.1. NCBI lineage: Eukaryota > Metazoa > Chordata > Mammalia > Eulipotyphla > Erinaceidae > Erinaceus > Erinaceus europaeus. The sequence goes on from NC_080173.1 coordinate 86,935,817, forward strand.
CTTTAAGGGTTCACAGGCAAATTACATTTTGGATACTGATGAAGGGATCCAGATTCAAAAGTCAGCAGTTCCTTTTTTTTTTTTTTTCTTCAGTCAAATCCATTTTGCTTTCTCTTTTGCACTTGTGTGGACTACCCAATACTTGAACAGCTGTATTCCCTGTGTTTCAGAGAATCAAGTGACCTTGGAATCTGCTTCACACCTGACAGAACATTTCCATTTCATTCTGATGACCTACCAATGCGACTATCTTCCCAACTAGACTCTGTGCTTCTTAGGAGCAGAGATCATAGCTCCATAGGCCAAGGATGTTTCTGCCATAAAATACAGTGGAAGACAAGCACATACTTAGTAACTCACTTACTTTCTGGCCAGATAGCCTCTACAAACAGCCTGGAAGAAGATGATAATGTCGGTAATTTTTAAATCTCTTTCTTCCTCTAAGTGTGCCAGAACTCCAGCTCTGAAAAATATCTTGCTTTGTCCAATTCTGTAAAGGTTTGGGTCCAACTCTAAAGCCCGGATCTAAGAGTGAAAGAGAACCATTTACTTTTTTTTTTTTTTGCTGTAGGAATGATTACTAACAATAATATACAAACCAGAAGAATTTTACAAAGTTTACCATTCGTTCACAAGCCTGTTTGCCGTCCATGAAACCTTTAGGAATCGCATTTGGAGTTAGGATCTCATACCTGCAAGAAAAGCAGTGAGAAAGCTCTTCTGGGAAAATATGTACCTTTTTGTGAGTTTTGCTCTAAAAGGCTGTAATAGGATGGGTATATTAATAGATGGCAGAAGTAAGAAAGGGACCATGTGATAATCTGAGGCTTCCCAGAGATCTTATTTCTACTTCTTCCAGTAAGAAGTAAAATGAAAATGAGGTTGATTCTCCTAGGTCAAATACAAGGTTGAAGAAGCTGACGTAAATGGCAGCAGATAGATGACTTGGCAGAGCACATACTTCTCCACGAGTGAGGACCTGGGTTTGAGTCCCTGCATAGGTGCATAAGCAGGGGAACAATGCTGTGGTGCCTTTCCTCTCTCTGTCCCTTCCTCCCTTGCCCACTCTCATCCTCTATCTCCAACAGGTACAAATAAAGTGGTACAAAAATAGTATGATGCTTCAAAAAAACTTTTGTTTTTACCTTCCATAAAATATTCACATATGTTAACATGCCATAGCTGACTTCTGAGCCCCTGAAGGCAGGAGTTTTTTTTGAAGAACCCATAGTAGTTTCCAGTTAAATATCTCTTTCTACAGTAGGAACTCAATGTTCTTGGCCAGTAACAGGTTTTGATAATTATCGCTGTATAGATAATTTGAATGCATAGAAAAAATATATTTGTCTATTTATTATTTCATTCTTTGGATGTCTAAGGTTAGAAGGGAAAAGTCGGCCATACCTCTGTCTGAATTCCTGGAAAACTATCCGGTTGGGAAAGCCCTGGCGACAGATTCTGATCCCTTCCAGGACTCCATTACACCGAAGCTGGTCGAGCACTAGGTGTGGATCCAGCTTTCCAGCCTAATCAAGCAAAAGACAGTCTGACACCTTCATCCCTGTAACCCGATCCAGGCCAATTTCAAATCACTGGCACGTTCTGCAGAGCACATACCCGCTTCTCATGATTTGGAATGATGCAGCGGACAAAGTTAGGGTTGGTGTTTCGGAGAGTGGCCATCAGCTTGGTGAGAGACTCTTTGTAAAGTTGCCCGACGGTGCGAAACATGCCCTTCTTGGTTTTGTACGCGGAGCCAAAAGCTGTCTCAGCCATACCAGTGACTTGATCCAGACCCACAATTCGGTCCACTGGTGAAAATAAAGGGGGAAGAAAAAAATAAGGAAGATAAGTGAACTCTGATTCCTTGGCAAGGAGCGAAAAGACACGGTGATAGTGCAGCAGCACAAGCTTTGTGGGAGAAATGATAAGAGATGCCACAGAGGTAGGGCAGTCAGCATAGTTAGACACTGCTCAAGCCGTGGAACTAACAGCCACACGTTTCTATGCAGGCTACTGCAGTGTTTTGGCAGCTTCATACCAGCAAATGCCTCTGCTGTGCTCATGTCAGGGATTCACTGTCTTTGATAACACTTTGCCTGTTCCATACTTCCAAGTATTACTTGGTAAATGACAGCTCATTGGCAGACATATTAATACACAAACTAATCCTGTGACAAGTCTCAAAATAGGAAAGGCTTATAAAATACACATTGAAGATATAAGATGATGCAAAGCAAATCCACTTAATGAATATGCTCAGGGATTAGGGATAAGAAACATCTCATTAGTCATTTAGAGTTTCCATTAAAAAAAAAAAAGGCACTCAAGCTTTCTAGGGACAAAGGCAGGAAGATTAGATTCTATCAGCTTTCATCTTAAAAGGAATGAGTAAACTCCAACTCCCTCTTCAAAGCATGAATAACATTCAAGGTCAAGAACACAAGAGAGGAGGCCCCTGAAAACAGTCAGTGCCTAAGCCAAGTTTACAACTAGCTAAACCTTCAGATGTTCTACTCTTATACAAAATGCTGAGGTTTGCATTCCACTATCTGCATGAACTTAACATTTCTAATGCTGGGATTATAAGCAGAAGTTCAGCACAGTACACCAGCCAAAAGAGAAAGAAAAAAAAAACTCATTAAAAGACAAACTTTCTGACACTTCACTGATACACATTTTAAAAGCATAAAAGTACTAACTGAACTACCCCTACCAATAACCTTTCTTACTCTTAGCAGCTGCTTCCATTTCTTTCATTTGTTCTCCAAGACACTAAGCACACGGGGACCTGGCACTATGTGAAATGAATCTTGATTCCCAGTGAGGTTTTCAGGGAAGAAGAAACCATGACCCAGGAAGTAATATTGTCCAAAGCCAAGCAGGTCTTTTAAGTAGAGGTTGGAAGAAGAGGTTTACTTCCTAGGTCTATGCATATGCAATATACTACAATTTCTCCTGAGTGAAGTCACCAGGTTCAGGCCAGTGCTCCTCCTCCTCGTCCTGTGTCTAACATCCTCATCAGAGTCCACCATTCTCTCCTGTGCTTTCACCACATTTCTGTCCACTTGCTCCAGCAGGAAACAGACCAAATCTCAATCCTGCACGAATGGTGAGAGGATGAACTTACTATAGCCTTGCTCCTGCCTGCTTCTCTGTCTCCTCAGAGTAGCAAGCACCTTGCCATTCTCCATCCATTCCCAGTAGTCTCCCTACAGGCACAGCCGATGCTTGTTCTACCTGACCCTGATACATTTACCTACTGATCGTCACATTGGCAGTCTAAAAATATCTCCATCCCTTGTGACTATGCATCTGTATTAGTCAAAGGAAGTAAGCATTAAATACACTTTCTACTACAAACAGAGAAAGGCATTGAAAGCACGAGGTGTTGTGTGAGAGATGGGTAGTTAAAAAGATCTCTGGAGAAATTATGTTAAGTACCCAAAGGGTAAGATGGATCAGTGGAGAGAAGACCATTCCAGAAGGTGGGAACAGATGTGTTAAAGATCACGGACAGGAGGAAGTGAAAGATGCAAGTGTCAGTGAAGCATTCTGGAGAAGCTTCATAAGGAGACTACGTGCACTCGTGCTGGCTGTGGCTACAGATGGAGGGTGAGGCTCAGGAGGCCAGACAGAGTGGCATCGTATGGAAACAGGTGTCAGGCAGGACAGGTTTTGGTGGGTGACCTGACTTTGATCTTACATCTAACTTACTATGAGACAAAGTAAGGTAGAGGGACATGGCAGGAAAAAAGATTTGAGTTTGAGCAGCTAGGAGCTGGCAGCGGTGTGAGGAAGACAGCAGGGAGCAGTGGGCTTTGTGTTTGGGAACAGGGGACCTCAGCTATGTGAGTGAGGGTGCCTGTCAGACACTGGGGCAGTAATGAGATGCTGAGTAGGCAGCTTGACATCAAGAGTGAACATAAAGAGATGAGTTTTTGGGACCAAACTCCAAAGAACCTATGAGAAAAAGATGACAAGTGCCTGGAAGATCAACAACTAAAACTGCAGCATATTTTCTTTCTCTCTCTCTCTCTGTCTCTCTGGAGCCTGGTGGTGGCGCACCTGGTACTATTCTCCCCACCCCCACACACCAGAGCACTGCTCAGCTCTGACTTACAGTGGTGCAGGGGACTGAACCTGAGGCTTTGGAGTCTCAGGCCTGAGAGTCTCTCTGCATAATCACTGTGCTATCTACCCCTGCTGGAGCATATTCTCTGCTGTGTTCCTTCCCCTGCATTTCTGCCTGCCTTGTCATCTAGTGTTGAGCTGAGCATGATGCCTGGTTCACAGACACTATTCAGTAGTGTCCTCCCGAGTAAACAATTTGGTGCCTACAAGTTACCAGAAGAAACACTGTTTTCACTTTGCAGGCATTCCACTATACTGGCTTTGTTCTCTGGTCTGAGAAGGCATTTTTTTCAACGCACCTGAATGATGATGTCTAACAGTAAGACACTGAACATGGACTGCTTCTTAAAAGATAAAAAATACAAGCAAAATGAACAACTAAAAGATTAAATTCACAAATTTATTTACTACCAAGAACACTACTCAGTTCTGCTTTATGGTGGTGGTAGGGGTTTGAGCCTGGAACCTCAGAGCCATAGGCATGAAAACCATTTGTATAATCACTTTGCTGTTCCCCCATCCTCAAGATGAATTGTGATATAGGTGATGCAACTGGTCATTTGGGTACTCAACCAGGTGTGCCATGGCCCAGCTCCCAAACTGAGTATTTTAAACTTTCAGGGTTGGATTCTACCAGTGAGCAGAAGTAAAAGAGAAACATTTTGGGAAACTAGTTAAGAGATAGCATAATGGTTATACAAAGAGACTTTCATGCCTTAGGCTCCAGAGGCCCAGGTTCAATGCCCCGTATCACCATAAAATAAAGAAAGAAAGAAGTGTAGAGATTTGGGCTACACTTAATTTATTACTCAATAAGAACTTAACTGGACAGTCACAGTTTATATAAGCACCACAAAGCTGTGGTAAGGGTATATTTATAGCTTGAGAGTAAACAAGATATAATTGAAATAATTTATTATTGGATAGAGATAGAAAAATTAAGAGAAGAGAGGGGGAAAGACAGAAATACCTACAGCCCTACTTCACCACTCATGAAGCTTTCCCCTGCAGGTGGAGACCAGGAGCTTGGACCCTGGTCCTTGTACACTGTAATGTGTGTTCTTAACCAGGTGTGCCACTGCCTGGCCCCCATAATTAAAAAAAAAAATTTACTTCTTTTTGTTGCCCTTGTTGTTTTATTGTTGTAGTTGTTACTGATGTTGTCATTGTTGGGAGAGGACAGAGAGAAATGGAGAGAGGAGGGGAGACAGAAAGGGGGAGAGAAAGAGAGACACCTGCAGACCTGCTTCACAACTTTCGAAGCGACCGCCCTGCAGGTGGGGAGCCGGGGGCTTGAACCGGGATCCTTAGGCCGGTCCTTGTGCTTTACCTGTAGCACTACTGCCTGACTCCCCCATATATATATATATTTTTTTTACCAGAGCACTGCTCAGCTCTGGCTTATGGTGGTACAGGGCACTGAACCTGGGACATTGAAACCTCAGGCATGAGAGTCTCTCTGCATAACCATTATGCTATCTATCCCCACACACAAAATATAATTTGTAATCCTCTATCTCATACAACTGCCACCAACTTTTATTTTAAAATAAGAATATCATCTAGTACCAGAATGTTTAACTGGTCTTCTAAAGTACAGCCTCAGAAGTCAAGAGGTATATGACATTTTATATCTATTATTTTTCAAATATTTATTTATTTGTTCCCTTTTGGTGCCCTTGTTGTAGTTATTATTATTGTTGTTATTGATGTTGTCCTTGTTGGATAGGACAGAAAGAAATGGAGAGAAGAGGGGAAGACAGAGAGGGGGAGAGAAAGATAGACACCTGCAGACCTACTTCACCGCTTGTGAAGTGACTCCCAGGCAGGTGGGGAGCTGAGGGCTCGAACCGGGACCCTTCTGCTGGTCCTTGCGCTTTGAGCCATGTGCGCTTAAGCTACTGCGCTACCGCCCGACTCCCCCTTATTTTTCAAACCTATACAATGGCCAGGGTACTAGTGCTTAATTTGAAGCATCAAAACCAGCTTTTCAAAAACCCACTTTGGTTTTAATTAGAAACCAATATACATATACATATATATATATATTACTATTTAGAGGTAGAGGTAGTGGAAGGGGGGAGAGTGAGCAAGCTTGCAATGCATCACAATCCCAAGACTTCCTTCAATGCTGGGGATGTGGTGGTGGTGGTGATGGTGGTGGTGTGTGTGTGGGGGAGGTTGGCAGGCTTGGGCCTGGGGCCATGCACATGGCAAAGTAGCACATTGTCCAAGTGAGATATTTTGCCAGTCTGAGAGTAATTTGAATAGTTAGCTGGTAATAAAAAAAATTCTATCAAATTCTTCTACCAAAGACCTCTTATCTCTAGCATTAATGCTAGGAATATAGCAGCTTCTCAATTACCATTAAAAAATAATAAGACAATTCTACACTAATGTACACTAAAAGCAGACTTGGAAACAACTACTGGGTTGTCAGCAAAGCCATGACAAATTTTTGCATAGAAAAGCGCATCATGACTATTCCGACAATCCCAAATTTAACTGCAATAAGTCCCAGAAAGACTCTTAATACCAAATCGTACATTTCCATGATATCCATCTTGTCAAGAAAACGCAAATTTACATTGGTTCCATAGCTGGGTAGTGGAGCCAATCTAGATTCTCTGGAAATTTTTAGAGAATTTCCAAGAAACCCAGAGGTAGATAAGAAGCATTTGATTTCAGGAGATTCATCCTTTTCCCAAGCACTGGTGTTAAACTGGACTTGAAATGTCTTTACTTCTCTAATCTGTAGCTCCAATCAGGAAGCTCCATTCACACTTAACGAGTAAGTTCTTACTGAGTCTCGGCTCTTGCTTCCTTGGCATGCCCTGTGCACTTAATTCATGCCGACACTGAGCAGCACAGTGTGACTGACTACAATTTAGTTTGGGGGATCTCTGAATAAAAGTAGACTTATTGGAGTCGGGCGGTGGCACAGCAGGTTAAGCGCACATGGTGCAAAGTGCAAGGACCAGCCTAAGGATCCTGGTTCGAGTCCCTGGCTCCCCACATGCAGGGAGTCGCTTCACAGGCGGTGAAACAGGTCTGCAGGTGTCTATCTTTTCTCCCCCTCTCTGTCTTCCTTTCCTCTCTCCATTTCTCTCTGTCCTATCTAACAATCAATAACAACAGTAATAATTGCAACAATAAAACAACAAGGGCAACAAAAGGGAAAATAAATATATACATATTTAAAAAAAAAAAGCATACTGGTTATGTGGACTGGGAGGTGGTGCAGTGGATAAAGCACTGAACTCTTAAGTAAGGTCCTGAGTTCAGTCCTCGGCACCACATGTACCAGAGTGATGTCTGGTTCTGACTTCTGGTTCTTTTTCTCTCCTATCGTTCTCACTAATAAACAAATAAAATATTTTTAAAAAGTATACTGGTTGTGCAGAATGACTTTCATGCCTGAAGCTGTGAAGTATCAGGTTCAATCCCTGGCACCTTCATAAAAGCCAGAGCTAAACCTGCTCTGGTAAACAAACAAACAAGAAAGACAGTTCGACAAGTGAATATAGTCTCCAAGGAAACTAAATGATTGTCAGCAATACTACTTAATTCTACACTGTGCTTCCTTTAATGACGACAGGATTGGTTCAAAATTTTCAAGTCAGAATATCATCATTTGAGTCTGAAGCATGGCTATGGCAAGAAAGTGGTAAGAATTCAGTGGATATTAGAAGATGAAAGAGCTTAACGCGGGAAGGGAAGCAAGGCCAGAGCAATGATCAGCCTCGGTGACTGCCACGTTCACTGCTGCTACCACATTTAAAGTGCTGCTTCTATCAAAGCGTGAAAAGACTGGTGGGATTTCTCTACAATTAAAATTTGCTTCATGCAGTTACAGAAGCCTGAACTCTCACCTTCTGTGAACCATAAACAATTTTGGTACATACTCCCAGGGGGAGAAATGATAGATGACCAGCGGGCTCTGAACTTCAACTCTATCAGGACCCAGAGAAAGAAGAGGAGAAAAGGAAGGACATTCAGAAATAGTAATAGGCATAGGCATGGCTTAAAAAGGAAGACAAGGCAGGACCATAACCAAAAAAAAAAAAAAAAAACCCAACAAAACAAAACAAACACAAAGGGTAAATAGATATAAATATAGATAGATAGTTGTGGTGGGAATGGTGCATAATTATATCCATTAGCTCAGTTTTATAAATCAATATTAAATCACTAATAAAATTTTTTTTAAAGTTTGTTCTCTCCTGTACTTTCCTTTTGATGCTTCTGGAAACTTTTTTTTTTAACCATAGCACTGCTCAGCGCTGGTTTACAGTAGTGTGGGGGACTGAACCTGAGACTTTGGAGCCTAAAGCATGAGAGTCACTTTGCATAACCATTATGCTATTTACCCCTGCTGGAAACACCTCTTTACCACAGTGCCTCCAATTTATTTTTAAAAGCCTGCACATTCTGCACACACTACTTCCTGAAATTATGAGTATTCTCACAGTCATAATAACCCTTACTTGTGTCGGCTATCTCATTTAGAAACATGTTCACTGCGGGCTGGTATGTCAGAGGAAGTCACAATTTGGATCTCCAGAAGGCCCTTCCTCCACTGCCTTCTAAGAAAGCACTGACAACACTAAAGTCCTGTCTGAATCCATTAACACACATTGAAGAGAAACACATTTTGCTGTAGCCACACTGTGTACAATTTCCTAAATCCTATTTCTCCGTGGAGATGGAAGGCCTCATAAACAGGAGTAGACTGAGACCCCTGCTCATTTGGCTCATCTGAATAAGCCCAACAAAAGACATGTGACCAAGAGAGAGACAAGGCATATTTTCAGTGCCAAGGCAAGACTATGCAGAGGTGAGCAAGCTTAACTCCTTGCTGCAATGACATCACCCAGGAATGGCTCTATTCAGTCCTGCTTCTTCTTCTTCTAGCGTTTGCCCTTCTTCCGTAGCCAGTCAACAGCGTCAGGTACAAACAAACAAACAAACAAACAAACAACAACCTTTCCCATGTATCCCAAAGACCAAGGTCCACAGGAAAGACCATCTCTGTTACAGGAGATGGCAGTGTTATGGTGGGATTATTAGATGAAGTGGCTGTGTTGGAAACTGTTCATGGAATACTACCCACCTATCTGCTCCCTTCCTCAGTGACTTCCAGTGGGAAGTGGGAAGCCCCAGGCTCAGCAGGACAGCTCACTTGGACAGTGTGCTGCTTTGTCATGTGTATGCCCAGGCCCCCACCACACTGAAGGAAGCTTCAGTGCTGTAGGTTTTTCCTCCCCCTGTCTTTGCTTCTCTGTCTCCCTCTCTTTATCTGAGAAAGTCAGCCTGAAGCAATGAAGCCCTGGAGCCAACCAAAATAAAAATAAAAATAAACAAAATTTTTTTTAAAAATGAAGGAAAAAAGGAAGAAAGAAGTATCCCTGCTTAGAAGAAATAGGAAACCTAAGAATTAAAGGGAATTAACTTAAAGAGGTCACTCTACTTTGGGAGAAAGGCCAAAGACCAAGCCCCCACCTTTCAGCAAAGCACAAGTTCCAGGCAGACCACAAGCTTAAAACTACCTCTCTAGGCTTCTCAATTGACTCCTCAACTGTGTAAGTAGTTCCCCCAAGAACAAAGACAATTGGATTTAAAGATTCCGTCCTTTGGAGTTCTGTTCCGTAATATATTCACTACAGCTCATAGAATAGCTTGGAATAATTTAGTCCCTTGTTTCCTTTCAGCTCCCAATGGTTGTAATCTACTACTTTGATAGTACACGATCTAGAACTGATGGTAGGAACTTTGACTTGGATTAAAATAGGCGTGCTTTATGGATTTCTAAAACACTTTTGAGATGGGTTCAATCCCAGCATTACTGTGTTTTGGAGGGCTTCTAACCAAGGTATCTGAAATTCAGACCACATGGCCCCAAAATGTGGGGCTTAAATCCAGTATTAATGTACAATTGTGCTGGGTGGTTTCATCATCTCTAGTTCAAGAAAAAGGCCAAGTAGGCACATATACACCTAAGTTTCCCAACAGCAGGTGTAAATGAGACCAACATGTGAGGCATATATATAATTACTTGTTTAAAAATGTTAATGACTTTAGAATGGAGAGAAAAAGAAACTACTTAAAATCCCATATAGAGTTGAACGTCTAAAGGCAGTCCAGACAAGATTCAGGGACTCAGAAAGGGGTGAAGGAGGGCAATAAACACAGGCTGGGAGCCCAAGTCCCTCTGGAGGAATACGATGATGGTTTGGTCGAGGGTGAAATGTACGGATACCTATCTCGGGGAAATGTGGAAATGTACCTTGTAATAACAGTGTCCTGTCAGTGTCAGTATTTCCTCAATAGAGCAATATCGGAATAGAAAAAATATGTAAAGGTAGCTCAGATAAGAGAGTTGTTATTTACTAGATCAATTCCTAGCACTTTCTTAGAGGACTGTGTATCAAAATGGTACTATTAGAAAAGGTCATGACATACCTTTCAATATGCAGTGCTGTAAGTGCTATGCATAAAATAAGAAGCAATGTGGAGGCAGTAGCAATTGGATTACTTATGCAAACAGTTGCTTTGAATAATAATAAAACTGAGCATGAAATGAGAGGTGCATGCAGGTTCATGAGCAAAACAAAAACAGAAACCCAGAAACAAGCCCCACCTCCCTTCTCCCCTCCCCTCCCCAAGCCACCCTGCCAGCCCCCCCCCCCCCCCCCAAGTTCTCCCTGTGGGCTTACAACCCGTCTATTTTGGAAGACCTACAGGCTTTATACATTCACCTGGTGGCTCATGAAGACCAGAAACACTGTCATAGAAAGAAGCTCTCTGAATATTCTGAATCTCTAAAGCAGAGAAACAGGAGGACAGAAGAGCAAATATACAAACACTTGAGTTAGTGTGAAAGACATTTGACATTACAAGTAAACTTTGAAAATGGGCTACAAATAACTCGCCCAGGGTAGGTCCCATGCAAACATTACTGTTTAAGAGAATATGCACAGTTGGGCAGAGTTCTTTAGAAGGCAAATTTAAGCTGACTCAAAAGAGCACATTTCCGACTCCAGGTGTGAGCATTACACAGAATGCCAATATTAAATGATTAACCCATGTTAATGCAGGATGAAATTTAGGGTAATATTTGAACTGTTTCTCATAAGATTATCTTGCAATTAGCAATTTAGGATAAGAATACAGTGAGTTAAAGCACCCTGGGAAATGTTAGTGGCAATTACACTGCTGTGTAATTTTACTACCAAGACAGATTTTGGAAATAGAAGTTACTTCAAATACAAATAGCTCACAGAAGTGACCGCTAAGGGAAATAAAATCCAAGTTCTGTTGTAGTAAAATGTTAAAATAACTTCAAATCATACTTATTTGGTAATGTTACTCATGAAAATATCCTAGGAGGTACATTTATATGAATAAACAATCTTTAGGATTTTTCTGTACATACGCAACCCTCCACCCCCATCAATAGCAAGAGGTCCTATGCAATTAATAGGGAGTTTCCAAAACATTTTTTAATTTTTTCCGCAAAAAGGAAGACACTATGAATCTCTAGGGCAGGGCTGCCACCAAAAAAAAAAAAAACTTCTTTCTCCTGGCTTGGTCTTTGGAAACTCTGTAAACAGACTCTAACACAAACTGTTTTATATTCAAATTATTACACTTTCACAAGCAAACTATATTCATCATCTATTTCTACATTCATTGTCAACTTGTTGTTTCTCCTTTTGCATTTATGTGGTTACAAAAAGAGAAAAAAACAATGACATGTTTCTACAGGGCTGTTTTCTCCTCTATTCCAAGAGATGTCTACATGCAGAGTGAGCAGTGATTAGCTCTCTGACTTAGAGGTCTCTTTCCTCTTCTGAGTCTGCCACTGACTTGATGTGTCAAGCAGTCTGCAAACTGGGCAAAAGTGTTATCACCACTCTTCCTGAGTAATGTCACTCAGGTTCAGCTGAATAACTGGCCAGTTAGGCTGATGGGTGAGAGAACCTCCTGTTACTAAAAGCATTATCAGGACAGCAAACATGTAGAATTATTCGAGTTGACGGTAGCAAGCACAGCCAAATCAAACAGGGGTAGAGGAGATTTCTATTGACTCATGTTGAGAAAAGTGGTCAAGCATACTTGCGTGCAACTCATCGTTACAAAGACCAAACCACAAGAGGGCAATGTGAGAGGTCTGAAGCGTGGATGAAAGTGAGCAGGGCTGGACTAGCACTGAAAGAGTTTTGCAAAGCGATTAGCCCTTTCTTCTCGGCCCATCTGTGATTAACTTCGCCACTTCTCATCAATGGAAGGGCACAAAAATGCAGAGAAGGAACCTGCAGATTCCTTTCTACCTGGAAGACACATCATCTGAGATATGGAATGAAAGCTGACCCTGCAGTCTACCCACTTCTACCCTTGCTCACTAAACCTTACATTCACAATACTTTTCACCAGAGTTGCCAAAGGCTTGCCATCATTAGGGCTTGCAAGATGTAGAGTTAAGGAGAAGGATGGGAAGAGAAGGCTGGAAGCCAGGACAGACATCATTAGCTCTAGTACATCCATGCATATCCTGGGTTTCCAACTAGACAATATGCTCTGCTCTAGGAGGCTCACGACAAAGGCTCAGTTCACTGTTTCCAAATTTACCCCACCGACGACAGCCATCCAACACATGGAGAAGTATATGCATGAATTATGTACTGAATAGGAGTTTCCCACAAGATTGTTTCTGGTTATTAAAAAAAAAAAAAAGAATCAAAAGTGATTCACAACATCAGAACAAGTATGCCCTGGACCTAATCTCTTCCACTCTGCTGTCATTATTTTCCAAATATTTGCTTCTCTTCTCATTCAACATGTTAAGACATCAGGGGGTCAGGCAGTGGCGCATCTGGTTAAGTGCACACACTGCAGTGCGCAAGGACCCGGATTCAAGCCCCTGGTACCCACCTGCAGGGGGAAAGTTTCATGAGTGGCGAAGCAGGGCTGCAGGTGTCTCTCTTTCCCTAATTCTCCCCTACCCCTCCCAATTTCTCTCTGCCTCTAGGCAATAATAAATTTAAAAGCTTTCAATAGTAAAAATGTCAGTATCTCGTGTTCATTCCTGCTGTCCATTCCTCCCATGCACACAGCTTTCACCCTCAGTCATATGCCTCAGAATACCTCTGCACTTCTTAGTTCTTCTATCTCCAACCCATCTAACAAAGCACTGCCCACTGCCTGGCTCACAACACCTTCTAATACTCTTTATTCAACAGCTCCTTTTGAAACTGGCAATTAAGGTCCTCTGGGGTCTGGCTTCTGTCTATTAACCCATTTCCTGTGCACTCTCCTCTTGTCCCATACCTGCCCTAATATCCAGAGGGAACAAGAATCCTGAGCTACGATTCCCACTTCCACACTATGATCATGCATGCCACTTCCATGGCCACTTTACTTCCCCAGATGTGACACATTTCTATATGACTTAGTTCATGTAAACCTATTCAGCCTTCAGTGTTTAAAGTGTGACCAGGACAAATAATTACAAACTGAGCTTAGAAAAAAAAATCAAGCAAATGAACAAACAAAAAACCCCACACACCCACATACCCAACCAACAACAATAACAACAACAAAACTTAGTTAAGTGCTCAGTAAGTATTAGTTTAGTATTTATTTATTTAGCAAATTACTGTCCTTCAAGGGCAAGGAAAATTAATTCTTCTTTCATGACATTTTATCTCAGATACTAGGGGGAAAAAAGTAGCCTCAGAGCTACGGAGATAGCATAATGGTTTTGCAAAAAGCCTCATGCCTGAGGATCCAAAGGTCCCAGGTTCAATACTCAGCACCATCATAAGCCAAAGATGAGCAATACTCTGGTATACACATATTAATAACAAACAATTGCAATAACAACAACAAAAATATAGCCCCTTTGCTTGTTACACATTGCTTCAAACTCATTCTATTCCATTCACATGACGTTCACCAGTTATCTCTGACATTCAATGATTTGTCTATAGATCTCATCCCCTTTCTTGTGTCCTAAGATCTAGACAAGTGTCAGGAGAAGGAGGGGTGAGTATGATCTAACTAACAATCTCCATCATGCCCACTTATCACAACTGAACTGATACATATCACAAATATTTATGATGGGTAGCAATACTTGTTCTCTCTCTCTCTCTGTCTCTCATTTTTTTCACATACAATTCTAACTCAATAGAATCGGGCTTTCCAGCAATGGGGAGCCTGTAACAACTGGTTCTCAGGAGTCACTTCTGCTTCAGAGCTTCTTGGATCCCACTCTACGAATCCCTGGAAAGACTCTTGTTCACGGAGACGCTGCAGATCCCACATGAGATCCCCACTCCTGTCCTCACGAAGCATCCCTCCACTGATTCGTTCATTTTAAGTTAATGCCAATCAAGACTTTTACGGAAAGGTATGAAGACCAACACTTATGATTGATTTGTTGGAAACCTAGCTCTAGCTTCAAGTCCCTCTTTTCACAGTCACATCCTGGGGCGTATACCTGTGCGTTGTGCATTCACTCACTACCTGTTACTTGAGTTAATGTACACGACTATTCTTAACTAGATTATCTTTGATAACGTCATTCCCCCCCATCCCCCTTTCTGTGTTCACTCTATCTATCTTTCCTGTGGTCTAAATTGCTCTAGTCTCTTCTTAACTGCTGTCTGCGTCTCTTCTACTGCTTTCTCAGAGTTAGGTCACAAGGTGTTGATATTCTATAGTCAAAGCAGAAGTGAACCAGGGCTAAGGTCCTGCATGACCCAAGTTCTAAAGAAGGGATGAGCTACAGTCAGGATAAAATGTAGTAGAAAGAGGTAAGCTCTGGAGAATATTGGCCCCACTGGGGATAAAGATACACTGATGTTTTGTTCTGGTACCAATAATACCTTCTAGTCTATGAGAACCACCACCAAAATCTTAAGCTGAGGTTCACATAAATAGAAGACCTATAAGACAGACAGTAATTAAAAAACAAACAACAACAAAAAAAAAAACCCTCATCTCTACACAGGGTATTGGGAGTTTAATCACTAGTGTCTTTGTGTTTGGAGACTGGCATGAGCAGAGGTCATAGTTCAGTGGAGCCATACATAGTATGCAGAGAAAATGCAAACAGGGCTTCTGGGGTTGTGTGTCTGAATAGTGTTGGATTATAACTGAATTAGGATTGAGGCATTTGTGCAGTTTTTTATTCCTCTGGTCCTAGATTATTTTCACACTTCCCATAGCATCTACCCAAGAAGGCAGGTGTCTTGTTATTTCTGAAATAAGGGCAGCCCTGCTCTAGGGAAAGCAAAAGGTTTTAAGGAAAATATATCTATACACAAATGTAAGTAAAATAACCACTTATAAATCTTAGTCATAAAAAGGTCCAGTGAAACTTGGTCACAGACATAAGAACATTCTTACCGTCCTTCCAAAGCTCTGCAACAAATCTGTCTGACGACTGGTGCAGAAGAGTGGCCACATTGTCATTCAGAGGGTCCATGTTCTTCATCAGCCATTCATCTGCCTTATAGTCCACCTAGTCCACACAGCCAAACAGCATGACATGGAAAACACACACACACGCACACACACGCACACACAAAAGCGAGAAATAGTTTAAGCTTTAGCCGAAAATGTTCATACACCCCCCCCCCAAATGTACACTGTACTTCAGTGCTTACAGATGTAGGAACTTTCAAAGACACTGCTTTGAAAGGAGTTGTTCCATTCTTACCTTCCCTGCATAATGTATAATGCAAAAATCAGCTTTGTCTTTCAGCTGCCGGGGTTTCTGAAACTTGGAATGGGAACCTTGCTCTTGAACCAGTTTCTCAACAAAGGTTTTATCTGTGGCTTTCGGGAACCAGCACTCTTCATCCAGAAGGGCAAGCACACCAGGAGGGTTAGCCTGGTAAGGACAGGCAGAAAGAAGTAAGAAAGCTTCGCATGACACTTTAAGTGCCAGAATGTATCACTTTATTGGGTTTGGCGGGTTTCGCATTTCTTCTTTTTTAAATACATATCTGATAGGACAGGGAGAATTGAGAGGGAAGGGGTTCAAGATCTGGAAGCATATGAACTCACATGGGAGGTGCTATGGCGACCATGCTTTGGTGTGGGTCCTCCCCCCCCATCTGAGTCTACCTGAATAAAAAAATGGCCTGGGGGTATTTAACATCATGTACGCATGAAGTCCTGGCTCTACCAAAAAATAAAACAAATCTGTCCTCTAAACCATGAGAAGTCAAAAAAAAAATTTTTTTTAAATCTGCTAAATGGTGATCTAGTGTTCTATAGTGGAGGAAGATGATGGTTTGGTGAAAGGGGTGAGGTGAACTGACACCAATCGTGGGGAAAGTGGACTATCCCCCGAGGACAACAGTCCTGTAAATCAGTATTCCCTCAATAAAGTGATACCAAAGTTGAAGAAAAAAAAAAAAAGACAAAAATTAAACTTCCTATCTTATTGGCATAAAATAAGAAAATAAGAAAGTCTGCTAGAATAAAACCATCTTTATACTTACAAGGACCAACTTTAGTTTCATGGAAAATGGACTGACCAGGTTTGCCTCATTCTCCACTAAGTGAAGTAGCCCCTGCTGTCTCCAAGTGGACCACGCAGAAACCTACACTCCCCTGACAGGCACTGAGGGCTGGAGGTGAGGCCCATCTCTGTCCCCACCGTGGCGACTCCACATGTGTAAGGGGCCTGGGTCTCTCAGCCCATAAATTACACAAGAAAGGACAGGGGTAAGGCTTTAAGGAGAGAGCAGGGCATGCTATTTATTTTTTAAACAGGTGCCAAAGTGTTACATTCCTAGGGAATTTTATTGTTTTGTTAGAAGGCAGAAACAAACATAAGAAAACAAACAAACAAAAAAGAAACCCAGGCCACCACTATGTCATATGCAGTGCCAGCGACAGAACTGCAAGCAAGTCTCCTCTGTACCACTAAGCCACCTCTTTACCTCCCCTAGAAGATTATTCTAACACTCATCAGACAGGAGCATTTTTTATCGGTTATGCTAAGATGAAAACTGCAAGCGCTGCTTGATTATGAAGTGAAAGCCTACTAGCAAGTACATATTCTTACAGGTCTCTCTATCAGGTCAATGCATGGCTGCAGGTCTAATCCAAAATCGATGAAGTTCCACTCGATGCCTTCGCGCTGGTATTCCTCTTGTTCCAGGATAAACATGGTGTGGTTGAACAGCTGCTGCAGCTTCTCATTGGTGTAATTGATACAAAGTTGTTCAAAGGAGTTCAGCTATTAAATGATGATTTTTCAACATAGGGAAGAAAAACAGGGATAAGTCATCTAGTCATCCAAAAGTGACTTATAACTATTAATTCTTTTATATATATATGTATATATTATTATTATTATCTTTATTTATTTATTGGATAAAGCCAGAAATTGAGAGGGAAGGGGATGATAGAGGGGAAAGTCAGAGAGACAACTGCAACACCTCTTCACCACTCGAGAAACTTTCCCCCTGCAGGTGGGGACCAGGAGCTCGAACCTGGGGTCCTTATGCATTGTAACATGTGCGTTCAACCAGGCACGCTACCACCCAGCCCCTAATTATTAGTTCTTGACCATCTATTGGTGTATTACTGTTCTATCTAATGATAGTGACAACACTAAGGGTTTCCTAGTTACCTCGTATCTAGAGTATACAATATAGTTTCTAGATCCCATTACTGAAGATATTAAAGAGAAAATATGAGTGAGTCTGCTAAATAATCTACGAATAAGACAACTTAATCTTATTAGTGAACCATAAGTAGAAGTGAAGAAGTAAGTGAGAAAAAGAAAAGCAAAGGTTAAAAAAAAATTAAAAAACAAAAATAAAAGCAAAGGTTTGTGGGGGGAAGTGAGGAAATGGAGTTTCTGTAAGCTCTGAGAGCTACACAGACTACTCTGGGTGTGGCCTTTCTAGGTTTAGGCACTGGGCTCTCTCTCGAGTGGAGAAAAGAATAGTGTCAACTCCACAGAGCTGTTATTGAGATTTTAGCCAGCCCCCAAACACACAATGTGCTTGCTAAGTGGGGTTGCACATCGCTTCTGTATGAATCCCCGTGTCAAATTGACCATTCCCAAGACGGAAAACAGTGCTGCGATGCTCTCATGAAGTGAGCCTGACCGTCTTTGCAGATCCCAGACACTTCTGTTTTCTCCTGTGTGAACTCTTCCCCATGTTTTACTGTGCTGCTCATTTGGATGAAAGGACAGATGAATGAATGAGTGCATGAATAGCAGCTGTCTTGCATGTTAGAAGGATTCAGTTACTTGTTGCCTAAAGACTGTTCACATTGTTAGTAAGTAGTCATAAATAGTTTCATTCACCATAAAAAGAAAGAACTTCCAATTAGGCAAACTTAAATCTCCAAGGGACAGATTTATAGTCTGGGGGGTGGGGGGGAGTGCATTCCAATCTTGTATCCATGAAGATATCATATTCACTATTTTATTGCTTTTCCCCAAAAAATGTTTTTATTGATTTAGTACTGGTGCACAACATTGGAAGATTTTAGGAGTATGCTTTCATACTCTTCACGTGGTGTGTATACAATTCACCACACCCACCTCTCTATTTCAGGACGAGGTCGCGGGAAGAGGGAAGGAGCAGTGACTGCTTTTCTCAGCAGCCATGTCTGGGAAACCATTTAAGTGTCTGCAGACTGTCACCAGCTATGCTTTCTTAAATCTACGCAAATCAATTTTGCTCTACCGTAGGTTTATAAGATCCTATTTTTTCTACTTGGCCTGGGCTACTATATATGATAATGTATTTTTAAATTTTAAGCTACCAACTAAATTTTTAAATAACCAACCAACCAACCAACCACCTGGTACTACTACAAGGCATAAAAAGAAATAAAAATGAACTGCACTGAGAAATTAGCCTCACCCTAATGACCTACGGATTCTCCCACTCCTATCATTTGTTTCTGTGGCCTTCAGACAACTATTTTACGCACTCAGAAAGGAATGTTACCTTGATTTTCTTCTTCCTTCCTTCCTTCCTTCTTTCCTTCCTCTCTTTCTTTCTAGTTAACAGTGTAGCTTGACATCTTCCCACATAACAATATAAGGACTCATACGGAGGCAGAGTACTCTATTATATGGGATGTCACAGTTAACTGATCCATTTCCTGACTGGCCATCAACCTCCCCATGGTGGCCATTTAGCCTTTTTTCCTTGTGACAAGTGTTAAAAAATAAACCTCATATTTTTAGCATCTTTACACATTCCTGTCTATTAAAAAAAAAAATCAAACTTCTTGAAATTCTACTTTTATATTTCACATCTTTCCATACTCTCTTCATTTCCCCTCCTGAAGTTTACCACTCTTTGATTCGCTCTCTCTCTTACCAATTAGTTTTAGAAGGTTGTTATATACCTCATAAAACTCCTCTCAATAATTTTTAAACAAGTATATTCAGTTTATAAATTTAGAGAGGATTTACACCTTTATGGTGAAGCTTCCTAGTAAGAACAAGGCATGTTTTTTCAATTTGTTTGAGACTTCTTTTGTTTCTCTGTGGCACATCACAAAGTTGTCTTCAACTAAATCAAACATTTCTTTTAACATTTACCCTTTGGTAATTTTATTATTGCAGCTGGAAAGGGAGCAGGACCCCCGTTTTTGTTTTGTTGTATCTTTTTATCTATATTGAAGAAGGTGACAATTCTTTTCCTACCTGTCCATTTTACATGATTTTCCAAATTATTTACAAATCAACATTTATTAAAGCAATCTGTTCCAGTGGCAATGACAATTCAGTAGACAAAACTGTTTATAACAATAGTTCACATTTTATGAGCACAGACAACTAGCTTTAGAGTTCATTTTAAAACAGCCTAATTCAAATAATTGTAAGAACAGCACATTGGTTTTGAGAAATATTCTATGCTTCTATATTTATTTATTACTGTCATTTTTATCGTGACTTAATATTGATTTATCAATTATTTAATATTAGGGTTATAATTCCATAACAATCCCACCACCAGAGTTCTGTGTCTTCCTCTTCTTCACTGTAAACTGCAGTAGTTCTCCGTAGGTTGCAGATATGGGCTGATTTTCTACCTATAATTATCTCTCTCTATATATATATATTTTGCCCATTCCCCACCCCCACACCCCGCCCCATGGTCCTGCCTTCACTTCCTTTCTAAGTTACACCTATGCCTGTTACTACTTCCAAGTGTCCTTCCCTTTTTCTTCTCTCTTAGGTAAAAGAAACAGTGCCTGGATTCCTCTGGTATTTTCCAGTTCCAACAACGATAGCAATAACAACAAGAATGATAAAACAAGGGCAACAAAAGGGAAAATAGCCTCCAGGATTTGTAGTGCAGGCACCGAGCCCAAAGCAAAAAAGCAAATAAATAAACAATTTTTTTGTTGTTGCCTGGGCTTTGTTTCTTTCTTCTTCTTTTTTTTAAAATTTATTTATTCCCTTTTGTTGCCCTTGTTGTTTTACTGTTGTAGTTATTATTGATGCTGTTGTTTTTCGACAGAGAGAAATGGAGAGAGGAGGGTAAGACAGAGATGGGTAGAGAAAGACAGACACCTGCAGACCTGCTTCACCGCCTATGAAGGGACAGCCCTGCAGGTGGGGAGCTGGGGGCTCGAACTGGGATCCTTCTCTGGTCCTTGCGCTTTGCATGTGAGCTTAACCCACTGCGCTACCGCCCGACTCCCAGCTTTGTTTCTTAGTGATGACTTTTTGAGACTGACTGAGATAGAGCGACAGAGACAAAGACATCACAGCACCAAAGCTTCCCGAGTGCAGTGGGGCAACGTTGTGCTGAACTCCAGGCTGTGTGCATGGCAAAGCAGCCATCCTGCCAGTGAGCTACCTTGCTGTCCTCATTCATCTGAAACTGTAGACAGAGGAGATGCACAGAGAGAAAGGAAAGGCATCACAGGAGCAGGGACTCGTACCCAGGGTCCTGTCCCCAGTAAGGGATAGACTCTACCAAGTGCTGTCTATAGTACATAGCTTGACTGTCTACTGATGCCTTTACTTACTACTATATCCCTCATGCCTGCTACGTAGTGAGTTTCAGTATTTTAAAAATTAACAGGAAGGACAAGAGGGAAGCATACCTCAAAAATTTCAAATCCAGCAATATCCAGGATTCCAATAAAAGATGCTCCCTGACGTTTGGTCCTGTCCAGTGCTTTATTGATACGGTGAACAAGCCAGCGGAAGAGTCGCTCATAGGTGGCTTTTGCCAATGCTTCAACTGCAAAATCTGCCTATAATTACACAGTAACGTATTATTCTGGAAACAATCTTAAAGCATTAACTGATGTTATGTAATGTTCTGCAGGGCTCAAAAAACTGGG